>NC_072008.2:146312500-146680000 GCF_028885655.2 Pongo abelii | reverse complement strand
CTTGCATGCCCCAAGTTAAGAAGATTTACCGTAACTGCTCAACTGCTGTAAGCTTCAAAGAGGACACTCAATCGGTATGCCGACTTGTATTTGACTAAGCCTCTCCTGGCATCTGGAAACATTTGGGTTGCCATGACCCAGTTGTCACTTGCTGGCCACCGATTTCAAGGCCTTTGCCCTGGGCAAGTGCCTTGTCATCCTTTAGGAACCAGCTTGTGCCTCCAGTAGGAAGTAGAGCTGCTCACACACTGATATTTAGTCTCAGATCCTTTTGGAGTACATCCTGACCACAGGGCACTCTAATGGCATGGCACTTGCCTGGTTTCACCACTTGACTTCTTCTCCAAGGCAGGGCATGGAGTGCGTCATCTCTGCATCCCTGGGGCCCAGCATACTGCAGGGTTCAATTCAATATTCTGTTACAAAAGAAAGGAAAGGGGTGGGAGATACTCACTCTCATCCTGATGACCTCCTTATCATGACTCAAACCATTGCATATCATAAAAGAGGAACATAGTAATCATTCCTCCTCTGCATCTTTTGTGTTTTGTGGCTAACAATATCCATAATAATAAAACCCACTTCATCTTGATGAATAGTTCTAGGCATCCACTGGGCTGGAGTGCTGGTGTTTGCGGGGACACAGTACTCATCCTAATAAGCTCTGGGGCCAGATGCTTACCAGGCTGTGCAAAACACTAGGACTGTTCATTGCTGCTCTCCTGCCACCACTGCCCAGTTGACTCATCTTGGACATCTTGGCCTTGCCATGTTTATTTTCCATTCTTCATCAGGCAGCCAAGTGCTTCTTATAGTACAATGGTTGTCTGAGTGTCAATGGGCAGACAGGTACATGGCTTCTCTCTGACACTTGTTCTAGCAGCACAAAGGGAATTGATGATGACTCATCTGTACCTTTCTTGACTCTCCTTCCTGGCTTTCCACTGCTTAGAAACAAGGCCCAGGTAAATGTGGCTGGAGTTAGAAGAGGCTCTGTGTCCCTCCTCCTCCTGTATTCTCCATCATAAAGGCTGCGGTGAAGAGGCTGGGTGAAAAGTAGGACATCAGGTGAATAGAGGCAGTCTAGTAGTTCATAGATTTCAGCAGGCCATGTGCTCCT
The DNA here is from genome assembly GCF_028885655.2 of Pongo abelii. Taxonomy (NCBI): domain Eukaryota; kingdom Metazoa; phylum Chordata; class Mammalia; order Primates; family Hominidae; genus Pongo; species Pongo abelii. Next base: position 146,678,880 of record NC_072008.2, on the reverse strand, counting down.
TGAGTCCTCACAGGAAATTTGCCAGGTCCAGATTATTCCCCCTATTTTGGAGATGAGGAAACAGGTTCAGAAAGTGTAAGGTCATCAGTTAGTAATGAGGAATTTAGGATCCAAACTCATGCTAACTACTCCAAAGCTGTGCTCTTAACCCCCATACACTCTCTTGGCTATGGGAAAATTACCTCATTTCATCTCCACACTATTCTGAAGTATGGATACTGACAAGGAAACTGAGGCTCAGTGTCCCTCTTACCAACCTGACTAAGCAAGGAGAATGGTGTAGAAAAGATAACGAACTGAGCTATTCCCCAATTCTATTCCCAGTTATTGCTGGCCCTCTTTCCTGGCCACCCTCCCCTGCCAACCTACTTATCAAGATTTTATCAGTGCCTGAGTGCCATAGTAGATGGGTAACACAGTGTGGTGGAAAGGGTACACTCTTATTTGCATTTTATTTTCTCAAAATAAAAGTGGCTTCTTGCCACTGCCAATTGAAGTAATGTACTTTGTTGTAAAGAGAAAAACAAATACAAAATTACAGAAGTATAAAGAAGATAATAAAAATCAGTCCCAAGCTTACCACTGATGACCATTGTCAACATTTTGGGCTATACCCTTGCAGACATTTTTAAAAACACAAACACATAATCTAACAAATGAGGTTATACTATTTATAATATGTTATAATTTGCCTAAAAAACATTTCAAAATATGGTTGGGCATGATGGCTCATCACTGTAATCCCAGCACTTTGGGACGTTGAGGCAGGAGGATTTTTGGAAGTCAGGAGTTTGAGAACAGCCTGAACCAGAAAGTGAGACCCCATCTCTACAAAAAAATAAAGTAAAATAAATTAGCTGGGCATGGTGGAAGGTACCTGCAGTCTCAGCTACTCAGGAGGCTGAGGTAGGAGGAATGCTTGAGCCCAGGAGTTTGAGGCTGCAGTGAGCCATCACTGTGCTCCAGCCTGGGCAACAGAGCGAGACCCTGTCTCTAAAAACAATTTCACAATACTGTATTATCTCATTTATTCCTTATAATAACCCTGTGTGGAGGGGATGATTATCCCCTGATTAACTCCAAGGAAATTAAGGCCCAGAGAGGTCAAACCACTTGACCGAGGCCATGCAACTACCACCTGATAGAGCCAGAATTTGAACCAATATCTGTCTCCTCTTAAAACCCATGCCTTTCTAAACAGACTTTCATATTCATTACAAAGTAATATTAGTACACATTATAACACTTAAATGATGAAAACAGTGTGGTGCTCATGCCAGAATCAACAGACTTCCATTCATTTGTATTCAACAGATGGTAATTGGGCATCTACTAGACACCAGGCCCTGTTTCAAACACTAGAGAGAGAGAGAGAACAGCAAACAAGACAGTGTTCTTAACCTCATAGAGTTTGTATTCTGCTGAGGAAGGCAGGTAAACAAATAAATTTAATGCGAAGTAATAAGGGCTATGAAGCAATATAAATTTAAGAGAACAGACAGTGACAAAAAAGGCTATTTTGTTTCTTCCAAGAATGAAGGCCTCTTTGAGGAGGTGATATCATAGCAGTAAGTTGAATGAAGTAAGGGGGCAAGCTATGTAACTACCTGGGGAAGAGTATTCCAAGAAGATTGAATAGTGAGTGCAAAGATCCTGAGGCAGAAGCATGCTTGGAGTGTTTGAGGAACTGCAAAGTCAGTGTCCCTGGAATCCAGCTTGCATGGGAAAGAGCAGTAAGAGGTATACGATGGTGGAGAGACAGGCAAGGAATCAGGTCATGCAGGGCCCTGCAGGCTATAGTAGGCCTTTTGATTTTATTCCAAGTATAAGCTAGTGTAGGGTTTTGAGCAGAGGAGTGAAATGACCTGATTTATCCTGTGAGAAGTTCACTCTCACTGCAGACTAGAGAGGGTAAGAGTAGAAGCCAAGAGGCAAGTAATGAGGTGTGCAATGTGGGGACAAGCTTAGGGAAATCACTTAGGGAAAAAGATGAGCCTAGATGTAACAAATGACTGAGTCTTATAAGGCTAGGTTATGGAAATAAATGCAACATTGCTACTGCCCCTACAGAGTTCATAGTGGAGTAGATGGACCAACAATTCTATGTGAGCCTGCCATGGTAGAGGACTTTAACATGAGCTCTGGAAACTAGAGGAGAGAAATGTTCCTTTTGCCTGGGGTCTGGGGTGAGGGAAGGCTTAACAAACAGGGCTTGAATTAGCTAGAATTCTGAAAACTGACAGGAAATAGACAGGAAAAAAAGAGAGAGGGTAGGGTGGGGTTGGACATTCCAGGCAGAGGGGACTGCATTAGTAAAGGCTCACAGGGAAGCAAGCACTTTCAGCTGCTTTCAAGAAATGCCCAATTATTAGTTCATGCCACATCTGCTTAAAGTTGACTATAAGCAAACAAATCAAGACAACAAATATAGCTAAGCTTATTTTAGATTCTTGTTCAGCAACTTTAAATATGTTAGAACATTTTAAATTACAGACAACCATCTAGTGCATGGGTTGGCCAAATTTTCCTATTAGGGGAGTAGATAACAAATATTTTAGTCTTTGTAGGCCACATGGTCTCTTTTGCAACTACTCAACACTGCCATTGCAGTGTGAAAGCAATCATGGGAAATAGGTAATAAATGGGCATAGCTGTGTTTCAATAAAACTTTATTTATAAAACCAGGCAATGGCCTAGATTTGGCCCGTGGTTTGGCAGACCCTGAACTACTGCCTCGATCCCCCAGTTCTGTGCTCAAAACCCCCTAATGTTTAGCTCACAGATGCCTCTTGATGGGACCAGTGGCCTGACCTACAGTCACTCATTCTGGGTAGCTCACAGATCTCAATCCTTTCGGGAGATTACTGACAGCACTAAATCAGTTTTAAAGTAAAAGATGGAAATGTCAGGACTTCATGCCAAGAGGATGTTAATGGTTGTAAAAGGAGACTAGGCTGAGGTGCTGGACTTAACAAGCACATTGGAACTAAAGTAACAATTATTATAAGACAGATGAATCTGAAGATAAAAGATACATACTTCTGCTTTTATTTAATCTGGAATCCATATATAGCCCTGATAATGTCATCTACCTCTCTTCCCCAATTTTAAAGTTTCAGTATAATTTCAAATGAATCTCATTATATACATTATTAAAATAGGATCACTGCAATAACTGTATATAGTTATATATATATGATTTTCTAACTATTAAGGGACACAAGGGAAAAGAAATATTCACAGTGTAATGTCAATGATTTCAGGGTGCTGATCTCTGCAATTCTCAACATGATTATAATAAGACTTAATTCTGACCACAAAAAAAGGTGGGCTCTGCAAAGGCCAGCTCCTGCTCTTGAAATAGACCATTAGCTTCATACTGGGCTATGTATTGATTAGTTGCCATAGTTTATTTGTCATTTTCCTCTTAATTTCATCCTAGAGCATCACCCTTGGCTAAATGTCTTGAATGGCATCACTGAATCAGACATGCTGTCAGTTCCAACATTTCTAGGAACTTGATGCCCAGAACAACGGATTTGACTTTTCTCACATTGGCCATCTTGATGATCCATGACTTTGCATTGGAGACATCTCCTCCACTGTCTTTCTATAATGCCTCTCGGAGGAAAGACAGCAGATTTTTAGGAAATCTGACAGGATTCATTTGGGGCAGGATAACAACTTTCAACAAGGACAAATCTCCCAACTGCCATCATCATCATCATCACTCACACTTCCTTACTCTGTGCCAGGCACTGCTCATGCATCTTTACATCTTTTAATTCATTAAAGCCTCACAACAACCCATAAGGTATTAAACTCATTGTACTGGGGTGTGTAGAGGTTATGTAATTTGCCCAAGGTCTCTTGGCTAGAAAGTGGCTGAACCAGTAGCCAAGCCCAAGCAGTCAGGCTCAAGCCCATGTACTTCATTGCTAAACCATGCAGCATTGACTTTTGGTTGAGTTTTAGAAGAAATGCATCTTAGTTTTGACATTAACCAAGCTTCGATTGAAAGTACTATTATTACATTCCTTGTTATGTCTTGAAGTTTTTTCATAGAGTTAAACTCAGTTCACAGGCAAAAAGCAGCTTTCCTTTATTTTCCCCTCTTAGGAAGAAGTATTCCATCTTCATAAAATAAGGTCATTTCAAGATATGTGAAACTTGCCCTAGCTTTAAAGGCCTTATTTCTCATATAATACTCCTCAGCATTTTCATGTAATTTCTCTCAATTGATGCAGACAACAAATAAATGAGGTAACTGAGGCACAAAGTCATTGAATAACTTGACAATAATCATAAGTCAGTAAGTAACAAGGCCATACTTTTCCTTCTACTTGTTTTCCTCTTTGGGCACAAGTTGAGTTAGAATGGACTACAAGTGTCCTGTTCAAGTGATTGGACTTGATTGATTTTTACTACATTTGTGAAAATTACATCGCTAGTATCTCTGGCAAGGTTATAGTTTTAAATGTGCAAAATTATTCCAAATTACTTTAGAATCCATTTATTCCTTATGCTTCTGTGCATAAAGGGGATGATGCAGCTTGGAACCCGGTCATCTATGAGATCACACTTTGTATTTTCCATTTACCATGAAAAAGCCATGTAGCTCGTGTGCTTTCTCCATTATTCTCTTCATCACTTTTTTTGAACTTTTCCAGCTGAAGAGAAAGATATCCTTTTGGTCTTATTTCCCAAACTATACTCCATATATATTTCAGAAGTCAATAGTTTGTTTACATAAACACAAACAAATAATGGATTAAAAAGTAATAAAGAGTTTCACTTCTAGAATGGCAGTGTGAATAGCACTGTGGACATACTTCTCAATGAAACCATCATAACTGGTGAAAATTGTTCTTAAAAAATCAGTCATTCAAAGTCTCTAAAAATTACCTTAAGGGCATCCATTAAGTAAAACATTTATTCAAGAAAACCTACTAAATCTCAGCAAGAGCAGCAAGAGTCTGTGGTATTTCAGTCATGAGTGGCTCCCTTCTACCTGCCCCTCACTAAGCTCAACTTAGTGGAAGTTCCACTCTGGGTGGGTGTGGTCAAGAAGATGGGCCTTTTTCTCCCCTCATATCCCAGTCAAGAAATATGGCATCCCACGAGGAGGATCTGGCTGCCAGCATTTCTCATTCTCTGCAACTCCAAATGATAGAGGCTGAATTCCTGATGAGTGCAGCTGAGAGGTAGGGTGTTCCCTACCTCCACGCAGACCTTGTGTATATACTAGGCTTGTCTCTATAGGCCAGGTGCAACAGGCCAAGAATACTAGGGCCTTGATGATTCTCACTCCAGCTAGTTTGTAGAGCAGAGGTTTCATACTGGGAGAAGCAACCCAGCAAGGCAAGAGATTCCCAATGCTCAAAGCAGTGGCTCAGAGATTTTGCCCAGGGGGAGAGTCAGTCCATAAGAACAGATGTAGCTGAAGTTCTCCTCAACTCAAAGGAACTGACTTTGTTTGAAGGAGTATGTGGCAGTTCAAGCCTAAGGATACTCTAGAAAATGATGGAGATTTTAATGGTGAGCAATTAAGAGGAGGCTGATAGCTCTATCAGAGCAAAAAGCCTAACCACAGACCATCTTGTTTATCAGAGAGAACCAGAGAAAGGCCCAGCTAAGAGGAGTTTTCTTGGGGTTAGAGCAAACCTCAAAGAATCACAACATAAAGCTACCCCTGCTTAAATGTAATTGGATCCAACTGTGAAGCAATGTATACCCCCAAAATTATTGAAAAATAATTGAGCAATCCGCCAGAAATTCGTGTAGTTTAATAGAAGGAGGCAGACAACTTAACAGAGGTATCAAGGAAAAAGACAAACAGAGCCACGCTGAAACCACTATCATCTCAGGGTGACTGTGCTCATGCTCACAGCCATACCATCTTAGGAGTGACATCAGAGGATTTTATTGTATAGTATGTGAATTCTACATCAATAAAGTTATTTTAAAAAGTGATACAAATAAGAGCAAAGTGAACATTTCCATTTGCTTCCCCTTAAAAGTCACTTGAGAAGAACATGGGCCTGCAATTCTTCTTTTATGTTTGGGTTTATTTATTTTCCATTTGCCACAAGTCATAGTACATGTCAAAAGAAAAGGAGATCTTGAGACAATTTTGGCCATTTGTTCTCCTTCCCAGCATACTTCGTGGCACAGTTACTTAGACATCAGCACTGGAATAGCAGGAACATCAAACAGGGAAATGCAGGGTAAGTTGGGAGAGTCTGCTGGTCTGATGAGGTTTATTTGCTCACTCTCTATATGAGAGAGTTCTTAATGCTTGGTTCCTGGCTGCTTTGATGTCTTTTCTATGTCTATTTGAGCTTACCAGATTATATGTCCCCTCTTCAAATTTATATCAGTAAAGGAGAGCAAGTAGCAAGCATCATGTCTTCTGCAAAATCACTTTCTTTGGGAGCCACTCATACCAGGATGACCCAGAAGGACCTCAAATTTGACATGTCCAAAATTGAGCGCATTCTTCCCCTCCTGCCTCTGCTACCCCTGCTCCTTCTGTATCTCCAATTCTGGCAGGACACAAACTGGAAAACTGGAAGTCATCGTAAACTCCTTCTTCTGCCTTAGCCACACAGCCGATCAATCACTCATCCATCTACCTCCCAAACAGCTCTGTGTCTTTCTGCTCTCTTTCGCTGCTCTTACTGGCCTAGCTCAGGCCGTCATCATTTCTCCCTTGGACTGTAATAGCCCGGCACCCTCTGTCTTATATCTCTGTCTTTAGAATTGCCCCCCACTGGCTCACAACATCTGATATGATTTTACACGGGATCAAGTCCAAGTTTCCCAGTTATACCCAGAATGGCATATAAGGTCCTTCATTCTCTGACCCCTGCTTATTGCTCAAGCCTCATTCCCCAACCTCCATGCTCAGGCTCATCTCCATACTCTTGACCATGAAGTTCCCTCTGTCTAGACTGACCTTGTCCATATTTTTCAAGCAGCTAAGCTCTATTCATCCCTTCAGAACCAGCTCAGGACTAATCTCGGAGTAGCCTTCTCTGACCTACACACTGTGTTAGGGACCCCACCTCTGTTTTTCTATAGTTCTTTTTGCATGACCCCATCTCTGCACTATGCTGAAAGTGTTAGTTTATTTGGAGGTTTTCTCCATTAGACTGTGAGCTCCTTAAGAGCATGGGCTATGTCTTAGTCTTCCTTATATCCCCCCAGCTCCTAGCACAGGTCTGACCTAGAGAGGATGCTCAATGTATATGTTGTCAGAGTGACCATCAAGTTGGTACTTAGAGGCAAGGTTTATGAAATCTAATCTTTCTGACTTGATACTTGATGATGCAGTTGATAATTGGTTAGATGCACCTCCTTTATGCTCCCAGAGTGTTCCCTCATTCCCCTTACCACTGTGATAATCATCCTGTATGTTTAATGGCATTTCCTTCTTTATTTACTTGTCTGGCTCCTCACTAAATGGTGTCAGCTCCTGGAGAGAAGGGTTCGAGTTTCCTCTTGGTCACTGCTGAATCCTTTGTGCAGAGCCCAGTATGCATGGTGGAAAGTATCCTCTGGGCAGGTGAGCAGATGTGAAAGGAGGGACTGTGTTGGGAATGTCCATTTCTCTGGTCCATCCCACCAATCAGGTGGAGTGTAGAGAGATGGCAGTGCTGCTCTAGCAAAAATTTCCCGCTCCCTAATACAAACACGAGCCTGGGGAAAGGGAGGACCCCACCAGCAATGACTACCTGCTAACCTAGATTGCAATTGTGGGCCTCAGCTTTCAGTATGGTCCAGTTGTTGCAACAGAAAGCTTTTGGAAGAGATTTTATTCCTTATAAACTCCTGGAGAGTTAGGAGTATAGAACAGACCTAGAGAGAGAAAGCAAAACTATTTCAGAGAGCTGCACTGAGAATTGGATTAGTCATTGCAGGATGGGCATCAGTTGTTACTAACATAACTTCAAACACAGAACTTTGAAAGAGCACGTCTGTAGTCAAATAGAGATTGAAACAGAATCTTGATAGAGCCCCAGTGTTCAGATGTTTATAAACTGTAAGATGCCTCCTTTCTTGTGCTCAGTCTTCCAGGCACCCCTCTCTCCTCTACCTTTTTAAGGTTTTCCAGTGAAAACTGAGAAATCTGCTAGACTAATTCCAAAAAAGCTGTAACACTGTGTCTCCTTCTTTATTGAGTGTGGTCATAGTTTTCAGCACATGAGAATCAGCAGGATTACAGGTGTCTCTCTAAAACAAACAAACAAACAAACAAAAAGTTGACCACTTTTCAGTGCTGCTTAGTGTGAAAACATAAAGACATACTGAATATTTATCAGTGCCAGGGTTGTGTGGGTCTGCCCACACAAACACAAGCAAACTTTGTCATTCCACTCAAATGAGCCAGTGGCAAAGGGAAATGTTACTTATTTGAGCAGACTTATGTTACTGTAACTTTGAACAAAAGGTGCTGGTCCAATGTCTCAGTGTTGATCATAAACAAAAAAAGCTTTGAGCCTAGCCTCATCCAGAAAAGAAACTCCTTTGTAGCTTGGACTTTAGGCTGAGTTTGTCATGCACCTGCCCTATCATCCATTCCCTAAGCATTCTAATACTCATTTCTAAAATGAGGATTGAGTAAAACTATTTTTGTTTGGGAAATGTCCTGAGATGTCCTGTGATGACCAGAGACTCTGTCAGGTAAGTTTAACCCCTAAAGCTGGGCTTTGCTCCCCTAGAGGAAACATTCATTAACATTTGTTGAGTGTCTACTGTGAATCAGGCACTGTGCTAGGGCACTTTACATGTGCTCTCTTCTTTAACCCTTAAAATGGCCCAATGAGGGAGGCATTCACATCCCTGTTTTCCAAATTGGTGACCAAGACTCAAGAAGAGTAAAAACTTACCCAAGGTTGCACAGCCATCAATTGATAGAACTAGTATGCAATGCCAGCTCTGGCTTACTTTGAAGTGCATGTCTTTGCTCACCACTTCACCACACTGGTCTCTTAGCTCCTGGATGCTTGAGAAAACCACATCTAGCCATCATCTAGAGGTAATCTGCAGCCTTTATAAGTCACTATTTTTGAAGATCACTGATTCGGGTAGCCTTTGTTTTAGGATAGCTTTTACATTTGTAATGTGGTTGTGACTGTGGATTTCCCACTAACCAGAAAAGACTGGCATGTTGTACCACTTTAATCATAATGCTTGAAATAATTACTACATAATTTCAACACCTTGCCTTATATCTCAAAATAGGGAGATGATGATGTACTAACGGAGGATGTTACACTGACAGCCCACTTAGGCTTTCACCAAATTTGTTGAATTGTAAGCCAAACAACAAATAGAGGGACTTATTAGGTAAACATAGTTAAAATGCATAGCTTCCTGAAAGGCTGCTGATAGTAGACATTCATGAAGACTTGTGCAGGTGCCATTAATTTTTAATTTACCATCTGTAGAGTCTGTACCTCCAAATATCATTTTTGGGGTCTCTACTTGGGCAGTGTTCCAGGTTGAGTATCGGGAGTGGGAGGAATATTCCAAACCCACACCTGTTCAGATAAATGGTGATATCATTAGCAACAAGAAGTAAGTGATCATGGCTTCTCCCGCTTTTCATAAATTACACAAAATAACCATAATGCTGCAATTTAGTGGTCCAAAGTTCATTCTATTCAGCAGGCCATCCATAGTCAACAGTTTAAAGAAAAGGGACCTGCTGAGAAAATAGTGGTCTAATCAGATGCCATAAAATCGAGCTGATGAGATGAGTCTTATTTCTTATTTTGTAAGGGGATTCTAATGAAGCAATGCTCGGAGGGGATTCATAACTTTCATTATTCAGGTCAGCTGCATCCAGTTCCAAATGAGGCTGGGGAGCCTAATCCTACAAATTATTTGTAGACATGCTGGATTGTGCAGAGGACTTATTAAATCCCAATTTCCTCGCTGCCAAATTGTACACCTTGTCTTGGTTCCTATGAGGACTAATGAGAAAGCTTTGGAAAAAAGGTAAATCAAAGGGAACAGTAATCAAATGAAATGTACTGAAGGATGGTGCCTCAAAAACAAATTCATCAAATGCTGAAAGTGGAAGACAAGAGGGCTCCGTTTGTGTACAGCACAATAACAGCTCTCACAATACGGTAAACACCTCTGAGGCTCAGGTGGGCAAACACAGGCAGGTTCAAACGGGAAGTTTCCATGACACATCTAGCACACCTTTCTCTCCAGAAAGAGCCTGAGGAGGGAGGGAAGGGAAGCTTGGCCATTTACTTAAAATCTGCCCACTAGGCCCATAGGCCTCTAGAAATCATCTACCTGTCAATGTACAATTATCTCCTGCCAGGGAGGCATAAATAGCCCAACTGTTAATTTCTGAATTTATTCAATAAATAGTTTCCCAGTGGAATATATAGGAATTATGTTTGAAGTAACTCCAATATGGTAAGTGGGAAATGGACGTATTTCCTTTTGGCAGCACTGAATAGATTGAGAGTGTATTTTTAATACTTTCAGCATTAAGGAATGCATTAACAAAGCCAGACAAAGGAATCGGTCACCAGCTCCTGGGGAACAGAGAATCTTTCTGCTGCAGCTCTTGGCTATTGCCTTCTCAGCTCTCTGCCCTCTGCCACTGGGTTGTGTCTTGCTTGCTTGCAGGAGAAACTGAGGCCATGGAGAGGAAGGAGCTCATACTGTTGTTAAGATTAAATGAGGCAATGCATGCAAAGCTCTTAGCAAGGTGCTTGGCACCTTAAATGATAAGCACTCAATAAATGATACTTAATGTTATTATTATTATTACTTTTGCAGTCACTATCATTATCATAGGAGGAGGTATCTACCTTTATTTTTTTATTTTTTTATTTTTTGTATTTTTTTTGAGACAGGGTCTCACTCCTGTTGCCCAGGCTGGAGTGCAGTGGCAAAATCTTGGCTCACTGCAACCTCTGCCTCACAGGCTCAAGCAATCCTCCCACCTCAGCCTCCTAGGTTCCTGAGTAGCTGGGTCTATAGGCCTGCACTACCACACCTACCTAATTTTTTGTATTTTTAGTAAATACAGGGTTTCACCATGTTGCCCGGGCTGGTCTCGAACTCCTGAGCTCAGGCAATCTGCTCACCTTGGCCTCCCAAAGTGCTGGGATTACAGACATGAGCCACCACTTCAGCCATATATAAATCTTAATGTGTTGAAAGTTATTTGGGATTCTTGTTCTCTAAGATCCCAGTGACACTTCATGTGGCCCATATGGGATAACCGAAGTGAGCTCAGCCTGTCTTGCCAGGTGAAGTCCTTTCAGTACAGCTTGATCAACCTTAACTAAATAAGTCTGGTGTCTAGTGATCATAGCTCAAATAAAGAGGATTTCTCTTCTGTGTATAACATGGTTTATAAGCTAGGAGTGAGGGGTAACCCATCTCTGGACTCATTAATCAATTCAACAAATATTGGTTGAATGCTTACTAGTTCTGTGCCAGCCTTACTTTTGGATGCTGAGAATAGAGTGATAAACAAAAATAGACACAATTCCTGCCTTTATGTAGTTTACAGTCTGGTGGATGTGAGGTGGGGGATGAGGGAAGGGGAAGAGACAGACATTGAACTCAACCTACTGGAAGATGTGTACTTGAAACAATGTGCATGATCCCAAAATGATTATATCAAAAGAAAATTTCACAGAAGAAATAACAGAACAGGTTTTCAGTCTGTCATTTCCAGAGCACTGGTACCTTATTAGCCAACCAGACATAGGCAAAACAAACAAAACAAAACAAAACGAAGCAAAACAAAAACACACACACAAAAAAAACCAAAAACAACAACAACAAATCAAAACAAACAAACAAAACACTGAAGCTGCTCCTGAGCCTGAAATCTCCATCCAAAGGAGCGGGGCAGAAGCATGGAAGGAAACTCTGTGAAGCCACTTGTACCCTTGCACTGCCCCAACCGGCAGTAAAGTGAAACAGGTCATACATGACACCCAAGAGTATGAGAGTGAAAAGAGGCACTCCGTACTGCCTTCACTGGTGACTCACTATGGCCATTCATCCAGTCAGCATGCATTTACTGAGCCCTTACTAAATTCCAAAGGGTACACAGTAGTCCCTGCTTTCAGAGAGCTTCCATTCTAGTGATTGGCCCTGAGTCACTAACCAATGATGGTGAGTTCATCTACATTCCTAAAGGTAAGGGATAGCTAAATTAATATTAAAGGTAGTTTGGAAATGTATGCCAGGCAGAAAGAACAGCAAATACAAAGACTGGAAACAAGAACAAGCTTGGAGTATATAAGCAGCAGAAGAAAGTCCATTGGGGCTGAGCGCGGTGGCTTACGCCTGTAATCCCAGCACTCTGGGAGGCCAAGGCGGGTGGATCAGCTGAGGTCAGGAGTTTGAGACCAGCCTGGCCAACATGGCAAAACCCCATCTCTACTAACAAATACAAAAATTAACTGGGCGTGGTGGCACACACCTGTAATTCCAGCTATTCAGGAGGCCGAGGCTGAAGAATCGCTTAAATCCAGGAGGCAGAGGTTGCAGTGAGCCGAGATCGCACTACTGCACTCCAGCCTGGGTGACAGAGTGAGACTCTGTCTCAAAAAAAAAAAAAAAAAAAAAAAGAAAGTCCATTGGGATTGCAGCATAGTGGATGAGGAGAGATTGGTGGCAAAGAAGGCAGGAGAGAGTTCTGGCTTATACAACTGGGTACATGGTGGTGCCATTCACTGGGAGAGGGACCATGGGAGAAAGAGGTTATTATAGATTGTCATTGCTCCCATGTGGCACAATTTTGCCACATGATCATCCTAGGCTTAGGATCACTAAGGCCATTTCCAACTTACTAATAGGCAAGTTTTCAAGGTCTATTTGTGAGATGGCTTTTTAAAATCCAGAGTTTGTTTTCCCATAGAGTAATGTTATATGTGGCCAGCAGATGGGCTGTTGTATTGGAAGTTTGACCGTCCAAGACCCAAGCGTGGAGCTGGAGTGAACCTGGACAAAGTGCCATTCATGGAGGGACTTTGTCAATGTCAAGGCCCCGGTGTAGCCATGGATATCATCTGAGTGCTGCCTGTGGCTAAATTAGCGCTCATGGAGTATTGATGGGCAGGACCATAGGATTAGCTCAGGCCAATGGACCATGAGCAGAAGTGATGTGAGTTACTCCTAGGCCAGAGCATTTAATGGCTGGTAAGCCATTAATGTAAGCAACCTCTTTCTAGATGGCAACCCATGTAAGACATGTAGCAAGAATGAAATGGAAATGTGTATTACTAAAATTGTGGGTAGTTAGCCCAATGTAGGCTAGCCTGCCTTATACAGTGGTGTTTGCCGTTTGGCAGTCTAAATCCATCAGGTCCTCCTGTGTACCATGCCATAGGTGGAGGAGGTATTAGATTGGCCATGAAAAATATACCTGGGTGGGCTTGGTGTGGTGCTCATACCTATAAATCCAGCACTTTGGGAGGCCAAGATAAGAGGGTCACTTGAGCCCAGGAATTCAAGACTAAACTGGGCAACATGGCAAGACCCCATCACTACGAAAATAATAATAATAAAAAAAATTAGCCTGGCACGGTGGTGCCTGCTTGTGGTCTTAGCTACTCAAGGGACTGAGATGGGAGGATCACTTGAGCCCAGGAAATAGAGGCTGCAGTGAGCTGTGATGGCACCACTGCATTCCAGCCTTGGTGACAGAGTGAGACCCTGTCTCAATAATAATAATAATCACAATGCTCATTTCAGATATCCAGCTAGACTTGTCCTCTTGCTCGCTTGACCTTTCAGTATGCTAATGTTTACTCTCATTTCACTGTGCCTCTATTCCCTAACTGCATAGCTTGACTTTCAATAACTGCCCCTCACGGCCTACCCAGCTTCCTGACACATTTTCATGCCTTTCTCTGCTTTATTGACCTTGAGTTCCCACTTGCTTCTCTTCTCCGCACACCATCTCAATTTGAGCATCCTTTGTAGCTATACACAGGATACTCTCACAAACAACTCTTGGCACTATGAGAGCCTCATCAAGCCCCATCTCCACAGGATAAGGGAGTTTTTAGATACTAGTAAAAAAGGGAGCCAATGGTGTTTTCTGGGGAAGAAATACTGAACATGAGGAATGTAGGATAAAGGTGAGACTGCCAATGAAAAATGAGGGTAGAAGTCAGAAAGACTGGAAATTAGTGCAGAGCAAAAAATGGCTCAGGACCAAACATCTGAATGGTGCCTGGTTGACTGAGATGAACTCCCTCGCGTACTTCCTTAGGGGTGCCAGCTGTGTGGTATAGGGGCAGGCCCAACAGCTTAAGAAAATAGAACAGGTAGGACTTGGCATCTATAAAACTCAAGACTCCAGGTAACATGATACCTACAAAAACATTCTTCCAGGGTTGTAGCTTAGCTCTGCCATGCTACTCTGGCAGACGCAGTAGGAATATTCCCACCCCAACAAGTAGAGAAAGCAGAAATCATTGGTGATGACTTCTATGGCTAAAGGCAGCTTCTAGTGTTGGGACCTGGACTGAAGCCTTGGAATGTCCTTTTTACCCCATGAATGGGATCTTCCAAAAGTTACACAGTGGGGGCTGCCTATAATCTGCTGTGTTTCTGTCTAAGCCAGTTTTGGGTCCAACCATGCACACAAATGATGTGGGCCCTTTCGTTTACAATGTCTCAGTGACTTTTGCACAAGAAGCTTTTTTTTTTTTTCCCCCCGCCAGTTGAAGGCAAGTGCTAAATAAAACAGGAAAAAAGGAAATGGATGGCATTGGGGCCAGAAACAAAGACACCGAAAGATATTAGTTCCAGATACTCGACTTCCACAGCTGGCTGGGATGTTTAACATCTCTAGTTCTGATCTGTTCTCTCACTTTCCTTAACACAGCCACTTTCTCTGTTATAGATACACGACTTAACTTTTTGTAGGAGAAGCAAAATCCACTGGTAATTTTTCCCCCCTCGATCTCATCCTAGAACCCAGCACTCAGTAGTTGCTCAATAATGTTTGTTGCCATGAAATGTTTCTTTTCTTTTTTTTTTTTTTTGAGATGGAGTTTCACTCTTGTTGCCCAGGCTGCAGTGCAATAGTGTGATATTGGCTCATGGCAACCTCTGCCTCCTGGGTTCAAGTGATTCTCCTGCCTCAGCCTCCCGAGCAGCTGGGATTACAGGCATTCGCTACCATGTCTGGCTAATTTTGTATTTTTAGCAGAGACGGGGTTTCTCCATGTTGGCCAGGCTGGGCTCGAACTCCCGACCTCAGGTGATCTGCCTCCCTTGGCCTCCCAAAGTGCTGGGATTACAGGCATGAGCCACCGCCCCCGGCCGCCATGAAATGTTTCTATCTGAAGAGCAGCCATCCCAGTACCTTACCTTTTCCATTCTATTGAACCCTAAACTATCTCACCTTGTTTTGCCTTCCTTCCTCCAGCCCTAGAAATACTAGAACGCTGTCTACACAGTAGAAATACTAAGATTTCCAAATGAATACATGCCTGCTTCTCTTCTTCCTTGGAGACTCATCAGGAGAGTCAATCAACTGACAAGTATATACTGAAAACCTACAGTGTAGCAAGCAAGCAACAGCTGCAGGGTAGTTACAACCCTTTGGAGAAAGCTCCAGGTACAAGGTAATATTGTCATGAATGGTTTCCATGTCATTTACTTTTCCCACATATTAACGTGCTGCTGGTTCTAATTACTCAGAATATTATCACTGTTACTGGCTTTACGTTTCTCTGTGTTTTCATAGACAAGGCAGTTCTAGACATTATAGTAGGTAACAGACCAAGTAAATTCAATTTAATTTGATTAGCTATCATTTGCCTATCATTTATCATTAGAAAAACCAATTTTTCTGGTTTTTATAAAGGATTTTCACAGCATTTCCCAGTTGAGTCCTGTGTCAAGTATTTGACAAGGTATGATAAGTTGAAATGTTTCAAATTGCATACAATTTTCCTCAAGAAACAATGTTTTACACCGCATGTTCTCACTCATAAGTGGGAGATGAACAATGAGAACACATGGACACAGGGAGGGGAACATCATACACC
Organism: Pongo abelii; assembly: GCF_028885655.2. Lineage (NCBI taxonomy): Eukaryota > Metazoa > Chordata > Mammalia > Primates > Hominidae > Pongo > Pongo abelii. Next base: position 146,662,819 of record NC_072008.2, on the reverse strand, counting down.
GGGGCCTGTGGTGGTGTGGGGAAAGGGGAGGGAGAGCATTAGGACAAATACATAATGCATGTGGGGCTTAAAACCTAGATGACGGGTTGATAGGTGCAGCAAACCACCACAGCACATATATACCTATGCAACAAACCTGCATGTTCTGCACATGTATCCCAGAACTTAAAGTATAACAAAAAAAAAGAAAGAATGTTTTAATACAGGGTCCAGCAAACTATGGTCCATGGGCCAAACAAGCCTGCCAGCTGCTTATTTTTGTAAATAAAATTTTATTAAAATACAGCTATGCCTATTTTAAAAATATATTGTCTATGACTGCTTTCATGAAATATAACAGTTGCAAACAACTGAAATATCTTCCATGTATTAAATGCCTGACGTTTGCAATGGCCATCACATTCAGTCTTTTACTCAATCCACATGACCTCTCTGATGTAATAATAGCTAGCATGTATTGTACTAATCAGAGTTTTGTTCTTAATCTGGTGTCCATAAATTTAGATGGGAAAAATTACAACAAAATTAGAAAATTAATTTCCACTAACCTCTAAATGAAAGCAAGCCTTTCCTTCCATTATGAATGTAGGCAACAAACCAAAGTCATATTTGCAATACCTGTGACTTTATTACCAGTAGAAATATCATAGGTACTTTTCCAGTACATTACAGTTGTTGTAGTTATCTCACAATACCACTTACTTTCCTTATTGCTTTGAAATATTGGTAGATATTAGACAGACTGCTAAATCTTGTTATTTATTCAATATGCTACTAAGGAAGCATGTATATCACAAATTTGTTTTAAAAATATGTCAATAACTTGATTTCATTATAACTAGTTTTCCCTTTGTAATCCAAAGTATTGCATTTATGTATTTAAAAATATTATTCTGAAAAGGGATCTGCAGGTTTTCACAGGCTGCAAAAGGAAGCCATGCAGAAGTTTAGGTAGATCTATACTGAGTGCATTAATTCACTGAATACTGGCAACTACCCTGGGTGGTGGGTACTACAACGAGCCCCTGACCACTCCCTTTTTACACAGGAGGACAATGAGGAGCAAGAAGATTGATTTAATTGCCCAAAGTCACAGAACTAGTAGTGGGGCTGAGATTTGAACCCAGTCTGAGTTCAGAATCTATGCTCTTCATCAATATTCTGCACTATGTTACTCTTATTGTGTCACTATCCCAATTTTACAGGTGAGGAAATCAATTCTTTTTTACAAAGGAGGATGTTAAAGGCTGTTGTGAATAGGGAAAAACATGAAAAAAAATTCTTGAGCTCTCACTATGCCAGGCTCTTTTCAATCATATCTCATTTTATCCTCTTAATGGCCCTCAGTGATTGACTGATGAGTGAACTGAGACATAGGGAGGATAAGCAACTTACAATCACACTAGTTTGAAGCCATGTTAGCATCCAGAGCCTCTCTCTCTCTCTCTCTCTCTCAACTACACCATGCAACCTAATTAGTATGTAAATTATCTCATGCAATCCTGAGATCTTATTTCATTCGTGGAGTTTTAAGTGAGGGGAAGATATTGCAAGGAAATATCCATGCCCTCTTTCCTACTAGAGCCAAGAAATTTTTCATCAAAACAGATGGGCTAAATCAGTATGGATCTGCATGATGCAATTTTAAGCAAAATATTTCATGTGAGGTTTAAGAATTTCACAAAACCACGTGTAAGAGTCAAATTTAAAAATAAAGTAGTAGATTGATATCTATTTCTATGATGAATGTTCTGACTGACAATATAATACAGGAAAATAATACTTTCAAGCAAGAAAATTGATATCAATATAATTTTTTAAAAAAGGAATTGCAATAAATTATAGTGCAAACCTGTTTGAAGGATCTCAAATAAAACTGCTTAAACAATGCTGACTTAACTTCAAAACTATATTCTTGTTCAATTAGTTGGCCTGATTCCCTCAGTAAACTTCAAATCAAGGCCGAATTTAAAGTATTTTGTATCAGTTACAATTTACAAACCAAGGAAAGAAGCTACGAATGAGAAAGTCTTTCTGGGTAGGAACTGCTTTGCTCAGATCTGAACTGTTTATACTCACAAATCACAGTGTGTGTAGTTCAGACATGGCCTAAGCTTTTCCTTGGCAATAATGCTCAAGTCTGCCCTAAGAGAATGCAGAAACTCCGCCCCCAGAAAGCCGTTTCATTAGCAGCCTGCCTCTTCCTGCTAGGAGAGCTTCGTTTCCCAAGGCTCTCAGTGGTCACAAACCACGTTTCTAATGCAACTAAAAGATTCCTCTTCACGGACACTTAATGATGCCGAGTGTGTCATTACGACAAAAACAAACAAACCTTGTCTTCAGAAAGGAAATCTGGGGCCTCATAGTCCAGAAATGAACACAGAAGAGTGAAATAAAATAGCCTGTATTTGGAGAAGCCCTTCAGGATTCTATGGGGCATTGGGGAAGGAGGCCTGGATTTGCATTTGGCAGATTCATTCCTGGCTGCAACACTTAGCTTCTTAGAACCTCAGCTACTTCATTTGTTCAAAGGCATTGGATTCCACCAGCCTGCCACTATGCAGGAGCAAATCCAGCTATTTATTAAGTATCGTGTGCTGGGTCCTGTATTAAGTATGGAGTGATTGTGAAAAGCAATGTGTGCGATATAAGCATTTAAGAATAGTTGGTTACGGGTAAGGTGTACGATATCATCATTATTATTACATGGTCATGATCTCTGACACTTCTTCCTTTTGTCTGTTTTATTTCTATTTTAAACAATGTTTATCGATTTTTTTCTGATTATATAATTTGTGAACAAGTTCATTGATCTGAAAAACACAGGAAGGTACAAAGAAAAAACAAAACTTCCATAACCATGTTCATATGAGACAAAACCACCCAGTCAAAAATGTGAATTAGAAAATAACTAAGGGATCAGAACCCATCTGGTTGAACCACACATCTATGCATGTGTCCTTCCCACCATCTATCCAATTTGTCCCTCCCTCCGATAATACACAATGGCAGACACTGTGTAGGTGCCGGGTATGTGCATGGTGCAGGACCAGAGTCATCTGTGCATCTCCAAACTCACAGAATGCGGGGGGTGGAGGGGAGGGCCCTAGAGAACGTGCAGCCGCCCCCACCCCCACCACCACCCCCCGCCCTGCATCTTTTCCAGAACAGGAAGAGAGAACATCTTTGTCGTGGGTGACCCCGCAGCGTGCTTGCTTCCCATAGAAATGGAGGAGACATTCCTACCCTGGCCCCTTGGGTTCGAGGACAGGCTCCATCTGGAGGGCCCTCGCCCAGTCCAGGAGATTCCTTCATTTCTAAGAAAAGTGCCTAACTGCGGCCAGCGGCTCCTACAGACCCCTGTATGCCCCCCTCCGGTCCTTGCCCGCCTCCCCTTTCGAAGCCTCTCGCTTGCTCGCTCGGGATTGGATCAATGCAGCAGAGTGCTCTTTGCTGGGCCTTCATGCCCTGTGATCGCCCAGCCCGGGGCTTTAGGAGCTGAGCGTATCAATTCAGGCCCACTGAACTGTATTTCCCTAGCCCGGGCCCGCCCCCGGCCTTTGTGCCGCGCCCGGTCCGCCCCCTTTACTCACTCTGCCTTCATGCTTTGTTTGGCAAACACAAAACGCCCGGCCCAGCGGCGGGTCCTTTTCAAGCTTCGCAGCCAGCACTTGAAAACGCCGCGAGGCTCGGGTACCTGGGAACACCTCCGGGGCCAGGCAGAGTGGACGCCCAGCGGCTCGTGCCCCCGCCAGGCGCGTCGGTGGTCTGGGCCGCGCCCCCCGAGACGGCCGGCCTGAGTCTGGGCCGAGAGGCGCGGGCTTCCCCACCGCGCTACCTTGAATGCCCGGGGCATCACAACTTTCTAGGCGCCGGCGTTCCCTTTGAAAATCTGGGGCACTTTCGGGGCCCCCTCGCCTTGCCTTTGTGTTTTAAATGGCCTAGAAGTTCACTTGACACAGAATTTAGAAGCCTGAGAACCGGTTTCCATGATGCACCCGGAGCTTTAACCACAGCAGCCTTTACTGGACACTAAGGGCTGCAAAGGCTCTGGCTCAAGAAGAATAAAAGCAGCAACATCGGTGGGAACAGCAGCTACTGTTTACTGAGCGCTTACTGTGTGCCAGGTGTCACGCTAAGTGCTTTACAAGCATGACGAGGTGCAAACTTAATTTACAACAACCTGTGATGTTGGGATTAGAGCTTCTTGTATTGAAAAGGAAGCTAAGGATCTGAGAGGCTAAGAAAGCTTGCTCCTAACCACTCCTCAGTCGAATGAATGTCCTCTTTACTTAAATAGTGAAATCCGTTGACGTCCTTTCTTTTTTTCTTTTTTATAAAGAGAACGGGTCTTTCTCTGTCACTCAGGCTGGAGTGCAGTGGGGCGATCACGGCTCACTGCAGCCTCGACCTCCTGGGCCCAAGCAGTCCTCCCACCCCCGCCTCCCGAGTAGCTGGGATCAGGGGTGCACCACTACATCCAGCTAATTTTTAAATTTTTGTAGAGACGAAGTCTCACTATGTTGCCCAGTTTGGTTTTGAACTCCTGGGCTCAAGTGATCTCACCTCAGCATCGCAAAATGTTGGTATTTACAGGTGTGAGCCACAGTGCCTGGCTCGTTAACTGACATCTTTTGGCCCGTTATAAGAAGTTTTTTTGTTTTTGTTTTTGTTTTTGCTATTCCTGAACATGTCATTTTCTGTCCCGCTTTTATCAGTTGCCTTCATAGCCTGAGTGGAAGAAACTTTTAGGTGTTCTCATACAATAATTATTAGAGTAGCCTCATTTTGTTGAAGATTTATAGTGTGCCAGGCACTTAGCTAAGTGATCAAATACATCCTGTCATTGGATCCTCAAAACCATCCTCCTGGGTGAGTTCTGCTATTGTCTCCATTTTACAGTGGTGGAAACTCAGCAAGCTGAAGTAACTTGCCCAAGGTCACACAGTCAGAGAGGACTTCACAGAGCCAAGGCTTGTCTGAAGCCAATGTGTGTTCTTTTTTTTTTTTTTTGGACAGAGTCTCACCCTGTCGCCCAGGCTGGAGTGCAATGGCACGATCTCTGCTCACTGCAACCTCTGCCTCCCGAGTTCAAGCGATTCTCCTGCCTCAGCCTCCCGAGTAGCTGGGACTACAGGTGCGCGTCACCACACCCAGCTAATTTTTATATTTTTAGTAGAGACGGGGTTTCACCATGTTGGCCAGGATGGTCTCGATCTCTTGACCCCGTGATCTGCTTGCCTCGGCCTCCTAGAGTGCTGGGATTACAGGTGTGAGCCACCGCACTGGCCCCAGTGCCTGTTTTCTAAACCATTAGATGATTTGCCTTCTATTATTATTAATTGTGTTTTTATGTTTACAGTTCTTCAAAGGGTGGCTTTTTGTTTTCCAAAATTTGCCTTTCAAGATAACATAATTGACAATCACTTGCTTTGTTATTTTAAGTCCCTTTGGGATCATTTTTTCCTTGAAAAGACTAAAATAGCTTCAAACTGCAGTAACACAAAGGGAAACAAGGAGAATTGGGCTCCTAACTTAGGTAGGTCCACCTGTTAACAGGTGTTTGTTGGAGGAAGAGAAAATGACTGATGCCAAACTAATAAATTTTAGAACATCCACATCAAAGGGAGCAGCACATGCCAAGACCCTGTGGTTGGAAGGGGTATAGCAAGTTTCAGGGACTGAAAATTCAGTGTGGGTGGAGCATAAAGAACAAGGAGGAACATGGTGTGAGATGGGGCTGGAGAGATACACATGTGGGGCCTACCCATCATGGGCCTACAAAGTCCTGCTGATGTTTTGAGTCCTTACCCTAAGATCACTGGGAAGCCATTGAAGAGTTTAGTAAATAAAAGGTGCCTGTAATCCCAGTGCTTTGGCAGGCCAAGGTGGGAGGATCATTTGAGGCCAGGAGTTTAAGAGCAGCCTGGGCAAGATAGCAAGACTCTGTCTCTACGAAAGAATAAAAAATTAAAAAGTCAAAGGGTAACATGGCATTCTTAAAAGATCACTCTAGCTTCAGTGTAGAAAACATATTAGGAAACATAGTAAATCTAGGGAAACAACTGGTAAACTATGTAGTTGTCCAAGCATGAGATAATGGTGGCTTGGATTAGGGTGATGATAGTGGTTTTCTGCTATTAATAAATGGTTGGCCAGGGGCCACGCACGTAATGTCTCAGATCTTCAGTTTTCTCATCTGCAAATTGTCCCCAACACCATCAACCTTTCTCACATAAAGGTCAATCAAAAAAGAACATATACAGGCAAGCCATTAATTTAACATAACGATAAGCCAGGTCCAGTAATTTTCAATCCTGATTAAGTAACATCTGCTACTTTGCATTATCATGTAATGACTAGGCAGAGCTATAGGTTTTTTTCAGGTTTAGTGTTAACTATACAATAAACCCCTGACTAAAACACACTTCTCCTTGTAAGGACTTAAACCATTATAGATAAGGCTAGAGTTTCCCTTGACTTCCTTCCCAAATCCTGATCCCTTTTGTCTCTCCTTAGAGGCAATGTTTAAAGTCCTTGAAATTTGAACTTCAGAAACGCAGCTGATGATGCAGACCAACCATTTGTAGCTGAATTCATCTAGAAGCATAATATTGGGGTCAGCTGGAAATACCTAAAAGAAAAACTCTCTCTTTTGGGGCAGCTGCTTTGTAATAGACATCTGTGTTCATGGATCCCCATATCCCACTGTGGTCAAAGGTCAGTTGGATCTCTGCAGGGTTGAATATTCTCCACTTGTACTTTGAAACAGTAAGTGATTTGTTTGCATATGTACACTATACGTCACTAAAAAGCATGTTGTTTTTGGTTGAAAGTGCAAGTGTTCTGTGTCTTCAATTTGATCATAAAGTGAGCACACCTATGAAACCAGCACCCAGGGCAAATTCAAGACTGAGAACATTACTAGCAGCCCAGAAACCCTACTTGGGTCCTCTTTCTATCACTATTCCTCACTCAGAGATAACTACTGACTTCTAATGGCATAGATTAGTGTTGCCTATTTTTGAACTTTATGTAAATGGAATAATACAGGATGCACCCTTTTGTGTGTGTGTGTGGGGAGTTGTTTGTTTGTTTTTGTTTTTGTTTTTGCTCAATACTAGGCTTGAGAGATTCATCCATGTCCTTTGCATGTAGCAGTAATTCATTATCAGTGCCGTTGCATAGTGTTCCACTGTGCAAATATAACACACAATGTATCCATCCTATTGTTGATAGACATTTAGGTTGTTCCAATTGGGGTTACTTGATTTTACTATATTTTGTATTACACCTGAGCAGGTTTTTCAGCTTTAAATTTACACTGTCATGAGAATGAAATGCCAACAAAACAAAGCTGATTATTTTACCCTCTCAAACTTAAAGTCCTTTGTTGGCTCTCCCTTCCTTTCCTCTGAATTAAATCTGAATTCCTTAGCATGACACTCAAGATCTTGTCCAACATATCCAAAACTAAATGTTGAGCCTCATATCCTGCCACCAAATTCCAGCTACTCATTTCTAATTACTCCCCAGTCATACCAGGCTTTTTCATGACTCTATGCCTTTTTTGCATGTGCCTTTCTGATGATTTGAGATGCTTTCTCCTTTATCTGGAAAACTTCCACTGCTTCTTTAAGATCCCACTCCAATGTCACCTCCTTTGTGAAGCCTTCCTGAATACTTGTAGGCAGAATCAAGTGACACCATCCTCTGGGTTCTCCTACAATTGGTTCAGCTTATTAATTTTATTTTCACTTAAGAAAGACATTGCATTTAGTGCATATTCTAAACACTTGAAAAATATTAACTCATTGATCCTTAAAATAACCCCTTTGGGATAGGTATGATAAAAAGAGTACTTTTGCCAAGTGAGGAGACTGAGGCACACAGAGGTTAAAAATGACTCCCCTACCTTATGATAGGTGGATGCAGATGTATTAATTTGTAGATGCAGAGCCTAGGTCAAAACCCAGGCAGCCCAACCCGAGAGCTCAGGCTCTTCCTTACTTTGCCACACTGCTGCTATCTCTGGGTTGCACTGCCCTCTGTGCTCGGATGAATCAACTGGCTGACATACCAGTCTCTCCCACTAGACTGTATCCCCTGTTACCATTTCATTCCTATTTGTGTCCTGAAAGCCTGAGAGAATGCTCAGTAAATAAGGAATATGGTTGAATTCACTAAGGGGAGTGGTTCAGAAGAGCCTGGGAATTTCTAGGTGTGAAATGCAAACAGGTTGCCTAAACAATTAGCTCAAGAACAACGTTCATCCAGGTAGAAGGGTTGTAAGGCTTAAATACGATCATGGGTGTAAAGTGATTAGCCTGGCACGTGGCAAGCGTGTGGTAAATGTTATTTTGCACTACACTAATAATAACAGCAGTTCACATTTAACAAGCAATTACCATGTTCCAAGCACTGCTGTAAGTGGTTTATTTAACTAATTTAATCCTCATGATAACACTATAAAGTAAGTATTATTGTCAGAATCTAAGCAGTAAAACAGAAACCACTTCAAGTGTAAACAACAGTGAGAATTTAATGCCTGAAATTGGTGACACAGTTCAGGGAAGACCTAAGAAACAAAAATGGGTTGAAGAGGCAACCTGGACATTAGTAGTAGCAGGAAGCTGCTAACACCTATAGGCTGGAGGGACAAAGGGAGGGGACAGTGGTACAGAGCCAGGGGCTGCGATCACCCAGTGGAAGCTAGAATCACAGTGGCAATCTCTGGGATGGAGAAGGAGGGGCCACCAGCAGGGGCTGGAGCCACAGAAGAGATTCAGCCTTGAAGGAGAAACTGCTTGAAGCAGAGATACTTTCAAGGCTTCCTGGGACATGGGCCTCTCAGTGCTGAAACCAGAAGAGTCCTGGACAAACTGGGACAAGTTGGTCACTCTGGGGCACAGAGAAGCAGGGGAAAGAAATTATCTGGCTTCTTTTTTCTTTTCCCCCTTCTTTCTCCAGTGAGTGCCTCCCATTGGCTAGACCCAGCAGGACGTCAGCCTGGGAAAGAGCCTGAAGGGGTTAGACCCCCTACCATACAAAGCAGAGCAGGCAAAAAGCTAGAAACGGACTTGAGGATCAACAGACCCACGACTGGAACAGCCACATGATAGGCACAGAAACTTTTATGCACAAAGGCAACAAACCACTTGCAGTCTGGGTCTTTGAGTAGCCCCTATCTATAGGGTTGGGTTCGGGCAGCCAGGAACTAGTTTTAGCTGTGCAGAGCTATTTTCAGTCCTGAGGGGCTGTGATTAAACATGACCATGTGACCTGTGACTCCAGCCTCTATCACAACCCATTCCTCTTACACAAAAGGTGAGGCACAGTTCTGCAGTAGATCCCACCTCATGTTGGACAGTCAACAGCACCAGGGCTGCTGGACACAGGGACGGCATTGAGCTAGAGAGTTTGTGCCAATGTAAATCAGCAATCACTAAGCATGCTGTTTAGTTCAGCTGACATTTTATTTTCACAGCAAGATTGTTGATGAAGCAAGTAGTGAATTGATTTACATTCTGGCGCAAGCTCCTTATTTCGTCATGGACCACTAACGAACAGTTCTCAGACTGGCACTGGTGTTTGGACCACACTTTTGTTGGCTTTGTCTCTGGAGAAATAATGTGGTTTAAAAGTAGAGGGAAAAAAGCATCAGATCAGGGCTCAATCTCTGCTTCTTTCACTAATTGTGTGAGAAAGTCACTTAACCCCTCTCTTAGGTCAGTTTCCTCCTCTGTCAATACCAACCCAAGATGCCCTGCCATCCACACCGGGTCACCTCTGAAGGTTGTTTCCTTTACTGTGGGGCTGAATCCATGACTGGTTGGAAAAGGGGTGGATATCTTATTCTTAATCTGCCACAAAACTTGGAGCGGGGAGGCACAGAACTACCGGGACATACCCATGCTCAATGATGGGGCATTGAAAAACAGAAATAGCCCCTAGAATGTGTGGCACAAAATAATCCACTTATACTGGCCTTGTAGCAAACTATGAGTGTGTGTGTGTGTGTGTGTGTTTATGGGTGTGTGTTTGTGTGTATTGGGGAACATGGTGATAGAGTGGGGTGCAGACAATGGAAAGAAGAGTCGGGAGAGTGAGGGGTGGGGTAATGTGACTGACTGAGCTGCCCAAGGGAAGTGGTAACCAAATGAAATGACTATCATGGAGAAGTCCAAAGACACTGAAGGAGAACTGCCCATGTGGATAGGCATGTTATGTGACAGTGCCGACAGATGGATACCATGTGTAAGCTTCACTGGATCATGCCAAGAGTTCAGTGGATGTGGTGGGAATTACTGTGCCTTCTGGGGATCACATCCTAGCAGTGACACAGGGTTGGGAGCCAAATTGGCATGTCCTCCAAAAATGTGGGTAGGGCTACCCTGGCCTGGCTACATTTTACAGCCCTTACCTTGGCCAGGGGACCAGAGTGTGCGTGAGGGTCAAAGCCACCAATGTGCACCTGTGTGTTCACTCACAACAGCTGGGCCACCTCTTTAAGGGCAGCCTTGTATTCCTCTGGTCAGAGGCCAATCCCTCCCCCACCTCCCTTCCCAAACACCCAGCTGCTGTGCTGGGAAGGGCCATTAGTGAGGACAGAAGGAGACAAAGGGGAACCTCTTGTGTCTCCAGGTCCTGCAGCTCCCTAGCTGTTCCTATGGGCACACAGATGTCTGCAGGCTCTGTGAACGTTGTCTGATAGCCAAGGAGGGCAGTGGGCCAGGTCAGGGAACTGGGACTCCAGCCAGCACTGTCTGCCCTGGACTATCGCCCAGTCTGAGTCTTTCCTGCCAGAATCCATGCCAGGGGAATGTCCAGTGGTAGATCCAAGTATCCCAAGCTCTTTAGACCCATGATGTCTTTACAGAAAAAATTATGTGCCTGTTGTGAAAGGGCCTTGGTGTCTCACACTGAGGCCAGATGTTAGAAACTATTATCTGGAGGCGGCACCTAGAGAAGAACATGCTTGGGGAGGCCACAGCCCATGTGGCAGTGAGGAACATGCTTGGAGCCTTAGGGAGTTCTGGGGAACCAGGTGGTCCTGTTGCTCTGGTAGATCCACACCATTTAGTGAGATCACATGAAAACCCTTAAATAACTCAGAGTTACTGGGAGTCAGACTTCAAGCAGAACTTTCAAGCCCTTTCTCCACCTTCCTTCATCTCTTCTGGTTTTATGTTGCTCTCCTCACTTTATCTCTCTTTTCTCCTGTATCCTATTTGATGCCTAGTGCCCAGGAACTCTGGGGGCTCATTCTCCACCTACACTAGTTCCCTAAACTTGTCTCCTTCCTGCTGATACTGTACTTGTTTTAGAATGCTATCCCAGAAAATACCCCCATTGGCTTGGATCTGGCACTCAATTCTGGGGCAGTGGGGGGAGGGCAAGAGAGAGGGCGTCTTTTCAGGCAGCATGCTGAGACTGACACTGCCGCAGCTTCCTGTGCTTCCTGCCTGGTCAGAGGTGCCCAGGGGTAACAGCGAGGGTAGCAGCAACAGCTCTATTCACTCAACAGGGTCATAGACTAGGCATTTGCTCAGCTGTGTTATATGCTGGGATATAGCCAGCAGGAACCAGTTCATAGCAATGGAATGAAATTGCCTGGGAGGGACTGTGGTATGGAACTACTACTGTTCTCTGGGAGAGTAAGGGCAAAGGGAACACGTTCAACTCTAGATGGGCACTCCAGTGGGCAGAGCATGGACATCAGGGTAGGCTGACAGCAGGCAGCAGGGCCCCAGGCTCTGGGCTAGAACTTAATGTCAAGTCCTAGGGAACCTCTCCCCAGGACTCAAATGCCAGGAGCACTAGCCCAGTTTGGTGCGGACTCCAGAGTCCCGGGTGGTGTGGTGGAGGGAGCATTGACTTTGCTTAGAGCATGACAGGCTTGAGTTCAAATCACAGCAATGCCATTTAAGACCTCTGTAAAATTGGGCAAGTTATTTAGTAATTTTGAGTCTCAGTTTCCTCATCTGGCAAATGGAGACACTTCAAAATCATCTCACAAGGTTAGGAATTAAATAAGGCAGTGTCTGTGAAAGTACACTGACTGACATTATTACTAAACTTGGGTCTAATGTAGAGATGGAAGTGCTCTTGGAAGGGAGCAGAAGCCCAGCTGTTACCACAAGCTGGGTAGGAATGGGTTTTGCAGAATAGAACATGCAAGCCAAGCCCAGAACCCTTGCCTGGGGCTACTTTGAAGTCAGGCTTGGCATTGGAGGGGAAAGAAAGATTTTAAGCAAAGAAGCTACCTGATCAGATTTATGTCAGGGGGAGGCAGAGGACAAACATTTTGGAGCTAGTATGACTCAGTTCTGCATCCCTAGCTCTAGCAATAGGAGCTTTATAAGCTTAGACAAGTTATTTAACTTTTTTGGCATCTGTAAAATGAGGATAATGATGCCTGCTATTATGGGTTAAATTTTATTTCCCCAAATTTTCTGTTGAGGTCTTAACCCCCAGTACCTGTGAATGTGATGTGATTTGGAAATAGGATCTTTGTAAATGATCAAGTTAAAATAAAGTCTTTAGAGTGGACCTTCATCTAATATGACTGGCGTGATGATTAATTTTGGGTGTCAACTTGATTGGATTAAAGGATACACAGATAGCTGGTAAAGCATTATTCCTGAGTATGTGTTTTTTCACTCATGTTTGTGGCAGTGTTTCAAAAAGAGGTTAGTATTTGAATCAGTGGACTGATTAAGGAAGGTCTGGCCTCACCAAATGTGGGCAGGTACCATCTAACCAGCTAAGGGTCTGGATAGAACAAAAGGTAGAAGAAAGGAAAATGTGATCTCTCTTTCTTCTGGAGTTGGGACACCCATTTTCTCCTTCCTTTGGACATCAGAACTCAAGGTTCTCTGGGCTTCAGACTCCAGGACTTGCACCAGTCACCCCTCAGGTTGTCAGCCTTTAGAATTGGACTGAGCCAAGCTACCAGCTTTCATGGTTCTTCAGCTTACAGATGGCATATCATGAGGCTTCTCAGCCTCCATAATCACATGAGCCAATTTCCCTAATAAATCTTCTCTCAAATATCTACACATCTATATATGTCATATTGGTTCTGTTTTTCTGTAGAACTCTGATTAATACAACTGGTGTCCTTACGAAAAGGGAAAATTGAAGGACAGACATACACACACAGAGCACACCATTTGGAGACGAAGATAGAGATCAGTGTAATGCATCTATAAGCCAGGAATGATAAAGATTGCAGCAAACCACAAGAAGCTAGAAGAGAGAAGTGGAACAGAATCTCCCTCATAGCCCTCTGTAGGAATCAATCTTGCCAACACCTTGATCTTGCACTTGTAGCCACCAGACCTGTGACACAGTAAATTTCTTTCTTTTATAGTTTTAAAAAATGTTTTAATTTTCAATTTTATGGGTACATAGTAGATGTATATATTTATGGGGGTACATGAGATATATTTTTTTTCAGGTTGTCCTAACCTTTTGCTTTATTGATTTTTCAAGGATCAGAGTGTTTACTGAGTTTCAGAAATTGGATTCTGTACTTATTTTTCTGTACTATCCTAGTTTTTTATTTATGTATTTATTTATTTATTTATTTATTATTATACTTTAGGTTTTAGGGTACATGTGCGCAATGTGCAGGTTAGTTACATATGTATACATGTGCCATGCTGGTGCGCTGCACCCACTAACTCGTCATCTAGCATTAGGTATATCTCCCAGTGCTGTATTTTGATACAAGCATGCAATGTACAATAATTGCATCAGGGTAAATGGGGTATGCATTACCTATCTCAAGGATTTATCATTTCTTTATGTTTCAAACATTTCAATTATACCCTTGTAGTTATTTAAAAATTTACAATAAAAGATTGTTGACTGTCATCACCCTGTTACACTATCAAATACTAGTTATTCATTCTACCTAACTATATTCTGGTACCCATTAATCATTCCCACTTCATCTCTACTCCCCATTACCCTCCCCAGCCCCTGGTAAACATCCCTCTACTGTCTATCTCCATGGGCTCAAATGTTTTGATTTTTAGATCCCACAAATAAGTAAGAACATGAGATATCCGTCTTAATATGTCTGGCTGATTTCACTTAACATAGTGATCTCCTGTTCCATCCACGTTGTTGCAAGTGACAGGATTTCATAAAGCTGAATAGTACTCCATTGTGCTTATGTATCACATTTTCTTTATCCATTCATCTGTTGATGGACACTTAGGTCGCTTCCATATCTTACCCATTGTGAATAGTGCTGCAATAAACGTGGGAGTGCAATTACGTCTTCAGTATACTGATTTCCTTCCTTTTGAGTATACACTCAGCACTGGGATTGCTGGATGGTATGGTAGCTCTATTTTTAGTTTTTTTCAGGAACCTCCATACTGTTCTCCATAGTGGCTGTACTAATTTACATTCCCACCAACAGTGTACAAGGGTTCCCGTTTCTCCACATCCTGTCCAACATTTGTTATTGCCTATCTTTTGGATGTAAGCTATTTTAACCGGGGTGAGAAGATATGTCATTGTAGTTTTGATTTGCATTTCCCTGACGATCTGTGATGTTGAACACTTTTTCATGTGTCTGCTTACCATTTACATGTCTTCTTTCAAAAAATGTCTATTGAGAGCTTTTGCCCATTTTAAAATCAGATTATTGGATTTTTTCCTATTGAGTTGTTTGAGCTCTTTATATATTCTGGTTATTAATTCCTTGTCAGTGGTATAGTTTGCAAATATTTTCTCCCATTTTGTGAGTTGAGACATTTCATTCATGTTGTTTAAATCATCTAGTTTGTGATGCTTTGTTGTGGCAGCCCTAGCAAACCAATATACCTACCTTAATGGAGGATTATAGATAATCTAGGCATTCAATAAATGATGGCTATTATTGTTGTGCTTTCTCTCAGTTGCTTAATCAGGTATGACTGGAAAGCTCCCAAAAAGCAGGACACTGTGCAGTGTGAGAAGCACAGGTTCCAGGGCCCAACAAAGGCCTGGGTACACCACTTACTAGATTTGTTACCTTGAGCATGTCACTAAAACTTCTTGATCTTCAGGTTCCTCAGCTCTAATATGGAGATAAGAGTGGTAGCCACCTTAGAGCATTGTGAGAAATGCTTGAGAAAAAGGAATTTAAATGATTACTCAGCATAGTACCTGGAATATTAAAACCACTCAATAAGAGATAGCTATTGTTACTACTATTGTTGTGGTGATTATTATTATTATTATTACATGTAGTATAGAATCTATAGGCTTATGTCAAGTTCTGCCTTATCCTTGAAGCTTTTCTTGAATGCCCTAATCAAATGATTTTTCTTTCCTCTTAATTCCTGCAGCTCAAGCCTTGACACTGAATTACATTTTGTCTTATGAGTTGTTTCAAATGTTTATCTTCTCTTTCCAAGGACACTGAATGCTCTATGAAAGCATGGGTTGTATCTTACTAGGTTTCTGTAACTCCCACAGCACCTAAACACAATTCTTTGCTTTTAGTAGATGCTCAGTTATTGCTTATGATTGATTGACTGATACATTGAAGCCAAGTAATTGCAGCTTCAACAGGGATTCAGGGGTGGTAAGAAGGGCTCATTTGTAAGCATATCCAACTTTTGAGTTACCTTAAGGGTTATATTTTGAAATACAGAGGTATTTGCTTTTGTTGTCACCTTTCAAAAACAATAATATCCCATTGAATATTGTTAAATTCACTTAAGTATCATCCCACATAGACATGCAGAAGTTAAAAACAAAAAAACCAAACCAAAAAACCCTCCTATCTCAAAAGGGTTGGATTAGATACTATTTAAATGTTAAATTCTAACTTAAATGTTAAATTCTAATTTTGTCAGTTAAAACATGTCCTGAGGTATCCATGGTGTGGGTGGAAGAAGTGGCCTGAAAAAGTGGGTTTAGGACCAGATTGTAAAAGGTACTGTGGTTGGTTCATGCTAAAGAGTTGGGATTTTGCTTTACAGGCCTGGGGACTCACAATGAGAACTCTGAGGATGCTGCTTCCTCTGAGGCCTCTCCAATGGGCTTACTTTCCCAGCCTTTTTTAGCAGAGGGCCTAGAGGGAGAAATTTTTTTTAACTGTTAATTGCTGTTTCCAAAACATGACTCTTCTACCCTGCCACTCTCATCAATCAATCTCTTGCTCACTTCCCAAGATTCATTGGAGACTGTGATCCCTGACTCTATGGCTTCCTCTCCACCTCACACTTTGCCCTTATGATAGGGGACTTCAATGCCCATGGTGACAATCCACCCAGTACCTTGGCTTCTCATTCTTCTGACTTCATCTACAGTGGCCTTTCCTCCCCTCCACCTGAGCTATGCACTCATGGCCACACCCTGAATCTTATCATCTTGGAGAATTACTCTACCTCGTGAATTCTGAACTCCACAAACTATTCTCTGAACATGATTTTCCTTCCAATTCTCTCATTCCATTATTTCCAGCAGTTTTTAGCTTCATCAAAACCATCAGTCCCTTTTGCTTCTCCAATTACTCACTGTCTGTCCTATCTTTTCTCCCTTAGTATTTTAACCTTTGACTACCCTCTTACTGAAAACTTCGACTTTCATGTCCTCTCATTCATTGAATCTGCTTGGCAAAACTCTTTGCCTTCTTCAACTACATTCCTGCAGAAAACCATACAACCACTTGCAGGTTGGAACTGCTGTAAATTCACATTCTTCAGTTTCAAGCATGTACTCAATATTGTCAAACAATCCTTCTATGCATCCCTAAGATCATTCCCATTTCACACAAAAGATAATTTAACCTGTCATCACTTTCTTTGAGATTACTACCTCATTACCTCTACCGTCATTCTCATATTAACTCACTTTTTACCTTACAAAGACATTTGGAGCAATCAGGTAGAATTTCCTCAACTGACTATCCTCTTTCTTCCTGAGAAATAAATACACCATACATTGTATTTCTGTTCAACTACACCATTCCTTCTTGTCTCATGAAAGAAGCATATCCTATTACTCCTGACAGCTTATTTCTTCCCTTGTACCCAGCATTTCTTCTCTGTTCCATGATATTATTATTTTTTCATTCTTGTATCTTCAACCTTTCCATGCGTAGCATATAAATATTTTAAGTCTCTCCCATTTAAAAAAACTCATATTCCTGTTTAGAAAACCAACCTCTCCCCTTCTCAAATAATGTTTTTGCTGCTGTTGTCGTTGATTTTAGTAAGTTTCAAAAACCTCGGACTTTAAAAATCTCTGTACTCATAACTTACTAGTTGTATTACCTTGAGCAGGGACAGTACTTTGCAAGTAACAGAGATTACCCTGGCAGCATGACTCACTCTTTCCTATATTCTGTTCCAGGGTAACATGGTGGCATTCCTTCAAAGTTCCTGCATATTCTAATTGCCATTTAATGTTTCCTTGGTTAGAATTAAGTCCTTCTTCCCAAGGAAGATTACATTTTACTCAAGAGAATATTTTAGCTGGTGTTTTGTTGTTAGCCAATAGTATTCCTAGATGATTCCTGTCTTCAATAGTTCACTTGAACAAATATTTACTGAATGCCTATTATGTTCCAGGCACTATTTGTAGGTTCTCCCTCACCTCGGTGTCAGTTTTGTGATCTGTATTAGGAAAACATTTTTCGTGGCTTCCATCTGGCCAGTCTGTAGTCCACACCCACAAGGATAATACCTTTAACAGATGCTATTAATGCGCTACCTCATATATACTTGGCTAACCTAAAAATGTAAGGGTTAATGCTCCCAGGGGTGGTAGAGAGTAGATAAACGACCTAGCCTCCCTGTGTTCCAGTGGGATAGTTCTGAAGTATGTTATACCAGTCTTCTCAAAGAAGGTTTCTCAGTAGGATTGAGCCCCATTTGTCCATAGCAGTAACCTGCTCATTAATGTACATGCTATTGGTTTTTATCTCTTCCTGCCTCACTTTTCCTACTTTACCACTTAGGCTAGCCCCCAAATAACCTACAATCTAGTAATCTTTGTTTCAATTCTGTTTTTGGAGGAGCCAAACTAAAATAGTGTCTTACCCTAAAGGCGCACTTACTGTGGGCCAGCTATCATGATATTCACTTCATGTACCTTAGCATAGTGGTTAAGATTGAGATTAAGTTAGGCAAAATATACAAAATGCTTATAATAAGGTCTAGCACATAGCAGGTACTCAATAAATATTAGCTATATAATATATCAGACAAGGTCCAGTCAGAGACATAAACCACACCAGTTATTTGAACAGAAAATTTAGTACAAAGAATTGTTACCTAGGCATAAAGTCATTACACCAACAACTGAAAAGGTAAAAAGAGAACTTTAAAGCATCACAGAATTAACAACTGCAGGATGAAGCTACCATCCCTGGGAAAACAAAGGGAAGAGGTCAGAAGTGTTAAGGCTTAAAATCTTGGAAGAGACTTTCATCAGAGCTGAAGCTCAGACCTCTGAAGAGGGCACTGCTCAGCTGGTACTGCTGACTCTAAGCTTGGAGGAGTGGCTCCATGAACCTCAGACCTTTAGGGAGGGGCAGAGTTGGTATATTAGTCCATTTTTACACTGCTATAAAGGTATTGACCAAGACAGGGTGATATATATAAAGGAATGAGGTTTAATTGACTCATAGTTCTACACGGCTGGGGAGACCTCAGGAAACTTACAGTCATGGTGGAAGGGGAAGCAGGCACGTTCTTCACAAGGCAGCAGGAGAGAAAAGGAACGAAGGAGGAAGAGCCCCTAATAAAGCCATCAGATCTCATGAGAACTAACTCACTATCATGAGAACAGCATGGGGGAATCCACTCTCATGATCCAATCACCTCTCACTGGATTCCTCCCTCAACACATGGGGATTATTGGGTTACAATTCAAAATGAGATTTGGGTGTGGACACAAAGCCAAACTATATCAGTTGGCTGGTGCTGTTTCTATGAAAGGGGCATGATAAGGTGAGTTTGGTAAGTTCTAGAAAAATGAAAATCTCAATTCAGAATGTGCTGCTTCTGGAAGAAACTGAAACTATTGGAGTGAAGAAGTATTGTTAAGGAAGATATTTATAGGAAAATGAAACCAACAGGAAGCACATAGCAAGGACAAAGTCCTTTCTTCCTCCTCTAGCCTCAAGAGTCTTCCTCTAATGTACCCTTTGGCACTTCCTAACAAGAAGCCGACTGGCAGAAAAGAAATATGGTTTGTATGGTATCTGTCTCAGCATCACAAAACCGAGTATAAACACATGGGTTTTGGCCTGAGAGGCAGCAACCTAATAATTGGCATGAGTGCTGTCTACAACAATCCTTTGGGGCAGGTACTACAGTTATCCCTGCTTTTTAAAAAGACAGACTTAATTTTTTCAAGCAGTTTTACATTGTGATGATTAATCTTATGTGTCAACTTGACTGGGCCAAAGTTTGTCCGGATATTTGGTTAAACAATATTCTGGGTGTGTCTGTGAGGGTGTTTCTGGAAGAGATTAACATTTACATTGGTAGACTGAATAAAGCAGATTTCCCTCCCCCATGTAGGTGGGCTTCATCTAAACTGTTGAAGGCCTGAATAGAACGAAAAGACTGAGCAAGAGAGAATCTGCTGTCTCTGCCTTATAGTCTTCAAGCTGGGACTCGAACAGGAATTTATACCATCGGCTCTTCTGAGTCCCAAGGCTTTGGACTGCAGATATTGGGACTTCTTGACCTCCATAATCCCATAAGCCAATTCCTTATTATCTGTCTATCTATGTATCTGTCTATGTATCTATGTATCTATCTATCTTTGTATCTATGTATCTATCTATCATCTATTATCTATCTATCTATCTATCTATCTATCTATCTATCTATCATCTATCTATCTATCTCCCACTGGTTCTGAGTCTCTGGAGAACCCTACTACTTACATAGGTTCACAGCAAAACTGAGTGTAAAGTATGGAGAGTTATATCCCTGAATTTTTATGATTAGACTGCAAGTTACTAGTCCAAGATCACACAGCTAGTCAGTGGTAGAGCCAGGATTTCAACCCAGGATTTCAGGTGCCAGAGCCCATACTATTAATCACCTAAACAATATCCCCATGTAAACAATATCACTGTTTCTCTCTCCTTTTATCCAAGCTCACATGTTCTCCAGTGTCATTAAAGTTCTCTACAACTCAAACCTTTTATACATTTGGGTAGGACAACCTTCTTTCTTCTTCACACTTCTTTTTCCAAATTAGTGACTATTTTCTACACTTCAGAGTCAGAGCAATTAAGTGTTTATCAGGACACCACTCAGCACCTCAAATGGTTTTGGTGAACTTAGGTTTCTGTGGGTCCCATTGAAGAGCATGACAAACTTATAATACTGTTGAAAATGTGTGTGCATTAAACTGGCATTTATCCTAAGTCATAGGTAGAAGATAAACTTAGTGAGTATGAACTGACGCCTGCAACATCTGGTAAGGAGGAGAAATCCAGGTATATTCTAGTTCTCACTCCTGAGAGACCAAATGATTTTCCTTGGGCCAAGCTCCCTCGTGACAATGAGTTTATTCTCTGTGGACACTACCTTCATGTAGATTCAATGTCTCTTTCTCAATGTTCCTAGTCATTATGCCAAGTCAGAAGCACTAAGCTCAAGTTTGAAGGGTAGGTGTAGGGTCAGCAGAAGGTCACTAATATCTCTTGCCAAGTTGAAGAATTTTGAGACAAGTGATTGTCCAACTGTAGAGCCAACACCTGATAGCCTTCATGCTAGAGGGTGGAGACCTCTGCAAGGAAAACTGCAGCTGGAATCCTTCTCAGGGGCTGCCCTTCAACAGAAAGTCTGGTTTCACTCAGCACAGAAATGTTGACTCTGGGTCTGGACAACTCACATGTGACCACATTTTACAGACTATAGTTATCATCATTGTCTAAGGTTGTGATATCTCATGGTGCAGGAGTTCCTTCTTTCCTTTCTAACAGGTTGGAAACCTTCCATTTGCCAAAGTCTCCAAAGAGGGAATTTCCAACATGACAATTTGGACAGGCTTGAGCCTGGTGTGAGACAGCCTTTGCTCTTGTGATCTGCTTTGTGAGGAGTGAAACTGATGTTATAATTAAGGCTATTCAGAGAAAAACAGTGATACGTGACTGACATTCTGAGCTTCCTAACTGGGTAAGTATTTGATGAAATCTATAATGAGTAGGATACGTTTTCCTATCATGTTAATCAGAAGCTTGAGCCATTCAGACCCTCTCAAGCAGTGGCCATTAGCCAACTACAGGCATTTCATGACAATGGCTTTCATCTTTAGCATCCCATTATTGGTGCATGTTGCTATGAAGGCTGATGCTTAAAGGGCAAGAGAGGTGAAAATCTCTATTTTCTGTCATTCTTAGGAGAATATCAGGTTCCAGTACTTTCTATCCCTTCTTATTATTGTTCCAATTCCTCTTTAATCCACTTGATCAGGATTTAATTATTCAGATTCTTACCTATAGCAGACACTACCAAATGAAAATATTTTGTGGAGTACCACAAGATTTATGATATATTAACAGGACCTAGATATATCACAGGACCTAAAACAGGTGGACTAGTGATAAGGTTTGAAACCTAGTGCTACATTTTAAATTCTCAAAAACAAAGAACAATCTAGTCATGAAGGCCTAGAATAGAAGATGACTGCAGACCTTGGTCATTAGAGAGCATAGATATTTAAATCTTGGAAAACCCAGAGAAAATATCAAGTCTGATGTGGCAGGGGAAGAACCAAGATGAGAGACAATCATGAACTAGGAGCTACAAAAAAACGTCAACAGAACAGATGTAAGTGGGGGATAAAGTAAGGAGAATCAGGTGATGGTAGAAAATAAAATATATCTGAAGTGCTTGCATTTATCTGCTGTTGTCTGGGCATGGCATGGATGGGGAGGACTGGCTTAAAGGTACAGGGTCAGAGCAGACAGCAATGACACTATAACACTGAGGAGTTTCCATCAATGTGGCCCATGAACTTCTTCTGGATAGTCTACAGGCTGCTCATTTGTAGTTTGGGGTTTGAAAATATGACAAAGACTATCCTCTAGTTTGTGTCACAAATGAATTTACTGATGACATTGATGTCTCCTTTGAAATACGGTGCTACGGTATGAATGTGTCCCCCAAAATGTATGTGTTGGAAACACAATTCCTCTGCCCTCATGAATAGATTAATGAGGGCTCTGCCTTCATGAATGGATTAATGTTCTCCCACAGGAGTGGGTTTCTAACTATGAGAGTGGCTTTGTTATAAAAGCAAGTTTTCTCTGGCTCTTGTGCTCTTGCACTCTCACCATGTAATGCCCTCCACCATGTTATGACACAGCAAGAAGGCCATCAGCAGATGTTGGTACCATGCTCCTGGACTTCCCATCTCCAGAACCATGAGTTAACAAACCTCTATTTCTATAAATTACCAAGTCCATGATATTCTGTCTTAGCAACAGAAAATGAACTATGACATAAGGATATTATTTTCATTATTTAGTGGATTTTAAAGGTGGCAGCATGTGGGTCCAATGCTTTGTAGTGGCTTTGTCTCCACCAGAGTTCTCTGTGCATTACAGAGAATATATAGGGAAACTCAGGAAAACTTTCACCAACATTTCCAATCTCCCTAACCAACTCCAACCATATCAATTTTGAAAGGGTTCAGCTTTCCTCCAAGCCCCTAACATGTTTGTTCTAGTTTATTTCTGGTGACTTCAGTGTTTTTAAAAAGCAATATATCATTGTTTCAGTTGCCCAGTATAGTCCTTCAGAAGCTAACTCTTGTAATGCCACATACCTTTCTAGTTTAAGCCCTTACCATAGAAATAGTGGAAACCAATATTTGATTGCTATTAACTGCTACTGAAGGTTTGTAATGTATTGCTTTTGGAAAAGAAATAGATATTCTAACATGAAAATGATGATATAATACATCGATAGGTGAAAATCTGAAGACTGGGTGATTGATTTCAATGGCAGGGATTGGGGGAGAAAGAGACAGAGAGAGAGAAAAATCTTCTCACTTTCACCTGTTTGACTATAGTTGACTGAATCAGCAATAAAGGTTGTGACATTACCAAGGAATATCAAGTCACTAATACAAACACAATGACCACTTTATTGTAAGACAGTCTGGCAATCACTGTCACCTCTTTCACCCACAGACATTTGATTTGAAATACTATAGCTGTAGGGGTATCCCAGCTGTAACACACATTTATATCCAAGTCACTTTTTAAGTCTTTGACTTCAGCAGCCATGAGATGTTTCTTGTAAAGGAAAATAAAACTCAAATATTTAGAAGCCATTGGGTAAAAAAAAAAGTTTGCCCTCAGTTGGTTTCCAGAGTTTGGTGAATTGCTTTAGAAAGACTTTACAAATTTAACAATTTTAATTACATGAAATAAGGTAACATGACTGTCACTCTTCAAAAACATGCACTTTTTGTTCCAGGATTTGAAGATGCCTAACCAGAAAGTACACAATTGCAAAGGCAAATTTTCAAGTACAACATGCAGCTTAATCATAATAGGTAACATTTATTGAGTGCTTACATAAAAGTATTATCCCATTTTATAGGCGAGGAAATGAACCTACAAGGAGTTTAAATAATGCAATGTCACACAGGTAATAAATGGCACAGCTGAGCTTTAAACCCAAGTCTTAGACCAAGCCCATGATCTTAACCGTTTTACACTTCTTACAGAATTGTGAATGGTATGTTGCTCTAGACTACAGGAATCTCATACTTTGAAATTATTTTTGGTCTAGAAATCTTTTCAATAATCTATATGTCACTATTTTGTATAGCCAGTTTATGAAACAAGCAGTAAAAAGTGTCTCAATTCAATCAAAGTTTATGGAACACTTCCTCTTAGTCTTCTATGTTCCACAGTCAAGAAATTACCTTATAGTCAGGGACATAGACATAATATGTTAAATAAAAAGAACACTCATAGATAATAACTCTGATTGAAGTGACAACTTGTATATCCAGAACTTTCCTGCTTTTATGTAATTTTATTATTTTGAGCAATTGCAATTTACTAAATCTCTAACTGAATAAAATTTAATTTTATATCATTGTCAAGCTTTCTATATCATTAAATTCATACATAAAAGAATAGTCTTTGTCAGATAAGGAGTCTTGATTTCTAATTCAGAAAACATGTCTGTTGTAGCAGGTGCTAGATTAGCAGTACTGACCATGCTAAATGTCAGAAGTGTTCAGCAAACGGAGAGATAGCAGAGAGGATTGACTATCTACTTAGGGGGTGCTTCATGGAGGAAGAAAACTTTGAGCAGAACCTTGAAGGTTGAGTATAATTTGAATAGAGAGAAAAAAGAAATAAGCATAGGATAAAAGAAAAGAGAGAAAAATAGCCTAAGGAGGTCCTCCAGGGGACATTTATGTGTAGGAAGAGAAAGTTTAAATCCATGTAAGAGACCAAAAAGGAATTACTAGAGAGGGAGAAAAAAACTAGTAGCAGAGACAGAAGTCAAAAAAGAGAATTTCAAGGAGTGGGCAATAATCCTCTTCAAATGATAGAGATGTGGTGGAAGGTAAGAACAAGAACAGGGCATAAACTGGGTAAGGCTTGAAGCTTCTGAACAGCGGCCCATAGAGTGGAATAGGTAGTAGACAGGCTTGAAGGTTAATGTGGATGGATAGGCAGATGAAGCAGCCAGTAAATACAGCGTGTGTGGAATTCAGCAGTGAAGGGGCAAAGTTAGGTGAAAAGAAAAAATCGACTCACACAAAAGGTCATCTACTTTCTAAGATAAGATGGTCAAGATTGTTTTTGAGGGTAAAAGGGAAGAAAACTGTGGCCAAGGAGAGAGCAAAAATACCATGGATTAAAGAAGTAATTGGAGAGATAAGGACCCAAAAAAAGGAGGGAAAAAAATGTGGTCCAGAACACAGATGTACCTTACTTTCAGAATAGCAGTTCCTTCATTCAACAGATATTTGTGAGGTACTATGTTAGGCATGGGAAGCACAGGAGAGAAAAAACCAACTAATCAACCAATCAACCAACCAAACAACAAAAAATTAGAATCCCTACCTTCAAGAAACTTTATAGTTTAGTGGGAGAGAAAGATTTTTAAACAAATAACCACTAAAATAAAAATAAAATTACAAATGGTGGTCATCATAAAAGAATTAAGTAGTATCATGAAACAGAATCATGGGGAAGCTGCAAAGACAAAGCCTTCCTGAAGAAAACCTGAAGGGAAAGAGGGAGCCAGCCATGTGAAGACCTGAGGTCTGGGGATAGAAATTTTCTGAACAAGGGAGACAGCAAGTACACAAGCTCCAAGGTAAAAATAAAATAAAATAAAAATAAAAAGTCTGGTATGTTCCAGAATCTAAGAGAAAGCCAAGCAAATGGCAATGATAACAGTGAGCCTCCTGACCTCCTAGTGAAAAAGATCAGGCCGAGTTCCATTTTCTTTCTGAGCCAAGTGAAAGACAGGTGAACCCATCCCACCACCACAACCATACCAGCATTTTCACTCTAATTCTGTGAAACAAGGAGAAGAAGCAGGGGCTGCTTCTAGGAGAAGCAGCTCAGCAGGAACCAGGGAAGAAGCTTTGAGTAGTTAGACAGGCAGGCAGGCCAAGGTAGGCCTGGGCCAGCTGAGGAGCAGATGGCTGCAGGAGCAGCAGCTGGGGCTCATCCACAGGCATGTCTCTAGCCTGCCCCTGAGCTCTGGATAAAACTTCTAAGGGTCACAGAAAAAGAAGCTCTGTGCTGTGTGATTGACTGATTGATTTAGAAATGGACTGATTTTTTTTTAAAGCAACTAATAGTCATTTTCTGCTACCACATGTACCAAATAAGGTGGGTGATCAAGCTATGCAATACCATTAAAAATAATTTTTAATGAAATGTAATTTGTGTATATATATATATATGTAGCACGCAGTTTGATGAGATTCAACAAATGTATTCATCCATGTCACCACCACCCCAGTTAAGATACAGAACACTGCCAGGTGGTTCATGCCTGTAATTCCAGCACTTTGGGAGGTCGAGACTGGTAGCTGGTGAATCGCTTGAGCCCGGGAGTTTGAGACTAGCCTGGGCAACATGACAAAACCCTGTATCTACAAAAAATAAAAAAAAATTAGTAGTGCATGTTGGCATGTGCCTGTAGTCCCAGCTACTCAGGAGGCTGAGGTTGAAGGATTGCTTGAGCCCAGGTGGCAGAAGTTGCAGTGAGCCAAGATCACGCCACTACACTCCAGCCTAGGAGACAGAGCCAGACCCTGTCTTATAAAAAAAACAAAAAAACAACAAAACAACTCCTCCCCCCAAAAGAAACCAGAATATTTTTCACTTCAGAAAGTTCCTTCAGTGTCCTTTCCCAGCAAAGAATGTCATGTCTTTCCCCAAAGTCAACCATAACCATTGTTCTGATTTTTCTCACCATAGAATCATTTCACCCTTTTTGAGGGTGGTATAAATGGAATCGTGCTGTTTGTACTTTTTTTGCATCTGATTTTATTCATTATAATATTTTTGAAATTTTTCCACCTAATTTGATGTATCAGTAGTTCATTTATTTTTACTGTTCTCTAGTATTACATTGTATAAATATACCACAATTTGTTAATCCATTTTACTGTTGATGGACATTTAGGTTGTGTTTTTAATTATAATGCATACGCCCACTATAGAAATTCATATACAAATCTTTTTGTGGGCACATGTTTTCATTTCTTTTAGGTAAATATCTAGGAATATAATATCTGTGTTATAAGGCTAGCATATATTTAACCTTATAAGAAAATGCCAAACAGATTTCCAAAATGGTTGTAACATTTTACTTCCCCACCAGCAATATACGAGAGTCCCAGTTGCTCCGCATCCTCTTCAACATTATGTACTGTCATTTTGGTGGGTATAAAGCAGGGGTCTCCAACCCCTGGGCCATGGAACCAGACCTCACAGGGGGAGGTGAGCAGCAGGTAAAAGAGCGAAGCCTCATCTGTATTTACAGCCACTCCCCATCACTTGCATTACCGCCTGAGCTCCACCTCCTGTCAGATCAGCAGTGGCACTAGATTCTCATAGGAGGATGAACCCTATTGTGAACTGCACATGTAAGGGATCTAGGCTGCACACTCCTTATGAGAACCTAATGCCTGATGATCTGTCACTGTCTCTCATAACCCCCTGATAGGATTGTCTAGTTGCAGGAAAACAAGCTCAGGGCTCCCACTGATTCTACATTATGGTGAGTTGTATAATTATTTCATTATGTATTACAACGTAATAATAATAGAAATAAAGTGCACAATAAATGTAATGCCCTTGAATCATCCCAAAACCATCCCTGCACTGGTCCGTGGAAAAATTGTCTTCCACAAAACTGGTCCCTGGTGCCAAAATGGTTGGGGACCACTGGTATAAAGTATTATCTCATTGTGGCTTGATTTGCATTTCCTTAATGGCTAATGATGTTGAGTACCTTTTGATGTGCTTATTGGCCATTCCTATATCTTCTTTCATAAATTGTCTGTTCATGTCTTAGGCCATTTTGGAGGATTGTTTATCTATTTATTGGTGATTTTAGGGATTCTTTATATATTCTGATTACAAGTATTTTGGCAGATATACGTGCATGTTGTTACACTATATTAATTATTTTATGTGAATATTGTCTCCTTGTCTGTGGCTTGCTTATTCATTATCTTTTTAAAAGCAGATGTTTTCAATTTGGTATATTCTACTTTTTCAATTTTGTCTTGGCTAATACTTTTTGTGTTCTGTCTAAGAGATTTTGTTTACCCCAAGATATCACAAAGTTTCTTCCAAAAGTTTTATGGTGTTACCTTCTAAGTTTAAGTCCCTAACCAATTTCAAATTAATTCTTGTGTGGTTTGAGTTAAAGATTAAAGTACACTTTTCTATATCGATATCCAGTATTTTCAACATGATTTTTTGAAATCTGATAGTATGGATCTTCTAAACTTTCTCTCCTAGTTTAAGTTCATTTTAGCTGTTCTAAAACTTATGTGGAAATGCAAACACAGTTCTTTTTCAATTTTGGGGGGGCTTTCCTAGATCCTTTAAATTTCCACATATATTTTAAAATCAGCTTGTCTACAACTACCAATCTGGCTGTGATATTGAGTGGGATAGCGTTGTATTCATAGATAAATTTGAGGGAAACCAATCTTAATATTAGGTTTTCTAATTCATTAGTATAGAGTATATCTCTCAATTTATTTAGGTCTTCTTAAATCTCAGTAATGTTTTATAGTTTTCATTGTAGAGGTCTACACATTCTCTGTTAAATTCATTTCTAAGTATTTTATAATTTTTGATGCTATTATGACTGGCATTTTGAAAATATCACTTTGTAATTTTCTATTTTTAGCATATAGAAATACAATGGATTTTGTCTATTGATATTGTGTGGTGGACTGATCCTTAAGATGCCCCCCAAGATTTTAATTTCTTGATGTTCATGCCCTTGTGTGACCTCCCCTTGAATATGGATGTGACCTGTGACTTGCATATAGTCAACAGAATATGACAAAGGTGACGGGATGCACGTGATTCTGTGTATGTGATTATGTTACATAAGATTGTGGCACCCATCTGGCTGTAGTCTCTCTACCTTACTGCTATGAGGAAGCAAGCAGCCATGCTGGACAACCCCATGTGGCAAGGAACTGTGGTTAGCCTCTAAGAACTGAAGGTGGTCTGGTCAACAGCCAGCAAAAATACTGGCTGAAATCCTTCAGTCAAAATTAACTGATTGCTACCAATAATCATGAGTTCAGGGTAGTGGGTCCTTGCCTAGTTGAGACCTCCACATGGAAACCCAGCCCTGTTCAATTCCTTGATTGTAGCCCTGTAAGACCCTGAGTGGAAGATCCAGATACACTGTGCCCAGACTTCTGACAGAAATTGTGAGATAATAAATATGCTTTATATTTTAGCTGCTAAGTTTGTGGTACTATTATGCAGTAGTAGAAAATGAATGCAGCTTGTATGCAGTGCCCTTTGTAAATTTGCTTATTACTTCTAATAGTTTTTTGTTTCAGATTCCTTTAGATGTTCTGTGTACATAATACTTCTGGTGGCAAGGACTATTTCACATCCTCCTTTCCAAATATTTGGTCTTGTTAGTTCTTCATTTGTCTGCCTTCTATTTTATTAATTTCCACTCTTAACTTTATTATTTTATACTTACTCTGGGATTAATTTTCTCTGTTTTTTGAGCTTTTAAGGATAGAAATTAAACAATTCTTTTTAGAGCTTTGTTCTTTTTTAACATAGACCTTTAAAGCTATCAATTTCCCTCTAAGTCCTTCTTTAGTTGCATTCCATAACTTTTTAAACACTCTAATTGCCATTCAGTTCAAAATATTTTCTAATTTCTCTTTTGTGGTTTCTTTCTTTGAATTCCTAGTTATTTAGATTGTGTTAATTTCCCACTGTTTGGGGCTATATATATATATATATATATATATAGAGAGAGAGAGAGAGAGAGAGAGAGAGAGAGTATCTTTTGGTTATGATTTCTAATTTAAACCTGTTACAGTCAGAGAACACGAACGGGTAGAATGAATGAGTAATAATCCTGAAAATGCTGTTGTTTCTGCTGCTTCCTCATTGAAATAATGCTGAAAACTGTGCTCCCACTCTGAGACATGTTTCCACAAATGAATGAGAGCCCTGGGATGGGAGGAAATGGCAGATAGGAGGCAGGACTAACTTGCAGCTCTCACTCAGAAGTACAGAGCAGTGTGTGGAGACCCACATTATGAACTTTTTTTCCAAAAACTACTGCAGGAACATACCACGAAAGCTGAGATAATCCATAGACCCTTTGAAGGAGGTGGATTGCTACTGCAGGCTTTGTGGGACAGCCAAGGAACAGTCTGCTTGCTTTCTCAGCTGGGAGGCATGTAGCCTGCGGCAAGTTCTCAGCCCTGCTCACCAGCTGCCTGGAAATAAACTCAGTGCTGTTATGGGGGCACAGTGGGAGTGAGACAAGCCTTTTGGGCTGCAGGTGGTGTGGGAACTGGGTGAAGCCTATGACTGCTGGCTTTCCCCCACTTTCCTGGCGAACTGTGTGATGCAGCAGAGACAGCCATAATGCCTTGGGAACATAACTCCATTGGCCTGGGAACCACACCCCCGTCTCCCACAGCAGCTGCAGCAAGCCCTGCCCAAGGAGAGTCTGAGATCAGACATACCTAACCCTGACCCTGCCTGATGGCCTTTCTCTAACCACCCTCGTAGCAGAAGACAAAGGACATAATCTATTGGGAGCTCTATGGCCCTGCCCACCACCTGATCCTCCCTATACTACTACAGCTAATGCACTCTTGAAAGTGCCACCTCCTGGCTGGAGGCCAACCAACACAAAGTAAGTGCATTTAACAAAAATACAACCAAGGACCCCCACAGAGTCCACTTCAGTCCCCTGCTACCTCCACTAGAGTAGGTACTGGTACCCATGGCTGAGAGACCTAAAGATGGATCACATCACAGGACTGTTTGCAGACACTCCCCACTACTGGCCCGGAGCCTGGTACCTCCACTGGGTGGCTAGATCCAGAAGAGGAATAACAATCACTGAAGTTTGGCGCTCAGGAAGGCCCACCCTAGGGGAAAAGGGAGAGCACCATATCTGGGGAGCACCCCCGTGGGACAAAAGAATCTGAGCAGCAGCCCTTGAGTCCCAGATCATCCCTCTGACATAGTCCACCCAAATGAGAAGGAATCAGAAAAAGAATTCTGGTAATATGACAAAACAACATTCCTTAACACCCCCAAGAGATCACACTAGCTCACCAGCAATAGATCCAAACCAAGAAAAAAATATCTGAATTGCCACAAAAAGAATTCAGAAGGTTGATTATTAAGCCAATCAAGGAGGCACCAGAGAAAGGTAAAATCCAACTTAAACAAATAAGAAAAATGATACAGAATATGAATGGAAAAATATCCAGTGAAATAGCATAAATAACACACACTGAGTGTTTGTTATGTGTGCCAGGCACTTTTCTATGATTTCACCTGTATTAAAATATGTAATCCACAAAAACAAAAAAAAAAAAACAAAACAACAAAAAAAAACAATAACAACTTCTGGAAATCAGGAACACACTTACAGAAACGCAAAATGCACTGGAAAGTCTCAGCAATAGACTCAAACACATAGAAGAAAGAACGTCTGAGCTCGAAGACAAGGCTTTTCAATTAACCCAATTTGACAAAGACAAAGAATAAAGAATTTAAATAAAATAAACACAGCCTCCAAAAAGTTTGGGATTATGTTAAATGACCAAACCTAAGAATAACTGCTGTTCCCAGGGAAAAAGAGAAATCTAAACATTTGGAAAACATTTGAGGGAATAATTGAGGAAAATATCCCTGGCCTTGCTAGAGATCTAGACATTCAAATGTGAGAAGCTCAAAGAATACCTGAGAAATTCATCACAAAAAAAAATCAGCACCTAGGCACATAGTCATCAGGTTATCTGAAATCAAGACAAAGAAAAGAATCTTAAGAACAGTGAGGCAAAAGCATCAGACAACCTATAAAGGAAAACCTATCAGATTAACAGCAGATTTCCCAGCAGAAATGCTACAAGCTAGAAAAGATTGGGGTCCTATCTTTAGCCTCTTTAAACAAAACAATTATCAGCCCCCATTTCTACTAAAAATACAAAAAATTAGCCAGCAAGACTAAGCTTCATAAATGAAGGAAAGATACAGTCTTTTTCAGACAAACAAATGCTGGGACAATTTGCCACTACCAAGCCAGCACTACAAGAACTGTTAAAAGAAGCTCTAAATCTTGAAATAAATATTTGAAATACACCAAAATAGAATGTTAAAGCATAAATCTCAAAGGACCTATATAACAATAACACAATGAAAAAAAAATATGAGAAAAACAATGTATTCAGGCAACAAATAGAATGATGAATAGAATAGTATCTCCCATCTCACTACTAACATTGAATGTAAATGGCCTAAATGCTCCACCTAAAAGATACAGAATGGCAGAATGGACGAGAATTCACCAACCAAGTATCTGCTGTCTTCAAGAGACTCACCTGATACATAAGGACTCACATAAACTTAAGGTAAAGGGGTAGAAAAAGATATCCCACGCAAATGGATACCAACAGTGAGCAGGAGTAACTATTCTTATATCAGACAAGACAAACTTTAAAGAAACAGCAGTTAAAAAAGACAAAGGAGAGACATTATATGATGATAAAAGGACTAGTCCAACAGGAAAATATCTCAATCCTAAATATATACAAACCTAACACTGGAACTCCCAAATTCATAAAACAATTACTTCTAGACCTGAGAAATGAGATAGACAGCAATACAATAATAGTGGGGGACTTCAATACTCCATTGACAGCACTGGACAGGTCATCAAAACGGAAGGTCAACAAGAAACAACGGACTTAAACTATACCCTAGAGTAAATTGACTTAACAAATATTTACAGAACATTCTACCCAGCAACTACAGAATATACATTATATTCATCAGCACATGGAACATTCTCCAAGATAGACCATATGATAGGCCACAGAACAAATCTCAGCAAATTTAAGAAAATAAAAATTATAGCAAGTACTCTTTCAGACCACAATGGAATAAAATTGGAAATCAACTGCAAAAGGAACTCTCAAAACCATACCAATACATGGAAATTAAATAACCTGCTCCTGAATGATCATTGGGTCAACAATGAAATCAAGATGGGAATTTAAAAATTCTTTGAAGTGAATAATAATGGCACAACCTATCAAAACCGCTGGGATACAGCAAAAGCAGTGCAGGAGGAAAGTTCATAGCATTAAATACCTACATCAAAAAGTCTGAAAGAGTCTGGGCATGGTGGCTCATGCCTGTAATCTCAGCACTTTGGGAGGCCAAGGTGGGTGGATCATGAGGTCAGGAGTTCAAGACCAGCCTGGCCAACATAGTGAAACCCCGTCTCTACTAAAAATACAAAAAATTAGCCAGACATGGTGGCAGTGCCTGTAATCCCAGCTACTCGGGAGGCTAAGGCAGGGGAATTGCTTGAACCTGTGAGACAGAGGTTGCAGTGAGCTGAGATCATGCCATTGCACTCCAGCCTGGGTGACAGTGCGAGACTCCATCTCAAAAAAACAAAAACAAAAACAAAAACAAAAACAAAAAACAGTCTGAAAGAGCAACAATAGACAATCTAAGGTCACACCTCAAGGAACTAGAGAAACAAGAACAAACCAAACCCAAACTCAGCAGAAGAAAAGAATAAAGATCAGAGCAGAGTTAAATGAAACTGAAACAAAAAAATAAAAAGATAAATGAAACAAAAAACTGGTTATTTGAAAAGATAAATAAAATTGATAGACCATTAGTGGCATTAACCAAGAAAAGAAGAGTGAAGCTCGAAATGAGCTCAATTTGAAATGAAAACAGGAGACATTACAACTGATACCACAGAAATACAAAGGATTGTTCAAGGCTTCTATGAACACTTTTATGTGCATTGTATTAGCCTGTTCTCATGCTGCTAATAAAGACATACCTGAGACTGGGTAATTTCTTTTTTTGTTAATTTTATTTTTTTAATTATACTTTAAGTTCTAGGGTACATGTACACAATGTGCAGGTTTGTTACATACGTATACGTGTGCCATGTTGGTTTGCTGCACCTATCAACTGGTCATTTCCATTAGGTATTTCTCCTAATGCTATCCCTCCCCCAGCCCCCCACCCACCAACAGGCTCTGGTGTGTGATGTTCCCCGCCCTGTGTCCAAGTGTTCTCATTGTTCAGTTCCCACCTATGAGTGAGAACATGATGTGTTTGGTTTTCTGTCCTTGTGATAGTTTGCTGAGAATGATGGTTTCCAGCTTCATCCATGTTCCTGCAAAGGACATGAACTCATCCTTTTTTATGCCTGCATAGTATTCCATGGTGTGTATGTGCCACATTTTCTTAATGAGACTGGGTAATTTCTAAAGAAAAAGAGGTTTAATGGACTCAGAGTTCTACGTGGCTGGGGAGGCCTCACAATCATGGTGAAAGGTGAAGGAGGAGCAAAGGCACATCTTACATGGTGGCAGGTAAGAGGGCATGTGCAGGGGAACTCTCATTTATAAAGTCATCAGATCTCATGACAATTATTCACTGTTTCCATGAGAACAGTATGTGGGAAACTGCCCCTGTGATTCAATTATCTCCACCTGGCCCTGCCCATGTGTCAGACATGGGGATTATTACAGTTCAAGGTGAGATTTGGATGGGGACACAGCCAAACCATATCACACATGAACTAGAAATCCTAGAGGAGATGGATAAATTCCTGAATATATACAACTCTCCTAGATTAAACCAAGAAGATATAGAAACTCTGAATAGACAAATAACAAAGTGAGACTGAAATGGTAATTTAAAAGTTACCAACAAAAAAAGTGCAAGACCAGGCAGATTCACAGCTGAACTCCATCAGACATTCAAAGAAGAATCCATTCCAATCCTATTGACACTATTCAAATGGATAGAGAAAGAGGGAATACTCCCTAAATCACTCTATGAAGCCAGTATCACTGTACTACAAAATCAGGAAAGGACATAACAAAGAAAGAAAGCTGCAGACCAATATTCCTGATGAACATAGATGCAAAAATCCTCAACAAAATACTAGCTTACAGAATCCAATAGCATATCAAAAAGATAATCCACCATGATTAAGTGGGTTTCATACCAGGGATGCAAGGATGGTTTAACATTTACAAGTCAATAAATGTGGTACACCATATAAACAGAATTAAAAACAAAAATCACATGATCATCTCAATGGATGCAGAAAAAGCATTTGATAAAATCCAGCAACTTTTTATGATTAAAACCTTCAGCAAAATTGGCTACAAGGGACATACTTTAAGGTAATAAAAGCCATCTATGACAAACCCACAGCCAACATTATACTGAATGGGGAAAAGTTGAAAGCACTCCCCCTGAGAATTGGAACAAGACAAGGATTCCCACTTTCATCACTTCTACTCAACATTTTACTGGAATTCCTAGCCAAAGCAATTAGACAAGAGAAAGAAATAAAGGACATCCAAATCCATAAAGAGGAAGGCAAACTGTCGCTGTTTGCTGATGATATGATCGTATACCTAGAAAACCCTAAAGACTCATCCAAAAAGCTCCTAGGACTGATCAAAGAATTCAGCAAAGTTTCAAGATACAAAATTAATACACACAAATTAGTAGCTCTGCTAGATACCAACAGCAACCAAGCTAAGAATCAAATCAAGAAGTCAACCCCTTTTACAATAGCTGCAAAAAATAAAATAAACTACTTAGGAATA
Source organism: Pongo abelii (assembly GCF_028885655.2). Lineage (NCBI taxonomy): Eukaryota > Metazoa > Chordata > Mammalia > Primates > Hominidae > Pongo > Pongo abelii. Next base: position 146,627,434 of record NC_072008.2, on the reverse strand, counting down.
TATTTAACCAAGGAGGTAAAAGACTTCTACAAGGAAAACCATGAAACACTGCTGAAAGAAATGATAGATGACAGAAACAAATGGAAACACATTCCATGCTCATGGATGGGTAGAATCAATATTGTGAAAATGACCATACTGTCTAAAGCAATCTATAAATTCAATGTAATTCTCATCAAAATACTACCATCATTCTTCACAGAACTAATAAACACAATCCTAAAATTTATATGGAATCAAAAAAGAGCCTGCATAGCTAAAGCAAGACTAAGCAAAAAGAACAAATCTGGAGGCATTACATTACTCCACTTCAAACTATGCTATAAGGCCATAGTCACCAAAACGGCATGGTGCTGGTATAAAAAATAGGCACATAGACCAAGGCAACAGAGTAGAGAATGCAGAAATAAAGCCAAATACTTACAGTCAACTGCTCTTCAACAAAGCAAACAAAAACATAAATTGGGGAAAGGACACCCTATTCAACAAATTGTGCTGAGATAATTGGCAAGCCACATATAGAAGAATGAAACTGGATCCTCATCTCTCACCATATTAAAAAAAAAACAACTCAAGATGGATCTAAGACTTAAATCTAGGCCCCAAAACCATAACAATTCTAGAGGATAACAGTGGAAAAATCCTTCTAGAGGTTGGCTTAGGCAAAGAATTCATGACCGAGAACCCAAAAGCAAATGCAACAAAAACAGAGATAAATAGCTGGGACTTAATTAAAGTAAAAAGCTTCCGCACAGCAAAAGAAACAATCAGCAGAGTAAACAGACAACTCACAGAGTGGGAGAAAAATCTTCCCAATCTATACATCCAGCAAAGGACTAATATCCGGGATCTACAAGGAACTCAAATAAGGAACTAAAACAAATCAGCAAGAACAAAACAATTAATCCCATCAAAAAGTGGACTAAGGACATGAATAGACAGTTCTCAAAAGAAGATATACAAATGGCCAACAAACAAGAAAAAATGCTCAACATCACTAATAATCAGGGAAATGCAAATCAAAACCACAATGCAATACCACCTCACTCCTGCAAGAATGGTCATAATAAAAAATAAAAATAAAAAAATATATATTAGCATGGATGTGGTGAAAAGGGAACACTTTTACACTGTTGGTGGGAATGTAAACTAGGGCAACCACTATGAAAAACAGTGTGGAGATTCCTTAAAGAACTAAAAGTAGACCTACCATTTGATTCAGCAATCCCACTACTGGGTATCTACCCAGAGGAAAAGAAGTCATATGAAAAAGATACTTACATAGGCATGTCTACAGCAGTGCAATTCTCAATTGCAAAAATATGGAACCAACCCAACTGCCTATCAACGAGTGGATAAAGTGTGATATGTATATATATCTGGATGCCACAAATAAGTGAGAACATGAGATGTATGTCTTTCTGTGCCTACTTTATTTCACTCAACATAATGATCTCTAGTTCCATCCATGTGGTTGCAAATGACAGCATCTCACTCTTTTTTATGGCTGAATAGTACTCCATTGTGTATATGTACCATGTTTTATTTATCCATTCATCTGTTTATAAACACTTAGGTTGCTTCCAAATCTTAGCTATTGTAAACAGTGCTGCAACAGACATAGGAGTGCAGATATCTCTTTGATATACTGACTTCCTTTCTTTTGGGTATGTACCCAGAAGTGGGATTGTTGGATCATGTGGTAGCTCAATTTTTATTTTATTTATTTATTTTTCTTCCTTTCTTTTTAAAACTTTTAGGTGTTGGGGTAGATGTAAAGATTTATTACATTGGTAAACTTGTGTCATGGGGGTTTGTCATACAGACTATTTCATCACCCAGGTATTAACCCAGTACTCAATAGTTATCTTTTCTGAACCTGTCCCACCTTCCACCCTCCACCCTCAAATAGACCCCAGTGTCTCTTGTTCTCTTCTTTGTGTTCATAAGTTGTCATCATTTAGCTCCCACTTATAGGTCAGAACATGTGGTATTTGGTTTTCTGTTCCTGTATTAGTTTGCTAAGGATAATAGCCTCCAAATCCATCCATGTTCCCACAAAAGACATGATCTCATTGTTTTTCATGGCTGCATAGTATTCCATGGTATATATGTACCACAGTTTCTCTATCCAGTCTGTCATTCATGACATTCAGGTTGATTCCATGTCTTTGTTGTTGTGAATAGTGCTGTAATGAACATTCGTGTGCATGCATCTTTATGGTAGAATGATTTGTATTCTTCTGGGTATATACCCAGTAATGAGATTGCTGGGTCAAATGGTAGTCCTGTTTTTAGCTCTTTGAGACATTGCCATACTGCTTTCCACAATGGTGAAACTAATTTATACTCCCACTAACAGTGTGTAAGTGTTCCCTATTCTCTGCAACATTGCCAGCGTCTGTTATTTTTTCATTTTCTAATAATAGCCATTCTGACTGGTGTGAGACGGTATCTCATCGTGGTTTTGATTTGAATTTCTCTAATGATCAGTGATATTGAGCTTTTTGCATGTGCTTGTTGTTCGTATGTATGTCTTCTTTATGAAAGTGTCTGTTCATGTCCTTTGCCCAATTTTTAATGGGGTTGTTTTTTGATTTTCTCTTGTAAATTATTCTAAGTTCCTCATGGATACTGGATATTAGACCTTTGTCACATGCATGGTTTGCCAATATTTTCTCCCATTCTGTAGGTTGTCTGTTTACACTGTTGATAGTTTCTTGCTGTGTAGAAGCTCTTTAGCTTAATTAGATCCCATCTGTCAATTTTTGCTTTTGTCATAATTGCTTTTGGTATCTTTGTCAAAAAATCTTTGCCCATTCCTCTGTCCAGGATGGTATTGCCTAGGTTGTCTTCCAAGGTGTTTATAAACTTGGCCTTTATGTTTAAGTCTTTAATCCATCTTGAGTTGATTTTTGTATATGGTGTAAGGAAAGGGCTCAGTTTCAATCTTCTGCGTATGGTTAGCCAGTTATCCCAGCACAATTTATTGAATGGGGAGTATTTTCCCCATTGCTTGTTTTTGTCAGCTTTGTCAAAAATCAGATGGTCATATATGTGTCGCCTTATTTCTGGGCTCTCTATTCTGTTCTATTGGTCTAAGTCCATGTTTTTGTACCAGTACTATGCTGTTTTGGCTACTGTAGCTCTGCGGTATAGTTTGAGGTTGGAAAACTTGATGCCTCCAGCTTTGCTATTTTTGCTTAGGACTGCCTTGGCTATTAGGGCTCTTTTTTGGTTCCATATGAATTTTACAATAGTTTTTTTCTAGTTCTGTGAAGAATGTCATTGGTAGTTTTATAGGAATAGCATTGAATCTGTAATTTGCTTTGGGCAGTATGGCCATTTTAATGATATTAATTCATTCTATACATGAGCATGGAATGTTTTTCCATTTGTTTGTGTCTTCTCTGATTTCTTTGAGCAGTGTTTTGTACTTCTGATTGTAGAGATATTTCACCTCCCTGGTTAGCTGTATTCCTAGGTATTTTATTCTTTTGTGGCAATTGTGAATGGGATTGATTGCCTTTCTGATTTGGCTCTCAGCTTGGCTGTTGTTAGTGTATAGAAATGCTAGTGATTTTTGCACATTGATTTTGTATTATGAAACTGCTGAAGTTGTTTATCAGCTGAAGGAGATTTTGAGCTAGGACTATGGGATTTTCTAGATGTAGAATCATGTCATCTGCAAACAAAGATACTTTTACTTCCTCTCTTCCTATTTGGGTGCCCTTTATTTTCTTTCTCTTGCCTGATTGCCCTGGCTAAGACTTCCAATGCTATGTTGAGTATGAGTGGTGAGAGAGGGCATCCTTGTCTTGTGCCTGTTTTCAAGGGGAATGCTTCCAGCTTTTGCCCATTCAGTATGCTGTTGGCTGTGGGTTTATCATAGATGGCTCTTATTATTTTGAGGTATGTTCCTTTAAGACCTAGTTTATTGAGAGTTTTTAACATGAAGGAATGTTGAATTTTATCAAAAGCTTTGTCTTGTGGTTTTTGCTTTTAGTTCTGTTTATGTGATGAATCACATTTATTGATTTGCATATATTGAACCAACCTTGCATCCCTGGTATGAAGCCTACTTGATCACAGTGGGTTACATTTTTGATGTTTTAGTTCTGTTTATGTGATGAATCACATTTATTGATTTGCATATATTGAACCAACCTTGCATCCCTGGTATGAAGCCTACTTGATCACAGTGGGTTACATTTTTGATGTTTTAGTTCTGTTTATGTGATGAATCACATTTATTGATTTGCATATATTGAACCAACCTTGCATCCCTGGTATGAAGCCTACTTGATCACAGTGGATTAGCTTTTTGATGTGTGGCTTGATGCGGTTTGCAAGTGTTTTGCTGAGCATTTTGCATTGATGTTCATCAGGGATATTGGAGTTTTGTTTTTCTGTTGTGTCTCTGCCAGGTTTTGGTATCAGGATGATGCTGGCCTCATAGAATAAGTTAGGGAGGAGTCACTCCTCCTTAGTTTTTTGTAATAGTTTCTGTAGGAATTGTATCAGATCTTCTTTGTACGTCTGGTAGAATTCAGCTGTAAATCCATTTGGTCCTGGGCTTTTTTTGGTTGGTAAACTATTTATTACTGCCTCAATTTCAGAACCCATTATTGATCTATTCAGGCATTCAGTTCTTCCTGGTTCAGTCTTGGGAGCATGTATGTGCCCAGGAATTTATCCATTTCTTCTAGATTTTCTAGTGTATGTGCATAGAGTTGTTTATAGTATTCTCTGATGGTTGTTTGTATTTCTGTGGGGTCAGTGATGATATCCTCCTTATCATTTCTAATTGTGTCTATTTGATTCTTCTCTCTTTTCTTCTTTATTAGTCTAGTTAGTGGTCTATATATTTTAATTCTTTTTTTTTTTCAGGAAAAAGCAGCTCCTCAATTTGGTGATTTTTTGAAGGTTTTTCTGTGTCTCTATCTCCTTCAGTTCCACTCTGATCTTGGTTATTTCTTGCCTTCTGCTAGCTTTGGGGTTTGCTCTTGGCTCTATAGTTCTTTTAGTTGTGATGTTAGGTTGTTAATTTGGGGTCTTTCTAATAGCTTTTTGATGTGGGTATTTAGTGCTAAAAATTTCCCTTTTAACACTGGTTTTGCTGTACCCCAGAGATTCTGGTACATTGTCTCTTTGTTCTCATTAGTTTCAAAGAACTTCTTGATTTCTGCCTTAATTTCATTATTTACCCAAAAGTCCTTCAGAACCATGTTGTTTAATTTCCATGTAATTGTATGGTTTTGAGTGATTTTCTTAGTCTTGACTTCTATTTTTATTGTACCGTGGTCCGAGCATGTATTTGGTATTATTTCAGTTCTTTTGCATTTGCTGAGAATTGTTTTATGTCAAATTATGTGGTTAATTTTAGAATATGTGCCATGTGGTGATGAGAAGAATGTATATCCTGTTGTTTTGGGGTGGAGAGTTCTGTAGAGGTCTATCAGATTCACTTGGTCCAAGGTTGATTTCAGGTCCTGAATATCTTTGTTAATTTCTTTGCCTCATTGATCTAATACTGTCACTGGAGTGTTGAGGTCTCCCATTATTACTGAGTGGGAGTCTATGTTTCTTTGTACATCTCTAAGAACTTGCTTTATAAATCTGGGTTCTCATGTGTTGGGTGCATATATAATATATTTTTTAGATAGTTACGTCTTTGTGTTGAATTGAACCCTTTACCATTATGTAATGCCCTTCTTTGATCTTTGTTGGTTTGAAGTCTGTTTTGTCTGAAATTAAGATTGCAATCCCTGACTTTTTCTGTTTTCCATTTGCTAGGTAGATTTCCCTCCATCCCTTCATTTTGAGCCCCTGGGTGTCATTACATGTGAAATGGGTCTTTCAAAGATAGCATAGCATTGGGTCTTGTTTGTTTGTTTGTTTGTTTGTTTTTAATCCAGCTTGCCAGTCTGTTCCTTCTAAGTGAGGCATTTATTTCATTTACATTCAAGGTTAGTATTGATATGTGTGGATTTGATTTTGTCATTTTGTTGTTAGCTGGTTATGATGTTGGCTTGTTTGTGTGGTTGCTTTACAGTGACACTTTCAACTTTTTTTCATCACAATGAAAATAACAAAAGCAACACACAGCTTTACAAAAACAAATTTTTATTAGAAAGCAGTAGAATCTGAGCAGGAAGACAGTACAAAGAATGTAAACGGTGTAAACATCACTACGTTCAGCTCAACCTGATTGAATGCCGAAAGACAACTCTAAATGCTCTATGTGCCCTTACTAGCAAACTACATGAATTCTATTTTATACAGAAAATACACTCTAATTTTAATTAGGTGAAAGTATTTTATCAAAGTCAAACCCAGCGCCAAATACTGGCATCATCACAAACAACTGTAAGAATGCTGCTATCCCTGCTAAAACTGGTTTGTTCAATAGCAGCATCACATTTATGATGAGTTAGTGTTGTACATTTGGCTTTATGAGGATCTTAAACTTCTGAATTTCAAACATAAAGTTTTCCAACTTGATTGCCCAATGCAAGCATCTTTTGCCAGAAATTCATAGAAAATCTCATGTACCAAATATCACAGTGGCTACAATCAAATCACCTAAGAATAGTCACATTCGACTCGCCAGGTTGAATTGTATTATCACCTTCCATTTTGCCAGGTTTCCAACACAACTGCATTTTCACAAGACTTAGAAAGTATCAAATCACCTAACCATCACACATGATCAACATAATTCCTGTGTACGTCTCTGATAGAAAAATCAGAAAATGGATTTTCTGAGAATTAAATGGCCTGTAAGTTTTATTTGGGTTATAATCATAAGATTTCCTAATTGAATTCATCATTCTCTTTGAATTGATCCACCAAAGTTTGAGTGATCCATATCACAGGACATTATTTTTTCACCCAAAAGATCACAACCAGTGCTTAGAACTTCAACTCTGTGCCCTTCTATGCTTCCAAATATTGCCACCAGTGTGTCCATTTGGAAATTCCATAATCATAAAGCATGATCTTTACTTACTGACAGGAGTAGATTTGGATCTCTAGGGTGGAATTTCAGCTCATTGATAGCATTTCCGTGGCCAACATAGTGCTTTTTACACTGCGATGTTATGGGACTAATCATCCCAATTATGCTTCTATTGCTATCATAGGTCAATGTGCAAGTGTAAAAGTTTTTGTCAGCATCAGCATCCACATAAGATTGCAACAACCGAATTTCTCCTTGTCAATGACATTCATACAAGGTAACTCTGTTGCTTCCTACAGTTGCAAACAGTAATGGATCTTCTTCTTTACTGTGCCAATTAAATTGAACTCCAAACAGTGGTTGGTTATGATCTTCCTTGAGACTATTTACACATTTGAAAGCATATTTGCATTTCTTCGACTTCCATTTTCCCTTTCCCCAACTTTGCCTTCCAGGTGCATTTGGCATGTTTGTAGGTGTATCAGGGTGTTCAGTGATTGTACCATTTTCTACTGACAGCGTCATCATTGTCCTCTCCAGAGAGGTGAGGGTTGCTGGTCTCGTCACTGCTCAGCTTCTGCTTCTTCACTGCAGGCATGTCTAATCCCATCAGCACAGTTGACATTTCCCTCTCTTTTTAGTTGTTTGAGGGACCTCCACACTGTTCTCCATAGTGGTTGCACTAATTTACATTGCCACCAACAGTATAAAAGAGTTCCCTTTTCTCCACACCCTCGCCTGCATTTGCTATTGCTTGTCTTTTGGATATAATCCATTTTAACTGGGATTAGATGATATCTCACTGTAGTTTTGATTTGCATTTCTCTGATAATCGTGATGTTGAACACATTTTCATATGCCTGTTTGCCATTTGTACATCTTCTTTTGAGAAATGTCTATTCAAATCTTTTGCCCATTTTTTGATCACATTATTAGACTTTTTCCTATAGACTTGTTTGAGCTCCTTATATATTCTGGTTACTAATGCCTTGTCAGATGGGTAGTTTGCAAATATTTTCTCCCATTTTTTGGGTTGTCTCTTCACTTTGCTGATTGCATCCTTCTGCTTTGCAGAAGCTTTTTAACTTGATGTGATCCCATTTGTCCATGTTTGCTTTGATTGCCTATGCTTGTGAGGTATTGCTCAAGAAATCTTTGCCCAGACCAATGTCCTGGGAAAAGGACATTGTCCCCAATGTTTTCTTGTACTAGTTTCATAGTTTGAGGTCTCAGACTGACGTCTTTAATTCATGTTTATTTTATTAATCCATGTTTATTTTATTTTTGTATATGGCAAGAGAAAGGGTCCAGTTTCATTCTTCTGCATATGGATATCCAGTTTTCCCATCACCATTTATTGAAAAGACTGTCTTTTCCCCAGTGTATGTTCTTGACACTTTTGTCAAAAATGAGTTCACTGTAGGTGTGTGGATTTGTTTCTAGTTTCTCTATTCTGCTCCATTGGTCTATGTGTCTGTTTTTATGCCAGTACCATGTTGTTATAGTTAATGTAGCTCTGTAGTGTAATTTGAAGTAAGGTAATGTGATTCCTCCAGCTTTGTTCTTTTTGCTTAGGATAGCTTTGGCTATTCTGAGTCTTTCGTGGTTCCATAAAAATTATAGGATTTTCTTTTTTATTTCTGTGAAGAATGTCATTGGGATTGCATTGAATCTGTAGATTGCTCTGGGTACTATGAATATTTTAACAATATTGATTCTTCCAATCCATGAACATGGAATATTTTTCCATTTTTTGGTGTCTTCTTCAATGTCTTTCATCAGTGTTTTATAGTTTTCATTATAGACATCTTTTACTTCTTTGGTTAAATTAATTTCTAGGTTTTCAATTCTATGTGTGGCTATTGTAAATGCAATTGCTTTTTTGTTTCTTTTTCACATTGTTCCCTGTTGGCATATAGAAATGCTACTGATTTTTGTATGTTGATTGTGTATCCTACAACTTTAGTGAATTTATTTATCAGTTCTAGTAGGCTTCTTGTGGAGTCTTTAGGTTTTTCCAAATATGTGATCCCATCATCAGCAAACAAGGATAATTTCACTTCTTCCTTGCCAATTTGGATGCCCTTTATATCTTTTTTTTTTTTTTTTGTCTGATTGCTGTAGCTAAGACTTCCAGTATTATGTTGAATAACAATGGTTACAGTAGGCATCCTTGGCATGTTCCAGATCTTAGAGGAAAGGCTTCCCATTTTTCCCCAAGCAGTATGGTACTATCTGTGAGCTTGCCATATACAGTTTTTATTATGTTAAGTTCTCTCTATCCTCAGTTTTTTGAGGGTTTTTATCATGAAGGGATATTGAATTTTATTAAATGCTTTTTCAGCATCAATTGAAATGATCATTTTGTTTTTACCCATCATTTTGTTGATGCGATGTATCACATTAATTGATTTGCATATGTTGAACCATCTTTGCATCTCAGGGTCAAACCCCACTTGGTCATCGTACGTGATATTTCTAATGTATTGTTGAATTCGGCTTGCTAGTATTTTGTTGAGGAGTTTTGCATCAATATTCTTCAGAGATATTGGGCTGTAATCTTCTTTATTTGATGTGTCTTTGCCTGGTTTTGGTATGAGAGTAATACTGGCCTTATAGAATGAGTTTGGAAGAATTCCCTCCTCCTCCTCTATTTTTCAGAATAGTTTGAATAGGAGTGGTATTAATTCTTCTTTAAATGTTTGGTAAAATTCGGCAGTGAAGCCATCAGTTTCCAGGCTTTTTTTTTTTTTTTACTGGGAGACTTTTTATTATAGCTTCAATCGCATTACTTGTTATTGGTCTGTTCAGGTTTTGTATTTCTTCATGGTTCAATCTTGATAGGTTGTATGTGTCTAGAAATGTGTCCATTTCTTCTAGATTTTCCAATTTATTGGCATACAGTAGCTCATAGTAGCCACTAATGATCCTTTGAATTTCTGCAGTATCAGTTGTAATGTCTCCTTTTTCATTTCTGATTCTATTTACTTGGATCTTCTCTCTTTTTTTTTTCTTAGTCTGGCTAAATGTTTGTCAATTTTGTTTAACATTTCAAAAAATCAACTCTTGTTTCATTGATATTTTGTACTTTCTTAAAAATTTCAATTTTATTTATTTCTGCTCTGATCTTTATTTTTTATTTTCTTCAACTAATTTTGGGTTTGATTTGCTCTTGCTTTTCTAGTTCTTTAAGTTGCATTATTAGATTGTTTGTTTGAAATTTTTTCTCTTTGTTGATATAGGCATTTCTAGCTATAAACCTCCCTCTTAGTACTGCTTTTGCTCTATGCCATAGGTTTTGGTATATTGTGTTTGCATTATCATTTGCTTCAAAAATTTTTTTCAATTTCCTTATTAACTTCTTCATTGACCCACGGGTCATTCACGAGCATATTGTTTAATTTCCATGTGCCTGTGTAGTTTTGAAAATTCCTCTCATTATTAATTTCTAGTTTTATTCCATTGTGGTCAGAGAAGATGCTTGATATTATTTCAATTTTTCTTTTAAGACAGGGTCTCACTGTGTCACCCAGGCTGCAGTGCAACAGTGTAATCATGACTTACTGCAGCTTCAACTTTCCAGGCTCAGGTGATCTGCCCACCTCAGCCTCCCAGATAGTGCAGACTACAGGTGTGCACTATCACACCTGGCTATTTTTTTGTATTTCTTTGTAGATATGAGGTTTTGCTATGTTGTCCAGGCTTGTCTCAAACTTCTGAGCTCAAGTGATCTGAGCGCCTGGGCCTTCCAAAGTGCTGGGATTGCAGGTGTGTGTGACTGCACCTGGCCTATTTCTATTTTTTCAACATTTTATAACTTGTTTTGTGACCTAACATGGTGTATCCTTGAGAATGATCCATGTGCTGAGGAAAGGAATATGTATTCTGCCTCCCTTGGATGAAATGTCCTGTAAATATCTATTAAATCCATTTGGTCTGTAGTGCAGATTGAGTCTGATGTGTCTTTGTTAATTTTCTATCTGGAAGATCTGTCCAGTGCTGAAAGGCTGAAAGTGGGGTGTTGAAACCTTCAGCTATTATTGTATTGGTGTCTATGTCTCTGTTTAGCTCTAATAATATTTGTTTTATATATCTGGGTGCTCCAGTGTTTTGTGCATATGTATTTAAAAATTGTTATATTCTCTTGCTGAATTGACCCCTTTATCATTACATAGTGACCTTCTTTGTCCCTTCTTATAGTTTTTGCCTTAAAAGCTATTTTTTTCTGATATAAGTAGAGCAACTCCTGCTCTTTCCCATGATTTTAAGCCCTTGATGGTAGCTGCTGCTGCTGCCGCCGCTGCTGCTGCTACCAGCCCTGCTCACTCTCTAGGCCACAAAGTAAATTGATAGGTCTTTAAGACTACACAGAAATCAAAGAGGTGGATCAGGGCCTATATGAGCTGAAAAGAAATGGCCTTGTCAGTGGGCAGCTTCCAGCTCATGTGTCCGGTTTTTGTTTTTGTTTTTGTTTTGATCCAGTCTGATTAGCAACGGAGCTGAAGCATGAAACTAGATCTTCCAATTTTAAATCCAGTTTTATATATGACAATAATTTTTGCATGGAGTCTATAATCTAGACCTGAAGACAATTCCCAAAAGAGTTATTAAAGTTATTTGATAGCTAGCATGGATAGGAATAGTGTATAACCATTCAGGATGAATACTTAGAAGAACAGCATTTATTTAGATAAGATTCAAAAAGTGTTACCTCTGTCTGAAAGTTAGCTTTGCTACTTTACAATCACATTTATACTCAATTACCTGAATTGGATTGTGGGTTTGTATCTCTAGCCATTCCTTCCAGAGACATCCTTTTCTTCATTATCCTGGGGATCTGCGACCTTCATCAACAGCAAGAGTAGACATGCCACTCACTTCAGAGTGGTTTCCATCACTAATGCTTCCAGTCTGGGATTGTCATGCTAATAATTACAATCTCGTGTACTTTAAGGTTTATGAAGCACTTTTCAACATACGTTTTCTTATTATATCCCAGAGTATTAGACAACTGAGTGGGGTCCAGGTAGAGTTTTTAGATTTGAATCCAGTTAGCAGATGAAGAAAATCAGAAGAGAGATAATTTTCTCAAGGTCCCACAAGCAGTCAGTGGCTGAGCCATGATTGGAATTCACGTCCCCCAATTTTAAATCCTGTGCTCTTCTACCACCCTCATGAGAAGGTAGTGCAGGTCCCTTGTCTCCTTGCATGGAGAGGTGTGCATGCATAGCAATTTTGTCTATCCTTTTTCTCCACAATACTGCAATAGGTCTTTTCTGGGCTGCATTATGACTTTCATTGATCCTAAATGCTTATTACTTTATGGGTCTCTTCCTCCATAAAAATATAAAATGCACCCACCACCGGAGCATCCAGATATATAAAAATATAAAACTTATGTTTTACTACTGCACTGTTATAAAGATGAGTATGTTTTATTATATACTAAAACATTTTCTTTGATGTAATAGTCCAAAGTTTTTCTTCTGATTTTAAAATAAATTAAGACATTTTCATGAGTTTCTAAAATTATTGTGGACACTAGGCTTTGTGCCTACTGTTTTTAATGGAGAAGAGGGCCCCGGATATTTTTCTGGACAGAGTGAGGCAGTAAGAATAGGAAGACTTACTAGAGCACTTCATAACCTGAAATTTATGGACAACCTGAATCACTGAAATCAATTAAGTGGTATAGAAAATTCTGGACATATGTAGAGGTGTGCATTTTTCTGAGGTAAGCATGCATAGTTTACATTAGATTCTCAAAGGGATCTGTTTTCCAAAAACAGATTAAGAAAAAGGAGACCATCTATTGTAGTGAAGGTGTACTAAGGAATCCCATGCCAGGTCTTTTTGAGATAACTCAACCTCTGTATTTTTATGGACTATAGAGGCAGTTTCATAGGTTTAGATGCTCCTTGACTCAAGCATAGGTACTGCCCCCCCGATCCCCACCCCTCAACACACACGGTCAAATCTTGAACTCTGTCCTAACAGCCCTGAAAGATTGGTCAGGTGAAGAGAACTGTACCTTTGGAGTTAGTCTCCAGGACCCCAGGATTAAGCCTCAAGTCTATCCCTTTATCCACCAACTTCTGAGACTAGTGCTCTGGGTAAGGAAAGAATTCACCCTGAAGCACGAAAGATCCAAAGGCCATGTGCTTTGGCTGGGGACAGTGGCTGATTGTTGGCAGAAGTAAGACATCGGGTGGTGTCACTTAAATGCCCTCAAGCCAGCCCTTGGCAACTTGTCCCAAATTTTTCAACAGAAGGCTCTGTCAACTAAAAGAGCCACAACACCCTTTACGAAGCTAATAAAGAGCTGCAAACATTGGCAGGAAGAGAACCCACCCACACACTGGCAAGAGCAACAGCAGTGATGAGAAGAGCCCTGCAAAGGCTAAAGAACATGGGTACAGAAGTGGCAGCTGCTAATCAGGACCAGCAGGAGGCATAGAGGAGAGTGACTTTGATGCCAGTTGCAGAATAACATAATAATGCCCACCATTACAAGAAAGGGGTACAGCCTGGAGGGCTTGGGGGCCATTAACTCTCCCATAGTACGAGGGCTCAGAGCCCCACTCCCACCCACAACCCAATGGAATACCCACGTGAGAACAGCAGCAGTGGCAGCAGGCAACCCCGCAGGAAGAAGGATTTTATCACTGACATTGTTTAGGATGGCTAGCACATGATGAGCATGAAAAGCAGACAGACTTTGAGTCAGTTTTATTATTGTTTTTAAATTCACCACAGGCAGTGCCGCCCTCTCCTCCTTATTGCCTGCACCTGGGGTGGAACTCTCCCACCACTCTCCCCCACTTGGCACAACATCGCCCCAATCACTAGGGCCTGAGAAATAGTGATGAAATTAGCCTCCTACTATTGACAGATTGCAAAATAACTCTGGCTCTCCTGGAGGGAAGGCCATCCATTTGTAGTTCTTCCCACATAGGCCCTAGGAAGCAAGTAGGCAAAGGCAGAAAATGCTAAGTCAAGTCCTGGATGGAGTGATGGCAGCCAGTATCCCACAGCTAGAGAGAATTCCTTTCTGTTCTACTCTTGTAGCTTGCTTCAAATACAAAGGGCATTGATCCATGTGGGCTGCAGAAAACACTTCCATATGGGCACAGTATTAGATGCTTGGGTCTTCAAGTGCTTAAAGTGAATGGGAAATGTAGAGTAGGCCTTTCATAATGTACCATTCCAATTATCCCACCATTTTGGGGGCAGGGGGGTCCAGGATTGACCCTTCTTTTTACCCTAATTAAGATCTCACGTAGAAGTTTCTTCTAATTTGTGGGAGAAATACCTGCTTACCTTGTTTGCCTTTTTCTTCTATTAAAGCTGTATTCCCTCCTGTCTTTACACTGCTTTTCTGCTCTAGCCTCACCTTGGAAAGTTTCCTTTGCGGAGTCTATTTAAATGAATGCTGTGTCTCTTTCACTCATACACCAAAAACTTAGAAATCTGGTCTTTTCATTTCAGAAGGATATTTGGGGGTGGGAGGGGAAATCTCATTAGCTTGTCAGTCAAATGTATATTTGCAAACACGGTGCACATCAAACAATACAGACTTGGATAGGAAACAAATGTATTGTGCTCATTAAATTATTAGTATTATTATTTTTACGAAAAGGAATGCCTGAGAAAACAAATGCATTTGGGTGTGTTCAACTACTCTTAGTTTTATAATAGGATTTACTCTTTTCTTTTTAAAAATTCCTGTTCTTCAAACTTGTAAAAATAATAAATCGTTTATTTCCATGTCCAACTTGATTCCCTAGTGTTTGATTACTGTTTCACCAAAAGGAAAATAAATACAATGTGTGCTATTAAAGTAATTCAGTGCAAATTGGGCATAACACAAAATTACATTATTAACAGCTGTTAAATGACTATAAAATGTAATTAGACACACTCAATTCACTACTCATGAACTGCACCTGATTTCTAAAATATCAATTTAGAACTTTGATTATTCATGACAAAAGAGAACATACTTAGATTTTAGGTTTAAATTCCTGATAATGGATGTATTCCCCTATGACCTTTTCTGGGATTCCAAATAAGAGGAGGAGGAAAGAGTTGTTTAAGCGCAGGAGGGGGATTGTGAGTTATCATGTGGGTGTCGGCAGGTTCCCACTGAATCCCTGCCAGCTGCAGTGAGGCATGAGTGCCTTGGTTAAATTTTAACTCTCTGCTTGCAAAGAAGCAACAAAGCCCAGCACTGATACTTCTATTCTAGATGTTTACGACTGTTGCTTTTCTTGATTCCTCAATTTCTTGGCTGCCTTTTCAATGTATCCTGTTAATTTGCTTAATAAAAATAAATAAAATAATGCCAGCCAAAAAGTATGGGGATATTCATTCTGCACTTTCCTCCTCCAAGGCAGGATGGAGGCAACATGTCCAATATATGCTTTGGGATCCCATGGGAACATAACTGGTTCTCATTGCAAACTCCTTACTCTAGTCACCCTGGCTTTTCCTACTCTGCCCCTACCTACCTTCTCAGTCTGATTTCCAGCTTCTCCCCTCTCTAGCCAAGGCTACCTGCTATTTACCCAAATGTGCCTTGGGTAGATTACTTTCCCCTTTTCATAGTCCTCTCTTTCCTTCAAGCTACAGTTCCACATGCACATTTCCTTCTTGGAGCTTTAACTAACCCCCCAATGAGAGGTCCGCTTTTCTTCATCAGATCCCCTGGAGCCTCAGCCTGAGCCTCTTCTATGATAGTTGCTACACTGTTTTCTGATGAGAGGTTGGTATTGCACAGTGGTTTATAGTATGGGCTCTGGAGTCAGACAAAATTGGGTTTCAATCTTGGTGCTTCTAATCTCTCGTGGTGTGATTATGAGAAAGTTGCATCACTTCTCTGAGCCTCAGTCTCATTATTTATAAAATGAACACAATAATAGTTTTATTTCCTCATTCTCAAATCATGAGGACATGAGAGTTTTAGAATTCAAAGATTTGGGGATTTTAAATGGTATAGTGCACATTTTGTATGCTACAAAACACTCCTCAGAAGGGATACTGCCTTGAAAGCAAACACCTTGGTACTTCTACAGTGAAACAACTGAATAATTACACAAAGTAGGTTAAAATGAAAAAGAATCTCATGTCAGTTCAGGTCAGCTTTTACTGCCAAATTGGTTCTGGAAAAAATCATATGAATCAACTTTGGGTTGTTAAAAACTTTGTACTTTAGAATTGTAGATAAAAGACTGTGGACTTGTGAGGGTTAAATAAAATATGTGTAACACTTGACATAGTGCTGGCACATAATAAATGCTTAATGAAATTAAGCTGTTGTTACATGATCATTTGTGTACTTGGCTTTAACTCCCTATTGTCAGCGAGCTCTTGGAGAGGAAGAGGTTTTGTCTTAAACGGCCAACCCCTTGCATTGAATTGTACTTTGTAGGTGCTCAATAAATGGTCTTTGGGAGAAAGTCATCATCACATTGCTTAAATACATTTCCAGTTACAGAAATGTAGAGCCTTGTAAATGGCTATAATCTAAAGATTAGATCTGAATTCCTCCAAATAAAGCTTACAGTCTGGGCCACCAAGAAGTAAAATATGTCAAAATAAAGTCACATGGATTTTCACAAGGAGAGTTACATTGCTTAGTCTCTCACAACAATCATGCAAACCTGATCAGCTTTCACACAGACTGGGAAAAGAATGCAGTTGGGGGCAAGCACACTATCCACAACCTAGCAGGAACCAAAGCAAGGGCAAGAGAGAGGTGTTTGATCCAGAGGTCATGTGAAGCCCGAGTGGGAACTGAGAGAAAATAGCTGACTCCTGGGTGGGATGAGCACTTTGGTGGCATG
This sequence comes from Pongo abelii, assembly GCF_028885655.2. NCBI lineage: Eukaryota > Metazoa > Chordata > Mammalia > Primates > Hominidae > Pongo > Pongo abelii. The sequence continues at coordinate 146,610,628 of NC_072008.2, read as the reverse complement.
AGTTGGTGGTCTGAGGGCATTCACCCTCCAAAGGCAACCAGCACAATCAAGACTAATTGGTCTTTGTTGGCAGCCTCAATGCAGTCCCCAATCTGAATAGGTCTCCTTCCCTCAGGCTGACACCCCTAGGAGGATTCAGCACTTCTGAGTAATTTGGCCAAGCCTAACCTGAAGTAATAAAACTTTTAGAGCCTTTCCAAGATCTTTCTACAGGAAAGAAAGATTCTGCAGGCAGATTAGAGGAGCTTTTCTTCCCTCAGCATAGGTTATGGCCTCAATGAACCCCATTTAGGATATTCATACAGATGAAGGGAGAATAGATCCCTAAGGAGAAAAATGAGCTGCCTTCTACACTGGTTGAGATATAGTTTATTGAATGGCAGGTCACTTCGCTTGGATGATCAGCCATTTGTCATATGTAACTGGAGGCCTCTGAGAAACCGGGACAGGGAATGTGAAAGGAATCAATGGGAGTTCTGGCCCAAGAGAAACATTTGCCAGCATGAATTCATTCACTAACTTCTCTAAACTCTGCTTTTGCCTTTTAGCCTCAAGGCCACTCCTGAGTTCAAGATGGTCTCAGTGTAGGAACTAGTCCTAATAACAGGCCATAGGGTCTGCCAAGAGCTAGCCAGTGCAGGGTCTTTGCTCCTGAAATACTTCCCACAAAGGCAGTCATACCGAAAAGAGGATCTTTAAGTGCATGAGATGGGTTAGATTCACTTTGAAATGATGGTCTCATATCAAAAGATATGCCTGGAAAGTAACAAGCCTGGATGCTGCTGTTTTAATTTCAATAAATGTAAGTGAACCTATACAGCTCATAGGGGGTCTGGCCAGTTATCACAGTGATACTGACACTGTTGAAAGTATTTTTGAGACCACTTTTTGGGGACTACCTTCAGAGTGTGCACTATATTCTTAAGAATCTCTTCAATGGTGACAAACCTATATCTTTGTGGGGTGAATTTGATTTTTGGAAAGAGCCATAAATTACCCCAAAGCAAAAATCAAGTAGGTAGCCTAGGACATACCATTTAAACATAGAGTAATGCAACCATAAAAGTGAAAGAAATAATGGTATTTGCAGAAGCTTGGATGGAGTTGGAGACCATTATGCTAAATGAAGTAACTCAAGAATGGAAAACCATATATTGTATGTTCTCACTTATAAGTAGGAGCTAAGCTATGAGGACAAAAAGGCATAAGAATGATATAATGGACTTTGGGGACTCAAGGAGAAGGGAGGAAGTAGGTGAGAAATAAAAGGCTACACGTTTGGTGCAGTGTACACTGCTTGGGTGACGGGTGCACCAAAATCTCAGAAATCACCACTAAAGAACTAATCCATGTAACCAAAAACCACCTGTTCCCCAAAAACTGTTAAAATAAAAAAACAAACAAAAACAAAACTAAAAACATAATAAAAATAGAGTAATGAAGAAGCAATGCTTTTCTCAGGGACTAACCCTAAAGGGAAAAGAATCAACTTTCACTGAGCACCTACCACATGCCAGTTACCTTTATAAGACCTTAATCTTACTTCATCTTTAAAATAACTGTCTTAAGGTATTAATACTCTCATGTATAAAATGGGGCTCAGAGAAGTCAAGTACCTTCAGCAACGTCACACAGATCATTGGTGCAGAGCTGAGATTGATGGCCATTTCTTCCATTCGTCTGCAAGCCAGAGAGTGTTCTTTCTGTTATACCACACTGCCTTCTTTGAAGGTCATTAAAAGGATAAAAAAGGGTGATCCTTCCCATCTTGATACACTCACAAAATTTGTTTCTCATTTTCACACCAAATAAAATAAAGTGGAAATACATATAAGTTATTTGTTTTGAGATAGGAGAATGCCAGGAAAGTTAGGAATGAATCAGGCATTTGTAAATCAGAGAACTTTAGATGCTGAAGAAGAGCTTTTTGTTTAAAGAAACCCTGGTAGTTATTTGATAAATGTAATAATTCTGATGGAAATGACTTATTTTTCCTAGTTAACCTATATTTTAACTTCCAAGTACAACTGGCAGTGGTGGTGGCCCCCAGGGAGTTTACATTCTAGTGGGGTGGACAGAATCCCCCTACCTCAAAATCAAGTAAACAGATAAAAAAGGAACCAACAGATAATTGCAAGTTCTAATGGTCTATGAAGAAAACAAGTAAGAGGCTGAGATAGAGAATAATAGGGGCATACCTACTTCAGGCCTCTCTAAGGCAGGACAGGATGGCACATGAAGTGTGGGGCCAAGAGCATTCCAGACAGAGGAAACAGTGTGCGCAAAGGCCTCGAAGCCAAAAAGAGCTTGGTATGTTCAAGGAACAGAAAAAGGCCAAGATTATGGTGAATGAAGAGAAGTATTGGCACCAGATGAAGTGGAAGGGAGGGTTAAAAGCAGATCGTAAAGAGTTTCCCAAACTGTGGTAAAGACTTTGAATCCCATTTTAGATAAAACTGGATGAGTTTAGGAAGAGGAATAACATGATGGATAGTCACTGAAGGTAGATGACTGGCTGCAGTTGTGGAGACTGGATTGGAAGAAAGCAAAAGCAGAAGAGGGAGGGCCTCCACTGTAAGTGTAAAGGAAAGCGATGATAGTGACTGGGACTAGGGTGATGACGGTAGAGATGGAGAAAGGAGGCTGGACTTAGGCTATATTTAGAGATGGATTCAAGGGACTTCTAATAAAATGGATGTGGGGACTGAGGAAAAGAAGAATCCTAGGATGAATCACACATTTGGGGCTTGAATGACTTGGTGAATGGTGGTGCCAATCACTGAGCCAAGGAAAGCTGGAAAAGGAACAGTGTTTAGGGCAAAAAATCAACGTTCAATTTTGGACTTGCTAAGTTTGAAAAGCCTTTAGAAATATCTACACGGAGATGCCAGTTAGGCAGTTGGAGATGTGAATCTGGGCTAAAAACATAAATTTGGAGGTCATCAGCATATGTTGTTATCTATAGTCATGGACTTCATAAGATCACCCAGGGAGAATGTGTATATAGTAAAAAGAAGATGGAAACAGATTGAACTCTGGAGCTCCCCAACATTAAGAGGCTAAGCAGAGGAGGAGTCAGCAAATGACACTGAGAGGGATATCATGTAGAAGGAAAAGGAGAGAGTGCTGATTTTTGACCTCCTAAAGTTCATGAATCCGAGGGCTCTAGGATAAGGGGAACTTGGTACTATCATCCACCATTACTGCAGTAGGACTTAGATGGTTCTTGTAAAGTCATGGTGTCTAGTTTCATGCTTGATAATTAGTACTGGTTCCTGGCCTCAGGTTACTGGTCTTTGGGGTCAGCTCCTGTGTCAAATAACCTGCTGGTAGTACACTTTCTTGGTACCCTGGGCATTAGTAAACCAGCCCAGGAAGCTTCCTGGAGTGCCCACAGCAACACTGATGAGTGTAGTCAAAACTACAGCCTTGGGACTTAGAGCCAGGCAAGACCAAGCACCTATAGGTAGCACAGAAAATCGGGTATTCAAAAGACCCATAAGGCCTTGCCCTATAACCTCCTTGGGGAATTCATCATATAATCTGATAAATTGTGTAATATTCATTTAATGTCCATCTCATGCCTTAAACATGCCCCCCTCAAAGCAGGAATTGTATTCTGGCTTGTTTCCCACTTTATCCCCTGTGCCTAGCATAGTGCCTGCTCACGCTAATTAACAGACTTACAAACCAGATCAGCAGTAGGGGATTGGTATGGGTTGATAAATGGGCTTATTGGAGCAAAGCCAAGTCTATGAGATTCCTGACTCCCAGAAACTACCACTATTGGGGGCTCTAGGCAGGCACCAGCCCCAGCAGCTCTGTAGGCAGTCAGAACACCTTTACTCACAATATTTAACAAAAGGGAGGTGAGGCTATAGAGCTGAGACTGGGGGTTGCACTGTCATCATCAAGCCTGAATGTTTTCCAGTGGGTCTTAGCTTGTATTCCCACATGGCATGAGGCTAACTTTGCCAGTGAAAGAGCAGAGTCTACCATTAGCTGTCGACAACATGGTGAGCGTCTCTTAGTTGCTTGTGCTCCTTCACTGCTTCAAAATCAGCCCAGCTGGTATGGAGCAGGATCTGCTAGCCATGAGATGTAGCAAGTGTCAGCTTGCTTTGGATGTGTACACAGCAGTCCACGGGTTGGACACGGTTGCCCACCTGCTAATGAGAGCAGCTCCTAAGAGTAGGGATTGCATGGGGGCCTATCTCCTATCTCAAAGCTGGATGTTCCAATGAAGGCCCACAAACTGTCCTCATTCCAGGGCAAGGCCTCTATTTGACAGCTGGGTCTCTGGCGCAGAGCAGCTTGTTATGGATTGTGTTGTAAAGGGGAGTAAGTCAACCTTGTGGGGTCTTTAAGGATCACTCCAAACAGAGCCATGGAAATTATACTGGGAAAGGACATGAAATGAAAGGATTTATTATACTCACAGGCCCTAGAGACAGAAGGCATGGCGCACCACACAGGGCCATATGGGAGGAGCTCCCAGGGAACAGGCTCGACCAAGGAGGTGGGGAGCTGAGAAAGCAGGGACCTGTGGTCAAGTGCGTTTATTGAGAGTCAGAGTAAGCAAAAGGCATGAGGGGATTTTACTGGTGCATCTGAATGTCTCTAGGCCCCAGTTGGGGGAGGGCAAGAAGGGGAACTTGTGGCAGGGCCCAGCCTTATCACACAGGTGTATATGGTCATCTGGGTGGGGTGCTCACAGTTGGTTTGTGGGGATGTTGAGGAATCAGGAAAATATGGAGTTTTTAAAAATTTTCCAATACATAAATTGTGTCTCCCCGAAATTCTTTTGTTGAAATCCTGATCCTCTATGTGAAGGTATTTGGAGATGGAGCCTTTGGGAGGTGATTAGGTAATAAGAGTGGAGCCCCTGTGAATGGGATGAGTGCCCTTTTAAGAGAAACCCCAGAGAGCTCTCTTGTCCTCTTTTTCACCATGTGAGGACACAGCAAGAAGTTAGCAATCTGTAACCCAGAAGAGGGCCCTCACACAAATCCAACCATGCTGGCACCATGATCTCAGACTTCCAGCCTCTGCAACTGTGAGAAATAAGTTTCTGTTGTTTATTGGCCACGCAGTCTATGGCACTTTACTGTAGCAACCTGAGCTGACTAAGACACAGGTGGCGAACTCCTCCCTGACAGAGGTAATAAGTAGCTCCTGTGGGGCACTCACACAGCATGACAGATGCCAAGAATCCAGTTTGGCTTTCCTGTGGGCACTTTCTAGCTGCCTATGTGGAATTACCTGCCTCTACTGCCAGAACTACTTACAAAAACTAAAGTACAATTTGATCCATCAACACAAGAAATACTAGTTGCTAGGGGTCATCAAAGTATCTAAGTACATGAAGAATTTAGATAGCAGCATATAGTGGTTAAGAGCATGGGCTTTGGAGACAGACATAACTGGGTTCAAATCTTGATTCTACTATCAGTCAGGCAATGTGACCAGGCTACTTAACCTCTCTAGCATCAGTGACTTCATATTCAGTGGGATTATAGTAACACACACACATCTCCCAGTGCTGTTAAGAGGGTGAATGAGATCATGTTTGTATAATTCTCAACATGGCACCTGCCACATAGTAAATGCTGCAAAAAATGTAGCTATTACTATGATCAGAGCAGCAGTAGGCATAGTGGTCAGGAGCTAGTCTGGGGCCAGTCTGCTATGCTACAATCATGGCTCTGCCTCTTACTTTGTGAATTTGGGCAAGTCATTTAACGTTTCTAAGCCTCAGTTTTCCCATCTGTAAAGTAAGAGTAACAATTTTTCCTACCTCAATGAATTGTTTGGGGATTAAATAAGAATGTATATTCCATGAGATTTTTGTAGGTATGGCTGGATTTGGGGAAAATAAAACAAAATGACAGAAACAATTCAATGGAAAATAAGTTTGGGAGTCACTGCACACTATACATCCTTCTTAGAGAGTCACAACGCACCTAGGCATGTGACTAAAGGCTCTGGCAAGTCCTGCAGTAAAGCAACCCTATTATTGTTACATAATTCCATGTTTCTCCAAATTATAGAATCTACACCTCCTTTTCATGCTGCATATATTAACACCTGGTAAACCAGTACCCATGGGATACTTAGAACAGTGCTTGACACAATGTAATGTTTCAGTAAGTGTTAACAATCAATATTGAATATTATGTATTAATTCCCTAAGAGGATGGTGCCACAACTGAGGTGGGTGGCAGGGCTTTTGATTTTCTTTTTACTTTTTTTTGTTGAAAACTGGTTTATTATTATTATTATACTTTAAGTTCTGGAATACATGTGCAGAACGTGCTGGTGTGTTACGTAGGTATACATGTGCCATGGTGGTTTGCTGTACCCATCAACCTGTCATCTACATTAGGTATTTCTCCTAATGCTAACCCTCCCCTTGCCCCCCACCCCCTGACAGGCCCTGGTGTGTGATGTTCCCCTTCCTGTGTCCATGTGTTCTCATTGTTCAACTCCCACTTATGAGTGAGAATATGCGGAGTTTGGTTTCCTGTTCCTATGATAGCTTGCTGAGAATGATGGTTTCCAGCTTTATCCATGTCCCTGCAAAGGACATGAACTCATCCTTTTCTATGGCTGCATAGTATTCCATGGTGCATATGTGCCACATTTTCTTTATCCAGTCTATCATTGATGGGCATTTGGGTTGGTTCCAAGTCTTTGCTATTGTGAATGGTGCCACAATAAACATACGTGTACCTGTGTCTTTATAGTAGAATGATTTATAATCCTTTGGGTATATACCCAGTAATGGGATTGCTGGGTCAAATGGTATTTTTCTAGTTCTAGATCCTTGAGGAATCGCCACACTGTCTTCCACAATGGTTGAACTAATTTACACTCCCACCAACAGTGTAAAAGTGTTCCTATTTGTCCACATCCTCTCCAGCATCTGTTGTTTCCTGACCTTTTAATGATCATAATTCTAACTGGCATGAGATGGTATCTCATTGTGGTTTTGGTTTGCATTTCTCTAATGACCAGTGATGATGAGCTTTTTTTCATATGTTTGTTGGCCACATAAATGTGTTTTTTTTTTTTTTGAAAAGTGCCTGTTCATATCCTTTGCCCACTTTTTGATGGGGTTGTTTTTTTTCTTGTAAATTTGTTTAAGCTCCTTGTAGATTCTGGATATTAGCCCTTTGTCAGATGGATAGATCGCAAAAATTTTCTCCCATTCTATACGTTGCCTGTTCACTCTGATGGTAGTTTCTTTTGCTGTGCAGAAGCTCTTTAGTTTAATTAGATCCCATTTGTCAATTTTGGCTTTTGCTGTCATTGCTTTTGATCATGAAGTCCTTGCCCATGCCTATGTCCTGAATGGTATTGCCTAGGATTTCTTCTAGGGTCTTTATGGTTTTAGGTGTTACATTTAAATCTTTAATCCATTTGAGTTAATTTTTGTATAAGGTATAAGGAAGGGGTCCAGTTTCAGTTTTCTGCATATGGCTAGCCAGTTTTCCCAACAGCATTTAATAAATAGGGAATCCTTTTCCCATTGCTTGTTTTTGTCAGGTTTGTCAAAGATCAGATGGCTGTAGATGTATGGTATTAATTCTGAGGGCTCTGTTCTATTCCATTGGTCTATATATCTGTTTTGGTACCAGTACCATGTTGTTTTGGTTACTGTAGCCTTGTAGTATAGTTTGAAGTCAGGTAGCATGATGCCTCCAGCTTTGTTCTTTTTGCTTAGGGTTGTCTTGGCTATGCAGGCTCTTTTTTGGTTCCATATGAAATTTCAAGTAGTTTTTTCTAATTCTGTGAAGAAAGCCAATTGTAGCTTGATGGGAACAGCATTGAATCTGTAAATTACTTTGGGCAGTATGGCCATTTTCATGGTATTGATTCTTCCTATCCAGGAGCATAGAATGTTTTTTCATTTGTTTGTGTCCTCTCTTATTTCCTTCAGCTGTGGTTTGTAGTTCTCCTTGAAGAGGTCTTTCACATCCTTTGTAAGTTGGATTCCTAGGTATTTTATTCTCTTTGTAGCAATTGTGAATGGGAGTTCACTCATGATTTGGCTCTTTGTTTGTCTATTATTGGTGTATAGGAATGCTTGTGATTTTTGCACATTGATTTTGTATCCTGAGACTTTCCTGAAGTTGCTTATCAGCTTAAGGAGTTTTTGGGCTGAGACAACGGGGTTTTCTAAATATACAATCATGTCGTCTGCAAAAAGAGATAATTTGACTTCCTCTCTTCCTATTTGAATATGCTTTATTTCTTTCTCTTGCCTGATTGCCCTGGCCAGAAGTTCCAATACTATGTTAAATAGGAGTGGTGAGCAAAGATATCCTTGTCTTGTACCGTTTTTTCTGTTTTGTTTTGTTTGAGACAGAGTCTCACTCTGTTGCCCAGGCTGGAGTGCAGTGGCACGATGTTGGCTCACTCCAACCTCCGCCTCCCAGGTTCAAGCGACTGTCCTGCCTCAGCCTCCTGATTACCTGGAACTATAGGCATGCACAACCACACGCAGCCAATTTTCGTATTTTTTAGTAGAGACAGGGTTTCACCATGTTAGCCAGGTTGGCCTTGATCTCCTGACCTCAGGTGATCTGCTTGCCTTGGCCTCCCAGAGTGCTGGGATTACAGGTGTGAGCCACCATGCCCAGCCACTGGGCCTTTGATTTTCTTGGCTTTGGTTTTCTCTAGTAGGCAGGCATCCCCAGGCTTCACAGCAGAGAGTAGATGGGGCTGTCTCAACTGATTATCCTTGTATATACTGCAATTAATGCATAGTGGACAACTACAGAAGTCAGATATAAAGCAAGGGCCTTGGAAGCGTATACTTTGCTCCTTGACTATCTATTACTCAGGCTTTGTAGCACCAACAATTTGCATCCAAAGTCAAGAGAAAAGACAGAAAGGGTAGCAGTGCACCCTCCTCCAATTCCCACTTACAGTGCTTAAGCACATTCTTTCCTTCACACCACTCCACTACACCCATACATACACATTGCACAGTAGCCTCACATCCTCACCCCAGCAGGAAACGTAGTGAATATAGGAAGAGGGTGCCTACGTAGAGAAAAAGCACTGGCCTGGGAGTCAGAAGATCTGGCTTTTACTCTGGCATGGCCACTAATAAGCCCCACAACCTTAGAGAAAACTCAAATAGAGACCACCTCTCTGGGCTCACACTTCAGACTTAATAAATTGAGAGACTGAACTGGATTATTTCAAAACTTCTTTCTAGCCCTAGCATTAACATTCAAAGTGAACAGAGATGATCATGTCCATTTTTTAGAATAGGAAACAGGTACAGAGTGATTAAGTGACTTTCCCAGGATTATACCAATGGTAAATGGTAGATTTGAACTGGGACAGGTCTCAACCCCCTGCCTTCCTACCACAGAGCTGCCATGATCTCCCTAGATCCCCCTGTGTTCTAGGAATCACAGACACAAAGTGTGGAAACAGGTAATTACAAAACAAAACCAAAACAAGCAAGAAAAAATTAGAACATACACTCTGCCATTCTCAAGGGATCTTCTAAATGGCCCAACAGACTTTTTTTTTGGGGGGGGGGCATCTCATGGTTGTTCATCTTTTCTATGTTTAGTCCTTTCTCATTCCTTCCTTTTTCTTTTCTGTTTATTTTTTTGAAAGGATTTGAAATGTAATCTATTGTAAAGCACATTTCCCTTTTATTTGTGCTCAAATTTTTTTTTCATCGTAATCATTCACTTTCCCATTTACTGAGCACATATTATTTATAACATTTATTTTAGGTTTGGGAGGTGCATGTGAAAGTTTATAATATAGGTAAACTCATGTAATGGGGGTTTGTTGTGCAGATTATTTTGTGACCCAGGTATTAAACCTAGTACCCAACAGTTATTTTTTCTTTCTACTCCTCTCCCTCCTCCTACCCTCCACCCGCAAGTAGACCCCAGTGTTTATTTTTCCCTTCTTTGTGTTCATGAGTTCTCATCATTTAGCTCCCAGTTGTAAGTGAGAACATGTGGGTATTTGGTTTTCTTTTCCTGCATTAATTTGCTAAGGATAATAGCCTCCAGTTACATACATGTTCCCACAAAAGACATGATCTCATTCTTTATTATGACTGCATAGTATTCTATGGTGTATACGTACCACACTTTATCCAGTCTGTCATACATGGGTATTCAGGTTGATTCCATGACTTTGGTATTGTGGATAGTGCTGCAATAAACATTTGCATGCATGTGTCTTTATGGTAGAATGATTCATATTCTTCTGGGTATATATCCAGTAATGGGATTGCTGGGTCTAATGGTATTTCTGCTTTTAGCTTTTTGTGGAATCGCCATATTGCTTTCCACAATGGGGGAATTAATTTACACTTTACACTCCCACAAACAATGTATATGTTCCCCTTTCTCTGCAACATCGCCAGTATCTTTTTTTTTCTTTCTTTTCTTTTCTTTTCTTTTTTTTTTTTGATGGAGTTTTTGCTCTTGTCACACAGGCTGGAGTACAATGGCATGATCTCGGCCCACTGCAACCTCTGCCTCCTGGGTTCAAATGATTCTCCTGCCTCAGCCTCCCAAGTAGCTGGGATTACAGGCATGCACCACCATGCCCGGCTAATTTTTGTATTTTTAGTAGAGACGGGGTTTCACCATGTTGGCCAGGCTTGTCTCGAACTCCTGACCTCAGGTGATCCACCCGCCTCTGCCTCTCAAAGTGCTGGGATTACAGGCATGAGTCACCACACCCAGCCTTCTTATTTTTTAATTTTATAGTAATAGACGTTCCGACTGGTGTGAGATGCTATCTCATTGTTGTTTTGATTTGCTTTTCTCTAATGATCAGTGATATTGAGCTTTTCTTCATACGCTTGTTGTCCACATGTATGTCTTCTTTTAAAAAGTGTCTGTTCATGTCCTTTGTCCACTTTTTAATGGGGTTGTTTGTTTTTCTCTTGTAAATTTGTTCCAATTCCTTATAGATGCTGGATACTAGACCTTTGTCAGATGCATAGTTTGCAAATATTTTCTCCCATTCTCTAGGTTGTCTATTTACTCTGTTGATGTTTCTTTTGCTGTGCAAAAGCTCTTAAGTTTAATTAAATCCCATTTGTCAATTTTTGATTTTTGTTGCAATTGCTTTTGGCATCTTCATTATGAAATCTTTGCTTGTTCCTATGTCCAGAATGGTATTGCTTAGGTTGTTTTCCAGGGTGTGGGGTTTTACATTAAGTCTTTAATCCATCTTGAGTTGATTTTTGAATATGGTGTAAGAAAGGTGTCCAACTTCATCTTCTGCATCTGACTAACCAGTTATCTGAGCACCATTTATTGAATAGGGAGTGTTTTCCCCATTGCTTGTTTTTGTCTGCTTCATCAAAGATCAGATGGCCGTATGAGAGCAGCCTTGTTTCTGGGCTCTCTATTTTGTTCTGTTGGTCTATGTGCCTGTTTTTGTACCAGTACCATGCAGTTTGACTACTGTAGCCCTGTAGTATAGTTTGAAGTCAGGCAACATGACACCTGTATCTTTGTGCTTCTTGCTTAGTATTGCCTTGGCCTATTCAGGCTCCCTTTCTTTTTCTTGAACGGCTCTATATGCCTTTCTTGCCTGTTACCTAATCTTCACTTATTTCCTAAGCTCCAAATTGGGGGAAAAACAAACAAACAAACAACAAAAAAAACCTTCATGCTGTTACAAGGTGTGTCTTTTGCCTGAGTTTTTGATATGGTTTGAATCTGTGTCCCTGCCCAAATCTCATGTCAAATTGTAATCCCAACTGTTGGAGGTGGGCCTGGTGGGGGGAGATTGAATCATAGGAGCAACCACCCCCATGAATGGTTTAACACCATCCCTCAGGTGTTATTCTCATGATAGTGAGTTCTTGTGAGATCTCATTGTTTAAAAGTGTGTAGCACCTCCCCCAACTTGCTCCTGCTCTGGTCACATAAGACGTGCCTGCTTCTCCTTCACCTTTCACCATGATTGTAAGTTTCCTGAGGCCTCCCCAGAAGCAGAAGCATCTATGCTTCTTGTACAGCCTGCAGAAATGTGAACCCATTAAACCTCGTTTCTTTATAAATTACTCAGTCTCAGTTACTTCTTTATAGCAGTGCAGAAACGAACTAATACAGTTTTCCACCTGAAATTGGACCGCCTTTCTTTCTGTTCCTTTGAGAGCCTCATTTTCTCTAATGTATTGGTTCTGAAACTTGACTGTACATTCAGAATCACCTAGAAGCTTTGGTTAAAAAAAAAAAGAGAGAGAGAAAAAAAGATTGCTAGACCTCACCCCAGAGTTTCTGATTCAGTAGGTCTGTAGTGGAGCTGAAGATTTTGAATTTTTCATAAGCTCCTAACTGGTGTTGATACTGCTGGTCCTGGAACTACTGCTTTAATGAGAGTTTAAACCTGCTATCTTCATGTTCCTACAGTCACAATTTAGTGCCAATGGAAAGTTAGCCACGAATAGCTCTTGCTCTAAAGAGACCTTTTGTTTAAATCAGAAACAAAAAAATGCTGTTTGTTTGGGGTAAACCTTATCCAAAAGTGATTTGCTTTGATTGTGCTGATTGACAAGTGTCATTTTTCATGGCTTATTACTAATTCCAAAGCTTGTGAGTAAACTGAAGGTTCAATAATGAGCCAATGATGGCATGAATAATCACAGCCTTATTCATGAGTAATGACATCTAGGAAAGCTTCCTGTGACATTTTTCTACTCGCTGATCAAGAATACTTCTTGTTTGGTTTATAGTTTGCATCCAGAGGAAACTGACAGAGAGTTGACCTGGTGTGTGTGGAAAAACATTAATTTCGGAATCAAGGAAAACAAGGTTTAGTCCAGGCTCTGCCATTGACTAGTTGAATGACCAGCTTCTTTCCCTGTCTGGGCCCTAGACTTACAGATGTAAAATGAACTTACTGGAAATATATATTTCATGCAGATTTTAAGACATGAAGCCAGTTTGGGAGGAAAGAACCCAACCAAACAGTTCAATAGTAAAATACGTTCTGGAATCACTCCATTCTATATGCCCTTCTTAGAATGTCACACTATTCCCTGACATATCTCTTAGTCCGTTTTATGTTGCTGTAACAAAATACTACAGGCTGGGTAATTTATAACGAACAAGAATTTAATTGGCTCATGGTTCTGGAGGCTGGGAAGTCCCACAATAGGTCATTTGCAAACTGGAGGCCGGGGGTTACTGCTAACATGGCTCAGTCCAAGTCCAAAAGCCTCAGAACTAGGAAAGCTGATGGTGTAACTCTTAGTATGAAGCCAAGGGCCTGAGAACCTTTGGGGCTGGCATCTAGCAAAAGCCTTCTTGCTTCCTAATTCTACGCTAGAAGGCAGAGAGGCAAAAGAGGGTGAGATAAAGGGACAAAATAAAGACCAAAATTGTCCTTTTATAATGAACACACTCATGTGATAACAAACCCACTCCCAGGATAACAGCATTAATCCATTCATGAGGGCAGTGCCCCACCTCCCAACAGTGCCGCGCTAATGACCAATTTCTCTACACATGAACTTTGTGGGGGCACATTCAAACCATGGCAGCACATTATAAAGGCTCTGAGAAGTCCTGCAGTAGCACAACACTTTAGTGTTTTTTAACTAAAGTATATGACCATGACACACATCTTAATGCTACTAATACCTCATAGGCCAGTATTCCAAAGGCAGCAATCATCCCAGGATGATCTACAAGGGCTCTTCCAACTTGAAATGCACTGAGTCTGGGATGTGGCTCTCAAGAATTGCAACTGACATCACAGGGATTGTGTAATGCCTGTGATTTAGGGAAAGCAGAAGCTCATACCACCATTCCAGGTTATTTTTTATCTTCTTATTTTCGAGACAGGGTCTTGCTCAATCACCCAAGCTGGAGTGCAGTGGTATGATCATAGCTCACTGCAGCCTTGAACTCTTGGGCTCAAGCGATCCTCCCACCTCAGCCTCCTGAGTAGCTAGGACTACAGATGTGCATTACCACACCCAGCTAATTAAAAAAAATTTTTAAGATGGAGTCTTGCTACATTTCCCAGAATGGTCTCAAACTCCTGACCTCAAGCAATCCTCAGTTCAGGGTTCTTTTAGTGTTTGGTAGTTAGGCAAAACCTCCTGAACGCATGAGCACTTCACCACTGTGAGAACTATGCCTGTATTTACATGTGTGCTGGTTTCCACATGTCAAGATGCTGCACTCACTTTCTCGGGCCTTTAAGAAGGGCCTCAGGCTCCCACTTTACTAGGTATTGAAGATGGCTGAAGTACTTCCTCCTGGTAAACTGCGGTTTTGCTGTGACGTCCTTTAAATTACCGGGGATTTTCTCACTCACTCTCCACTATTTCTGTGGTTTCCATAGATCCCTCAACCCCATACAATATCAATTTCCCCTGCATAAGTGGCTTTAATGTTTTATCTAGCTGATCTCTTAAAAGCACCACCATGTCTACTAGCTACAGGTGTAGGTTGAAATTCCAGAGTGGGGAATGTCATGTATGTACAATCTTCTATAACTACGTATCACTTTTCAATGTAGTGTCTCATAATATGCTGTCAATTTGGGGAAGGATTTTTATTAATGTATGTTTGACAGGTAAGGAAACTGATGCCCAAAATGGGCTAGTGATTTTTCACAGATTATAGAGTCAGTGAATACCAGAGCTAGAACCTGAGCCCAAATCTTTTCACTCCCAAGCTCATATTTTTGCCTTTGAGAAAGTGCCCATAGAAAGCATTTTGCTTACTTGCATGGATTCATTGGTAGTGGATGTGTGAAGTTCTGTGTCAAGGATTCAGAGGTTGGGACTAGAATCAGCTTTAAAAAAAAAAGTATTGTGATCAATCAATCCTGAATGTAGTTTGGAGTAGAAGTCAGAGGGGCATGGGAAATTGGGCTATATTTGTGGTCCCTGAGGTATGCAAAACCTTACTTCTTGTCTTATTGATATTGTGTCAAGCACTTTTAAATATTTTGAAATTATGACACCCCAAACTATAATTTATTTTCTTTGAGGCTTAAATTAATAGAGTACTAGAAGTGAAAAGAATTCCTTAGATAACCTAGTTCAATATTGAGAACTATGCTGCCCAATATGGTGGCCACTGGCCATATGTCACTCTTGAGCTCTTGAAATGGGGCTAGTCTAAATTGAGATGTGCTTTAAGTATAAAATAATATTGGATTTAAATACTCTATATAAAGAAGGAAAACTATCACTAATAATTTTTTCTATTGATTACATATTAGATGATAGTAATTGGGGTACATTGGGTTAAATACACCATTAAAATTAATTTCATCTATTTCTTTTTACTTATTTTTAAAGTATCTACCAGAAAATCTAAAATTTTATATGTAGTTCGCATTATATATTTTGATTAAACAGTGGCATGTGTCACTTGTTTTTGTGAATAAAGTTTTATTGGAAAACAGCCATGCCCATTCATTTACATATTTTTCATGGTTGTTTTCATGCCGTAATGGTAAAGTTGAGCAGTTGTGACAGATCATATGTTGAATTATTTACTATCTGGACCTTTCCAAGATAAAGTTTGCATACCCCTGATCTAGAATCGCAATCTTTGTGTGTTTATTATTTGCGAGGTACCATATGAAGCTCTTCACATGGATAAGTTCATTTAATTCATACAACCACTCTGAGAGGGGTTCAATTATTTTCCCCATTTTATATGAGAAAATTGAGACCCTAACTAACTCAACCAAGTCCACAGAGCTAGTAAATCCTAGGAGCAAGCCTTGAAACTCAGCTCTGTCTAACTCTAAAGCTTGTACCCTTAATCATCACACCATATTGCCTCCCTGTAAAGGTATGGCTTCTTTCTCTCCTTAAGCTTACATTTATGAATTGATGCTGCCTTCCACTTCCCTTTGGAGCCCTGCTGTCACTTAGCCTGATTGATAAAATGTATTTTGCTCTTACTTTGTATCTACACTGTGTCAAATACTCAACTAGTAGCTTTATATGCAATAATATCTCATGCAATTCTTCTAACTTCCATATTCAAGCCCTTGATTTTGCTGTTCACTCTGCCAAAAATTTATTCCCTTCATTATTCCTCCTATTTAAATCCTGATATTCCTCCATGTTCCCTTAAGCCTCACTTGCTTCTCTGAGAAGCCATTCTTACTTCTGTTCCTCTACTGCTCCCTAGTCACATTAGGTCTTTATATATGCTATGTTGCTTCTTCCCTCACAGCACTTCATGTTTCATCTTCTCAACTTTATTGTATTTTTACACAGGGCAGGTTGTATTAGTTCATCTTCATGTGCTGATAAAGATATACCCGAATCTGGGAAGAAAAAGAGGGTTTTAATGGACCCTTTTTAATGGACTTACAGCTCCATGTGGCTGGGGAGGCCTCACAATCAGAGTGGAAGGTAAGGAAGAGCAAGTCACGTCTTACATGGATGGCATCAGGCCATGAGAGAGAAGAGCTTGTGCAGCAAAACACCTGTTTTTCAAACCACCAGATCTCCTGAGACCCATTCACTATCACAAGAACAGCACAAGAAAGACCCACCCCCATAATTCAGTCATCTCCCAACAGGTCCCTCCCACAACACGTGGGAATTATGGGAGCTACAAGACGAGATTTGGGTGGGGGCACAGAGCCAAACCATATCACAGGTCTTATGGTCCTTCAGAGCCTAGTTTAGCATTCACTATGGGTGTTCAGTAGGCTCATAGAATGAATGCCTTAAGAGGCCTGGGACACTGAACAGAGGAGAGTGAAGTAACCCAACTTATATTACCAAATCCTGAAAAGACATCTGACTGTTGATTATTGCAGTCTCATAACCAAGGGGCACAACACAAATATGCGATTTTGCTTTTAACAACTTGTCAAAACTTGATTTATTTCCATTTCAGGACAATATTGAGTACATGATTCATCAATTGTGCACTTAAACTTAGGTGAGAGGTTAGAATGTGTGGTTCAAAAGACCACTGCTTTGATACTCTTTAGATACCAAGATTGAGAGCTATTAGGGCGCAGAGGGATTAGATTAGGTTCAGACACTGGTCCAGGCTGAACAATCTGTTTGATAGAAAATTAGAGATGGCCTCGTTGTTCTATGAATAATTAGTAAAAAGTTGGAAATCAGATTTCTCATGACCTGATCACTCCCAAAAGCCCCACTTCCTCATACCATCACATTGGGGGTTAAGTTTCAATTTATGAATTTTGGAGGGTTACTAACATTCAGACCATAGCAAGTATTTTGTGTTCCTTTTAGTAAAAGAAATTCACAAACCCCACTTCAATGTGTTCTTCAATTCATTTAACATTTGAGCAATCTAAAGCTCTAGCCATGTACTTTACTTCTCCATCTCCACTTACTCCTCAGGTAAACTCCTCCAGTCCCATGGCTATAAAAATTTAATCAGATAACTATTGCCTTTATAGTTTAGGCCATGATCTCCATGCGACCTCCAGACTCCCATATCTGACTACCTGACTGACTTTACTAGTCCCAAGCCTCACCTCTTATTGCCACCACCCCCAACCTAATTTTCTATTGTTTTCTCCATTTTTCGCAGTGAAAACTCCATCCTTCCAGTTGTCTTGTCCAACAAATCTTTGGAGTCCTCTTTGACTCCCTTCTTTCCAACACATTCCACATTCATTCCATCAGTAAATTCTCTTGGTTTCTCTCTTCAAAGTATACCCAGAATATGCCTACTTTTCATCACCTTCACTGCCATGAACCTATTCAACCTCCACTTGCTACCAACTATTTGGTGTATGGTGCCCATTATCTTTCATCTGGATTGTGATGATAGCTTCTCAAATGCTCCCCCAACTTCTCATCTTGCCACCATCCCAAACTATTCTCTTTTCAATAGCCAGACTGGTCCTATGAAAATATAAGACAAATTATGTTACTGTACTGTTCAAACCCCTTCAATGGCTTCTACTCTCATCCAGAGCAAAAACTAAAATCCCACATGGCCCACTGATTTGGCATCTTGACTTTCTCTCTGAAAATTCTCCACTGAACTCACTCTGCTTCAGCCACATTGGCTTGTTGTTGGTTCTCAAAAACACTAGACAAATTCCTGCTCAGGACCATTGCATTTGTTTCTCCTACCTGGAATACTTTCCTCCTGAATACAATGTAACTTATCCTATAACCTCTTTACAGGTCTCTGCTTAAATGTCATTTGGTCTATAAGGTTTCCTATTGTCATCCTAACTGTCTCCCTTCCCTGTTTTATTTTTTCCATAGCATGTATCACCATCTACTGTACTATGTGTTTGACTTATATGTTTATTGTTTGTCTCCCACCACCGGAATGCAAGCTACCTGAGGAAAGAGATATTTATGGCTTGTTTGTTACTGTATTCACCAATGCCTGAAACACTGCCTAACATATAGAGACCTTTAATAACTAATTGTAGATTGAATAAATGTAGAGAGAATAAATAAGTCCTGGAGTCCTTTGCAATCTCTCATTGAATAACACCTCTGGCATTGAGACTTGGCATCATGGGGTCATTTGCAAACCTGTCCCTGTTAAATCCTAGTCAATTGCTAGAACATCTACAAGGTTCCAGGCACAGTGTGATGCCCTAAAAAGCTCCAGTCTTAATATTCAGCTGTGGTATTTGCAATTCATCAAGTCATACTTCTGAGCTCTCACAGAACTTCTTGATAGTGGTATCTTCTTCTGGCTACACATTTCAACGCATACTCCAGTAAACAGCCCATTTAGATTTTGCACATATTGAAGGAAGGCTGGTGTTCATATCTTATTGTTATTAATGCAGTTTATAATTTTATTATTGAACTTAATATGTAATTTGTGCCAACCTGTGGCCTCAGGCATTGAGTCCATAGTGACTTGCCATTGCAGGGAGTCACTACTGCTTTGTGGACTACATGGCATCAGTAGTAGCCTCAATTTTGTAGCAATGGTTTTTAGTCATTTCGATGCAAATTTAGTTTTTTTAAAAAAAACCTATAATGCTTTATTTCTGTTTAAAAACATTACCCCTTATTTAATATTGAACTTATTTCTCATTTTTATGCTCCCAATGTAGGATGCTGAAAGGCAGAACTCCTGGAGAAATGCCAGTGGATTGAAGTTCTCCAACCCTTTTTACAAGAAAACACATGAGGAGTATCTGTCCAGAGAAGATCATCAGAAGAGAGCATGTACAATTAAAGACTGCAGATAGTGGGTCTCCTGGACTAGCCCAGCCTGGCCCAGAGATAAGAACATCTAAGGTTGCTTCTTACCCTAGGTTTCTTCAACTTCCCTATCACTTCACCATCCCTTGTTTGCTGGGGAGAAATCTACCTACCCTACACCTCTTGTAATTAGTGCCTAGCTCAGCACCAGACAAGTAATAGGCACCCTGAAAATGTTTGTTCAATTCATTTTATATATTTATCCATTCATTCACTAAATATATATCTGTTGAGTGTTCATTATGTACCAGCATCGTATTAGTACTGGGATACAGTAAGAACTGATCCAGACAGTCTCTGCTTTCCTCTCAGATCTCCTGTTTCAGTTGTGGGGGAGAGGGCAAAGCAATAAGTACATTGATGATAAGGTGATAAGTGCTACAGAGAAAATATAAAATGAGAAAGAGTGCTAAGGCATTCTAACAAAGGAAAAGGAGTTGTAATTTTCATTTCTGTGGTCAGGTAAGACCTCACTGAGAAGGTAACATTTGAGCAGAAAGGCCTGAAGGAAGAGAAGGATTAAGTCATAGGGTTATTTGATGAAAGAAACTTTCAGACAGAAGGGAGAGAAGATTCAAAGGCCCAGAGGCATGAGTGTAACTGACATATTTGAGAAACAATATGAAGGCCAGGGTGGCTGGATTTAAGTAATCAAGAAGAAGAGAAATAGGATATGAAGTCAGAGAGGTGGAATGGTACAGACCATGTGGGACTTCATAGGCCACTTATATATAGGCTCTGTGCTCTAATAGGATAGGCATGATTAGGGGCTTGGAGCAGAGAGATGACATGATCTGATAGATTTTAGGAAGATCCTTTTGGCAACAGTATTGAAAATAGATTATATAGAGAAGCAAGAGACCAGTGATATTGTAGTAATTGAGTTAAGAGATGATGGAGGTTGCAACCTGTCTATAATGTTCCAAATGCAACCTCATGACAGACTGGCAAAAGTCTAGCCTGCCTTATGCTGTAAGGGGCCAGTCAGTGCTGTGTAACCTGAGGCTGGCTACAAGACCCACACTGGCTGCCTACCATACTCTCTCTATGGGACACCGAGAATACTGCCATCACTGGGAACAAACAGCTGTATAAACATTCAGAATAATCAAGTTGCCTGATGACTAATAATGTTTTTGTTTTGTTTTGTTCATTTTTTGTTTGTTGAGATGGAATCTCAATCTGTCACTCAGGCTGGAGTGTTTGTTTCTTTTCTTTTTTTTTTTTTTTTTTTGAGATGGAGTCTTGCTCTGTCGCCCAGGCTGAAGTGCGATGGTGCGATCTCAGCTAACTCTGCCTCCCGGGTTAAAGCAATTCTTCTGCATCAACTTCCTGAGTAGCTGGGACTACAGGTGCATGCCACCACATTCGGCTAATTTTTGTATTTTTAGTAGAGACAGGGTATCACCATGTTGGCCAGGCTGGTCTTGAACTCCTGACCTCATGATCCACCCACCTCAGCCTCCCAAAGTGCTGAGATTACGGGCGTGAGCCACCGGGCCTGGCCTGACTAACAATGTTGAACACAGTATTTTGTATGTGCTTATTGTTCCCTTTATCTTTTTTTGTGAAGTCACTGTTCAAGACTGCTTATTTTTTATTGTTTTTTTAAATCTTTATGATCAATTTGTGGGAAATCTTTACCTATTCTTGATAAGAGTCCCTTTTCAGATATATGTACTGTGAATATTTTTCCCAGTGTATGGTTTGCTTTTTCATCTTCTTAACCATATATTTAAAAGAACAGCATTTTTTGATGAAGTCCAATTCATCGAATTTTCTTTTATGGTTATTTTTCTGCCATCTCCTAAAAATCCTTGTCTACCCCAAAGTCCTAAAGATACCATACCATGTTTTCTTCCACAATCTTTATAGTTTTAGCTTATACTTTTCAGTCTGTGATTAATCTCATTAGTATTTGTGTATGCTGTAAGGTAGGAGTCAGTGTACATTTCCTTCCACACATTTATCCAGCCATTCCAGCACCATTTGCATAAAAGTTTTTTCTTTCCTCACTGAATTGCAATGGAGTCCTCAATTGACCATATATGTATGGATCTGTTTCTGTACTGTTTTCTCCCATTAGTTGTTAGTCTATCCTTAGTGAGGGGTCAATCATTCACTGTCGTGATTACCTTACCTTTGTAATAGGTCTTAAAATTGGGTAGTGTGTCTCCCAAAATTGTTCTTCCTTCATAAAAGGTTGTTCTTGTCTAGATTCTTTTGCATTTATAATAAATTTTAGAATCATCTTGTCAACTTCCACAAAGAAATAACTGTAGTGTTTTTAAATGGAATTGTATTGAATCTGTCAATCAATTTGTAAATAAATAATACCTTAACAGTATAGTATTCTGATTCATAAACATGGTATATCCCTTCATTTATTTAGATTTTTTGAACTTTATTGAGGTATGATTGACAAATGCAAATTGTATGTATTGAAGATTTACAATGTGATGATTTGATATATGTATTCACTGTGAAATGATGACCACAATCAAGCTCATTAACATATATATCACTTAATCTAGTTATCTTTTTATTTTATATAGTGAGAACATTTGAAATCTATTCTCCTAGCAAATTTCAAGTATTATTATTAATGATTACACATTATTATTATTATTATTAGAGACAGGGTCTCTAAAATAGGTTGGACTGTAGTGGTGTGATCATGGCCCGCTGTAATCTTGAACTCCTCCACTCAAGCCATCCTCCTGCCTAACCTCTCAATTATCTGGGACTACAGGCATGTGCCACAATGCCTGGCTATTTTTAATTTTTTTTTGTAGAGGTGTGGTCTCACCATGTTGCTCAGGCTACATTACTATTAACTATAGTCACCTTGCTGTACATTATGTCTCCAGAAATTCTTCATCTTATAATTGAAAGTTTGTAATCTTTGACCAACATTTCCCCCTTTTTCCCACCTCACAGACCCGGGTAAACACTATTCTATTTTGTGTCTCTCTGAGTTTGACTTTTTTTTTTTCAGATTTCACATATAAGTGAGATTGTGCTGTCTGTCTTTCTGCATCAGGCTATTTCACTTAGCCTAATGTCCTCCAGGTTCATTCATGTTGTTGCAAATGGCAGGATTTCCTTTAAGGCTGAATAATATTCATATACATATATGTGTGTGTGTGTATTATATATATATGTATAAAAAACATTTTCTTTATTCATCTGTCAACAGACACTTAGGTTGTTTCAATATCTTGGTTACTATGAATAATACTCTAATGAACATGGGAGTGCAAATATCTCTTTGAGATAGTGATTTTATTTTTTGTTTATTTATTTATTTATTTATTTTGAGACAGAGTCTCACACTGTCACCTTGGCTGGAATGCAGTGGCACGATCTCGGCTCACTGCAACCTCCACCTCCCAGGTTCAAGCAATTCTCCTTGCCTCAGCCTCCCGAGTAGCTGGAATTACAGGCATGCGCCACCACGCGGTATTTGTATTTTTAGTAGAGACGGGGTTTCACTATGTTGGCCAGACTGGTCTCGAACTCCTGACCTCATGATCCACCTGCCTCAGCCTCCCAAAGTGCGGGATTACAGGTGTGAGCCACCGCGCCTGGCCGTGATTTTATTTTTTTTGGATATATACCCAGGACATCTGTGGTTCCTAGGTCCTGGAATATGCCTTGGGTGAGGAGCTGGGGTTGTTGTGGGCAAGGGGTCACACAACAGTAGCTGGTCCTGGGTGGCACAACAGTAGCTCCTTCTTCCGGCAGGGTGCAGTAGCGTCTCTGTCTCTGAGGAGTCCGCAGTGACCATGACTGTTGGATAGCTCAGTGGTAAAAGCTGCCGGTATCCTCTGTGGGGCAACCAATGGGATCTACGCTGACCATCACTAAGGGGACCTCCACTGTGAAAGCTGCAGGGAGTCCATGACTACCACAAGGGCTGCTAAGTTCCTCATCAGCAAAGGCTGCCGGGGTTCTCTGCAGGACAGGCCATGGAGTATCATGTTGGCACCTTCTGCATGACTGATACTGATGGCTCAACCCTTCTTTGTCTCCTGATGTCTCAACTATGCCATTTCGGTTATTATTTTTGTGTGGTTTTTCTCCATATTTTACTCCACTGTGTTTCTTCAGGTTCTTGGTTAAACTGTTGAGCCTTCTCTGATCTATCTATGTTTATGGATATCTGTATAATTGTTTTTTTTTTGTTGGGGAACAAAGTCTAGTATCTCCTACTCTGCCATCTTGCTGATGTCACTCTCTCAGGACATAGATTTCTGATGGGGTTAATTCTGAAACTTGGGACATCCAAGATCAAGGCATCAGCAGATTTGGTGTCTAGTGAAGGCCCACTTTCTGGTTCATAGACAGTGCCTTCTTGCTGTGTCCTCCCATGGCAGAAGGGTGAGGAGTTTCTCTCAGGCCTCTTTTATAAGGGCCTCCACTTATTCAGGTTTTAAAATTTTTCTCCCTGTAATATTATGTAGTTTGTATTCAGTCATTCTTTGGTAAAATTTTTGGGACAATTCTATGATTTTGGTGCTATAGTGAGTGGCATCACTTTAGAAAAGTTGCAAATTGTTGCTAGCGTATACAAAAACGAGATTTTTGCATATTGATCTTGCAGTCTACAACCTAATTGAATTTACTTATTTGTTCCTATGGCTATTTTGTGCACTTCTTATGATTTTCTCTACTCACAACCATGCCATTTGCAAATAAAGACCATTTTATTTCTTCATTTCCAATTTGTATGTCTTTTATTTATTTATTTATTTGCCTTATTGTACTGGTTAGAACTGCAGGTGCAATGTGAATTGGAAGTGATGATAACTGATATTCTTGCTTTTTTCCCATTGTTAAGGAGGTAACATTAAATATTTCACCAGTAAAAAGTATATTCACTGTAAGTTTTTACATAGAAGGCTTTATCAATTTTAGAAAGTTTCCTTCTATTCCTAATTTACTGAAATACTTTATGATGAATGGCAAATGGTAAATTTAATCATGAATGGTGAATGGTCCTGTATTAGTTTTTCTATAATGTGTAACAAATTGCCATGACATACTGGTTTAGAAAAGACATTTATTAGCTCACAGTGCTGTAGGTTAAAAGTCTAACATGGGATTCCTGGGTTCTCTTTTCAGAATCTCACAAGGTTGCAATCTAAGTGTTGGCAACTGCATTCTCATCTGAAGCTTGGGGTTCTCTTTGCAGCTTTGGGGATGTTGGCAGAATTTAGTTCCTTGTGACTACAGGGCTAAGGCCCTCAACTCCTGGAGGCCACCTGCAATAGGCAGTTTACATCATAGCAGCTTGCCCTACTTTTAATTTTGATTACTTTTTGCTTGGACTACTGAAATAGTGACCAACTTGGCCTCCTCTTAGGTCCCTTAGGTCCTCTCTTACTCATGTTAAAATTTACATCTGATTATGTCACCTCTTAAAAAAAAACAAAAAAACAAAAAAACTCTGATGACTCCTGACTGCCCAGAGAAAGAGGTCTAAACCTTTGCATATGGTAACAAAAGCTTTTCATGCCCTGACCCCAACCTCTCTCTTCGGTTGCCAGTCATAAGCCGCCTATTTTTGGAGCCATAGGATGTGCCATGCACTTTGGCATGCTTGTCCCAGCAGCTGTTATTTCCTCTACCTAGAATGTTAGAAGTCACCTCCTCATACTCCAGTACCACACATAGTCTTTCCATCTGGAGAAATCTTATTCACTTATGTGAAAGCTAGGCTCAAATGTCACTTTCTCTGTGATGCCTCTTCAATCATTTTCTTCTCCAGGGCCCACATATCCAAGTGTCTAATTTTGGGCACATGCTTTTTAATTGAATATCTGTCTCCTAATAATCTGTGCTTATCCTGAGGGCTGGGACCATATTTTATTTATTTATTTATTTTCTGAGGGAGACTGCTCTGGATCAGGCTCTGTGGAAGGGTTGCAGGTACAAAGATGAGGAAGGCCATCGAGAAGGAAATTCTGAGCAGTTAAGTACACAATTACAATACAGTGTGATATGGACTGGGCTAGAGTGATACACAAAGTGCTGTTGGTGTGTAGAGAATAGGGAATTTAGTTGTTCTGGGGTGAAGGTAGAGGTGGAGAGAGTAAGGAAAAAAGGCTTCACAGAGAATGTTCCACTGGTGCTGGAGGCATAGAAAATAGAGAGGGGAAATGGCATAACATGCCAGTAGAAGAAAAAACCCAAAGGTCTGTAATTGTGTAGTGCATAGCTAGAAGGGATCTCAGCTCATGCACTGGTGGACTCAAAAAGCTAAATAGCAAAACTTCAGATTTTATGACACATGCTAATTCCACTATTGGTGGTTCCCTGGAGTGCTGTGCTAAGAACGATTCTTTTTTAATTGAGGTAAAATTCACATACCATAAAATTCACCCTTTTAAAGTGTACAATTGAATGGCTTTCATATATTCACAGGATTATGCAACCTATCACTGTAATGTAATTCCAAGACATTTTCATCACCCCCAAAAAGAAACCTCACACGCATTAAGCAGTCCCTCCCCCATTATCCCCTCCTCCTAGCTCCTGGCAACCACCAGAGCCCTTTCTGCCTCTACGGACTTTCCCATTTTGGACATTTTACATAGATGGAATCATATAATACGTGGTCTTTTCTGCCTGTTTCTTTTACTTAGCATCATGTTTGCAAATTTCATCCATGTTGTATCATGTAACAATACTTCATTCCTTATTATTTCTGAATAATATTTCGTTGTATGGATGGACCACATTTTGTTTATCCAGTTGGTTCTGAGAAGGATTTTGAGGCCAGCTCTGGGAGCATCAGGGAAGAAAGCCATGGCCATGGGTGTCTGTCATGTGCTGGGGGAGAGAGAGCTGTGGTACCTCCCATGTACCACAAATTTTCTATCCTGCTGACAGAGGAGTGGTTTCATTCACAACTACTGCCCAATGCGATCTGAGATGTCTAACAAATTGATAAAATTGTATACTTGAAGAAAAATGGTACTTAATAGCTAGACTATTTTCTAAGATACATTCAGATCCCTACAGGATCATAAGAAGTCAGAGTTAGAAGAGCGGGAAGAGATCAGCCACTACTCTCCCTTTGTTTTCTTGCCAGGAAAGCAATCAATGCCACCAATAGCCTCTCTAAAATTACAACATTTCTTTTCACAAAATAGCCCAGGGACTTCTAAACACTGGGGGATATTTTCAATAGACGAAGAGAGAATGTTGAGAAAACCCTTCTGCAAGTAGAGATTGAAGAAGACGTGCTGCTGGAAGATACAGAGGTGAGAGACCAGAGAAAAAAAGACAGACAATGGCTGCCTTGCTTCCTGATGGGTTTTCACTTCCTACCCTAGAGTTCTGCGAGACTTCTAGAATCTTTATAATGCTAGCTCAAGTGGGATTCTATTATTTGCAGCAAAATTCCTAAAATTCATGGAAAAGTTTCTCTAGCCCAGTTTTTTTTTTCAGGCCAAGGGAAACCCTACCTCCATAAACTCAAGCATGTGTTTATCCAAATGACCCCTGAGGGCAGTGATTCGAATGCATATCCCGAGATGCTTATTTATCAGTGGTATGTAGGGAATGTTGTTCCCCACTTACAAGATCCAGAAATCCTGCTTAAATACCCATGTGCCCATCACTGAATGTTCTTAACTTTTCCTTGGAAGGCTTCTGATGAATAGAAATTCTATACTTGGAAGGAGGAAAGTGAATAATTTAAATGTGTTGCTTGAAGAACTATACTACAAATTAACCCAAAGGTAAAAATGATAGTCTAACTTGGAAATGCAAAACATTAAACAATTGGGAGTAGATTAAGAAAAGTCATCTCTGTGCAAAGAGCCCCAATCCAACTTGCCTCGAAGCAAAACTTCATAAAATAATCTTGACTGTGTGCCTCCAATCAAAATACAAGGTAATTAAAGACCGGTAGGAACATGTAGTGACCTCTTAAAATCCAGACTGAAAACGGTGAAAAGAAACAAAACTATAGTAAAAGAAATAATCTTTGTTTCAGTGCTAATAAACTTTTTTTCACCTCACCATTTTTAAATGAGTGTGGGAGTGAGGCAAAATCTAGACAAACTTTCTCAAAAACAAAACATACATAGGTCTTCCTCCCTTCTTTGAATAAAGAATCAGTGCTGACTCTATGCAGACACCTGCTACTTGGCACTCAGCCAACTTGCTAACCAACCCTGGCTTTCAGCCCAATTAGCTAAGCACGCGTCATCCAGAACGCGTTAATTATTCCTAGTGATCTCCCAAAGTATCCGATGGGATTATACAAAGAAAGGTGGACATAACCTTCTTTTACAAGGACATTTACTAAGGAAACACCATTGCATGCATTCTTGAAAATTCGAGACATTCCTATAAATGCATAATATCAGAGCTGGCAGGCACCTTCGTTATCCAAGTCTCATTATCCAAGCCCCTCATGAAAGGGAGAAACTGGGGCACTCCCAAAAGCTTCCAATAAACTACAAGTAGACAGAAGATAAACATAAAAATAAAAAAATAATTGAATAAAGTCTACTATTTCAGACACACTGTAGGGACAGAAAATATATACCATGGCATTTTTGTGAATTAAGTGATAATAATTCACTTTTAATTTCAGTTTATTTGGAACAAAGAGGCAAGATTAGAGAGGATGGGAATTGATAGTTTCAAATCCCTGCCTGCCATTTCTTTTCAATGGTATTCCTATGCCTCAGTGTCTCCATCTATAAATAAGGCAGCAGGAAAATTTAAAAGTAAAACAGAGTAACATAATGGTTGCAAACACAGGCAGCTTTGAAATTGTCTTTTTCCTGGCTATGAAGGTGCATTTGGTGAGAGATTCATGGTTCATGCCTAAGAAAAATCAGTCTTATATTTATTCATCCCTCATGTACTAGGCTGTAGGTGTTCCCCCTGTAGATTTGTGAACCTCTCATGTGCATTATGTTATTAATTATCAGCAGAACCATGTAAGTTGTCATCGACCCCATGCTACAGATGGGGAAAAAGAATCAGAGAGTTTGGGTTATCTGCTTGAGGTCACATAGCAAGAGTCAGAGTGGTGATTTAAACCAGATTTCTGAGTCCAAGTTCATGTTCTTTCCACTATACTATGTTGCCTTTCATACACTCATGTAATCTTCACGTAATGTACCATATGCCCCACAGCACTTTCTACACATACTAGGTATTCAATCCAGTGGTTGCTTTAATGAAGAATGTACAATTACTGTGATATAGGCAATGTTTTAAGTACTTTACAGGTTTCAAACTACTTTTAATCTCACAACAATCCAGTGAGGTTGTTTCTATTATCCTAATTTTGGAAATGAAGAAACGAAGGTGTACAGTTTTAGTAACTCGCCCAAGGTCACCATGCCAGTAAGTGGTTCATCTTCTGCCAAGTTCTGACTCTTAACTTTTGGTATTCACTGAAAGTGTGATGAGCGCTCTTTCTTTGGCATCCTCCTGATGGTCAGAAGGAAGACCAGAAGGAGAGACCAAGAAATACAAAAGGTGCAGTTAGTTATGTTCTAAACAGAATGTGGGCTGGGGGAAGAGGGAGCACAGCTCCTAGAAGTTAAGTCAGTTAAGTCAAAGTTACACAGAGAGCGTCTCAGTGGCAGAACAGAGACTGTTTGTGCAACCTTCCATTGGGAACAGATGGTGGTCTTGTCTGGTCTTGTCCAGTCATACCCTTTTTGGTGGCATTCATTGCTAACTTAACAGCAAAGAGAACTTAGAGGAGCAGAAGGTCTATTTCTTCAAGTGAACATTGATTTCGTCAAACGGCACATGAGAAATATTCCCCAAGTAGCAGACTTGTTATAGAGTGCCTGTAATTCAGAAACTCATTCATTTGAAGCCATTCCCTCTGTATTTCTATCACTTCCTTCAATTTTAGTCTTGTCATTTTATTATTTCCATGGGCAGTTCTGTTGGTATGAAAGCAAGATACGGGCTCTCATCAAAAGCAAGCCTTTGATGTTACTCATGAACATCAGCTAGAAAGTCAGCAAAGCCAGAGAAGAGAGAGTTGGTTTACAGATCTCAAAGGCAACAGAGAATGCTGTCCTCATCAAATTGATCAAAGTGTTGGATTTAATTACACAAATATAGCAATTTGGTGATCTTTTATAATACTTTCCCCTAGGACTGCAGAGTGGGAAAGCCAATTCTTTTTTCTGCTTGATTGCTTTAGACTATTACAAACTGTTCCCTTGGGAAGGGCAGAAAATCAGTTATGATCTTTTGTCTCTCATCCAAAGTACAGGAAAGTCACTGCTTTCCAGTGAATGAGGCACAGATTTCCCCCTCATTTCACTCTCAATCCCCTAATTAGATGACTATTATGAAAACTGTTGAAATTTAATAGATGAAGGCTGCTCTCAGAAGAGGTCAAGGGACCATAGAGGCTCATAAATGATGGCATTGTCCCCCTAACACCTGGATGGGCAGTTAGCTTGTAATTCTTATCATGGCCCAGCTTCCTTTGGCTCTCTGGCCAGGAACCAATGTGAGAGTGTACCTTCTAGAAAGCAGAGGTGTTCACTGAGCTCTAATTACTCTCTTCTAATGGCTGATCATGGACACTTCTGTTTTCCTATCTACAAAAATGACAGCTATCTTTTGGGTAACTAACCACTCCTATTTTGTGCCCAATTCATAGTTCTGAAGATATGGTCTGCTTGTGCCCACTCTCCTCATGGAGCTAAAGGCGCCAAGGAAATCAACAGATTTCCTCCTAGCCTTCTTTGCCCATAGAGACTAAGAGTAGAGTCTGAGACCTGCACAGCCCTTGGGGTGGTTTAGGCTGCATGGGAAGAAGGTTCTTCTCCTTATCTGACATGTCTCACATTCCTTCCACGGGAGAGCAGAAAACTCATTTCTTATTTTTTAACTTTTTTTTTTTTTGAGATGGAGTCTTGCTCTGTCACCCAGGCTGGAGTGCAGTGGCATGATCTCAGCTCACTGCAAGCTCTGCCTCCTGGGTTCACGCCTTTCTCCTGCCTCATCCTCCCGAGTAGCTGGGACTACAGGCACCCGCTGCCACGCCTGGCTAATTTTATGTATTTTTAGTAGAGACGGGGTTTCACCGTGTTAGCCAGGATGGTCTCAATCTCCTGACTTCGTGATCCGCCCACCTCAGCCTCCCAAAGTGCTGGAATTACAGGCGTGAGCCACCGCACCCAGCCTATTTCTTAACTTTCAATTAATTTATTTTTAAGTATATACCTCAATGATTTTTAAATAAGTTTACTGAGTTGTACAATCATTGCCATAATTCAATTTTATAATTGAATTAATCACTCCCAAAATATCTCTTATGCCCATTTTCTTTCATTCCTGATTCCCACTCCCGGGCAACCACTAATGTGCATTACCATTTCTGGACATTTCATATCAGTGGAATCAAACAATATTGGGTATTTTGTGACTGGTTTCCTTCACTTAGTATAATGTTTTTGAGGTTCATCCATGCTGTAGCATGTATCAGCAGTCCATTCCTTTTCCTTTTCCATTCCTGCTGAATAGCATTTGAAAGCTATTTCTTTGTTCCTCCCTAACTCCTCAAGATTAAAAAAAAAATACCAGATATGAAGCCCTACACAATCCAGCTGACTTCTCCAAATTCACCTCTTACACCTGTAGCACTTCACTTCACCTCCCATGCTGCGAGCATATGGCCTTCTTCCGAATCCTCCAATGTGCAATGATCTTGTCTACTGCAGTGCTGTTGAAGATGCTGTTCCATTTCCCTAAACACTACTCCCTCCAACATGCATGTATGTATTTCACCTGGTTAATTCCTACTCATGCTTCAGGTCTCTATTGAAAGCATATTCCCTCAGAGGAACCTTCCCTGACCCTGTAAATTAGGTCTGACTTTTCTCTTACATGCTCTCTTAGCATCTCTGTCAAGAGTTCTTGTTATATGTGGAATTAGCTCATGATTTATAGAATTACTTTTTAAATGCCTGTCTCTGACCTGTTCCTTCTCTACCTCCACCTCCCCCCAATTCCCTGCCCCAGCCCAAGAGCTCTAAGTTCCGCAAGGACTAATACTCTCTGTTGTGGTTACCACCAGCCCAGGACCAGGAACATAGTAGGTGCACAGTAAACATTCACACCTTGCCTGCCTGCCTGAACCCTTCCTTGCCTTTGGTGCTGCAGATGGTAGGTCTTCTCTTTCCATGTTCAATTATGTCAGCAACAGCAAGGAGAATCTGTACTTTATATGCCATGGAGTTTCCTAAAATGTGTCCGTCTATAAAGATGTGCTGTTTTCAACTGACAGCATCAATGCATTGAAGACAAACACAACCTGACAGCTAGAATGTAGTCACTACAAAGTGTCCATGAGGCCAGCTACATGGCGTGGAATGGAGGGAATGTGACTATGTGATGAGAACCCCCAGTACACTTCTCAACTTTTCAAGTAGCTCCCAGGGAAGACCTGGGGGCAACCTTGTTCACCGAGGTGCTCACTAACGCTTTCATGTAATGCCAATTCCAGTGCACTGAGCGGCACTTTGACTGGCTGTTTGTTTGACTCTGCTTTCGACACCTCTCTTGAAAATATGACATATGTCAGAATGAATCCAAGTAGCCTTTAAGCCAGCTTTTACGGCCACACAAAGCTCTTCACCCATTGGGCACACTGAAAGACACTTGATGCTGTTTGAGAACACTCCTCTTAATCTGCTGATAACCTTTTCTGTCTAGCCGGCAAGACCTAAGAAAACATTTCTTTTCATTTGGGTCCATTTTAAATGAAACAAGTAAAAAACATCAACTGTTAAAAACGTGTCTCTTTGTACTTGTGCATCTTTACTTTTGAGTCTTGGCAGGAGATTTTTTAAGGGGCAAATGGATTAAATGAATGAATGCCAATCACAACAACAGCGGTAGACAGTAATAATTCAATTCAACAAGCAGTTATTGAGTGCTTACGATGTGCGGGGCCCTGTATGCAGCCCATGGGGGATAGAGATGAATAAACTGCAGTTTCTGCCCTCCAGGAGCTCATAATCTGGAAGAGGAGACAGACGCGCACATAAATAACACTAATAAGGATGACACTGGGAAACGCTGGAATAGAAGTGCAAGCAAAAGGCTATGGGAATATGGGGAGGGGAAAATTAATTTCAACTGAGAACATCAGGAGAGCTTTCTTGGCAGAAGAAGGGATAAATATGGCACACTGTTTTATTCTAACAACTTGAGAGGAAAAAAAAATGCCATTAAGACTTTAGACTATTCTGGCTGTACCTAGACGGGGCCCCTGCATTGTCTTGGAAGCCCAAGTTCCACTTTAATGCGGTTAATTGGTAGAAAGAAACTCCTTCAGGCCCACAAATCCTAGAATGAACAGTTCTGCTTTACCCTTCAGGACACAGATCCTGTCCTGACTCCCTGATTCCCAACCACTAGCCAAATAGTCACACAGTTTGTAAGCGATGACACTGGCTTTTTATTGCTAAATTGAGGCCACCTCCTCTTAAACGGCCTTAAATCCACCTGGTGTGTGGGGAGACGGGGGAGGTGTGTATATATGCTCTCCTGGCTGGGGCCAGCTCACTGTCCAGGGTTCTTTTGCAAATATGACTTCATCCCCATTCAAACCTGCCCTTGGAAAAGGTCATATACTCATATACCCTCAGACTGCAGAGACCTGACAGTGCTAGTGTTAACTCCCTTTAGAGGCATCTGCATTTTAATGGGAATTCAAACCTTTACCATTGGGAGAGTGGGGGGTCAGATAAGGTCCTTGGGCTGGGCTTTACCTAAACCTGGGATGACTCTGCTTATTTGGCCTAAGGGTAGAAAATAGTTTGCAGCTTTGTGGGAAATGATGGTTGCCTCATTTAGTAAAAAAAGAAAAAAGGAAAAACCTGCAAAGCTTTAAGGATGAAAGCACTTAACAAGCAGGGAACAACAGCTAATTAGCATTTCAAAGAGGGGGGTAACAAGTAATAAATACTGTGAATCCCAGAGCCCCAGGATGTGGCCTCTGAAGAACACACTCACCTCCTGCACCTCTCTACCTTGTTTGGCAGCATACGGGCTTTAAAGCCTAGGGGAACCCCGGGCTGGATTACCGGCTGCGACTTGCATGATAATTTGGGCAAGTGACTTAAACTCTTTGAGCCTTAACTTCCTCATCTGTAAACTGGGTCCAGTGAAAGAACTGTTGTGAGGATTATTGACCTAATTAATGTACAAGGCCTAGCACACTACACTGTATAAAATAGGAACGCAATATGACTTCCTCACCTTTTCTTCTGCTGTGTCTGTGGGGAGTGGGGACTGGGGAGTGGGGGGTGGGGCGGGGGCGGGGGAACAGGGATGTCCCTGTTCCTTCTTTCCCCTCTCTCCGCTCTAAAACCAGCCATTATATAAGAGTGAAGCATAATTTTAATACTTTCTGTGGTTAACCATCAATGTTTCCTCAATTTAAAAGTAGATCAGTTGAATAGTTTATTTTCTTTAAGGTGGTGTGTGTGTGTGTGTGTGTGTGTGTGTGTGTGTGTGTGTGTGTGTGTGTGTGTGTGTGTAGTGGCCTGCAAAATTTCCCCTCTAGAGGTTATGAATGTTCAACAACAACAAAAGTTCTCCACTTCCAGCTTAATAAAGAAACGATCAGAAGGCCGAGTGCGGTGGCTCACACGTGTAAGCCCAGCACTTTGGGAGGCCAAGGCGAGCGGATCACCTGAGGTCAGGAGTTTGAGATCAGCCTGGCCAACATGGTGAAAATGCATCTCTACCAAAAAAAAAAAAAAAAAAATAGTTACACAAATTAGCCAGGAATGGTGGCATGTGCCTGTAATTCCAGCTACTTGGGAGGCTGAGGCAGGAGAATTGCTTGAATCGGGGAGGCAGAGGTTGCAGTGAGCAGAGATCACACCATTGCACTCCAGCCTGTGCAGCAGAGTGAGACTCAGTCTCAAAAAAAAAAAAAAAAAAAAAAAAAAAAATGCCAGGCGCAGGGGCTCATACCTCTAGTCCCAGCACTTCGGGAGGCCAAGGCAGGTGGATCACCTGAGGTCAAGAGTTCAAGATCAGCCTGACCAACATGGTGAAACCCCATCTCTACTAAAAACACAAAATTAGCCGGGTGTGGTAGTGCATGCCTGTAATCCCAGCTACTTGGGAGGCTGAGGCAGGAGAATCACTTGAACCCGGGAGGCAGAGGTTGCAGTGAGCCAAGACTGTGCCATTGCGCTTCAGCCTGGGCTACAAGAGCAAAACTCCATCTCAAAAAAAAAGGGGGGGGGGTGGGGCAGGAATGATCAGAGGATTCTGCCAGCAGCTAAGGAAGCTACCACATATTGGGAGTAATAGATTTTTCTCAGGACCCCAGAATTCGTCTCATGAAAGTGGCTGCTTGTTTTTCCTGTGTTCAATTCCTACTCTCTATGCTGACCACATTCCCTTTGTTTTTTGTCATATGAAGGTCAAAAGAGTAGAGCAGAACACATTGAAAAGATACATGAAATATGTCCAAGCGATAAGTTATCCCTGTGGCCAGGTATAGTACAGGTAGGGAAAAGGAAGGGGGATGGCAATGGTAAGAAAAGCCTAATTAGCAGCCCTGTCCATTTGCTTCTCCAGTCCCTTGGCTTTAAATATTATGTGCATGCTCAAAAATTAGCCGGGCCTGGTGGTGGGCACCTGCAATCCCAGCTGCTCAGAAGGCTGAGGGAGGAGAATCACTTGAAACTGGGAAGCGGAGGTTGCAGTGAACTGAGATCGTGCCACTGTGCTCCAACCTGGGCAAGACTCTGTCTCAAAAACACACACACACAAATGTATATGCTGAGAACTCCTAAATTTACATCTCTAGCAAAGACCACTCCCTACATTTCACACTCATGAATGTATCTTCAACTCAACATCTCCGCTTGAATAGATATCTTAAACTAAGTACGTCTAAAACCCATTCTAGATCCCCATCTCCCAAAACTTGATCATCCTTCAAATGTTCTGATCTCAATAAATGCAATCACTGTTTATCTAGTTGCTCAGACCAAATATCTTGGACTTATCCTGGACTTTTATCTTTTTTTTTTTTTTAGCATCTTATATCTACCCCCATTAAAAATCGCATTGACTCTGTCTTCAACTTATATCTGAAAAGTAACTCTGTCCCCCCAGCCCTATCATTGGGACTTCAGTCCAAGCCACTAACATCTCTTGCCTATATTAATAGAGTAGCCTCTAAAATGCTCCCCCTTCCTTCCATTCTTGTCAGATCATACCACTCCTCTGCTCAAAACCTTTCAGTGCTAACCCATCTCAGAATGTAATTAAAAGTTCTTGTCATGGCCTACAAGGCCCTGTGTGATCTGGCTCCCTTCTACTCCTCTGAGATCATCCCTACTACTGTCCCAGCACTTTGATCTAGCTCCATTCACTTCCTTGTGGTTCCTTAAACACACCAAGCATATTCCCACATCAGCGCCTTTAAATTTTCTGAACTCTTCACCTGGAATGCTCTTTACCAGATATGTGCAGGCCTTGCCCTCTCATTTAATTCAGACCTCTTCCCAATTTCTCCTCATCAGAAAGGCCATGCTCACCACTATAGCAGAAAGAGCACACACTAACATGCACTCCTGTTGGTCAGTCTCTGCCCCCTTACTCTGCCTTGGTTTTCTTCTTTATCAATTATAATTATACAACACATTCTTTGGTTACTGTCTTCCCCACCCAGTAAAAAATAAGCCCCTTTTTATTTAAAAAAATAATGTTTAAAAATCTGAGTTTTCTGAGACTTCCCTATACAAATTATCTGGCTTCCTTAAGAGCCTGTCTACATTTTCTTCTACATAGATAATTTGTAGTTGTAGCCAGAGTGGCATTTTAGAGTGCTTCCCAACCCTCTTGAATTATCTTTTCTTGTAGAGTCATGCTATGAACTTGGACATTGGACCTTACCAATACCCCTTGTCTTAGTCTGTTCTCAGGCTGCTATAAGCACTATCTGAGACTCAGTAATTTATAAAGGATAGAGGTTTCATTGACTCACAGTTCCACATGGCTGGGGAGGTCTCAGGAAACTTACAATCATGATGGAAGTGGAATCAGACAGGTCCTTCTGCAAGTGGCAGCAGGAAGGAGAAGTGCCGAGCAAAAGGGGGAAAAGCCCCTTATAAAACCATCATATCTCGAGAGAACTCACTCACTATCATGAGAACAGCAGCATGGGGGTAATTGCCTCCATGATTCAATTACCCGGTCCCTCCCACAACACATGGTGATTATGGGAACTGCAATTCAAGATGAGATCTGGGTGGGGACACAGCCAAACCATATCACCCTTTCTGGTGGTCAAAGACTTTGTGGTTCTTCATTCATTCTCTTGTTACATTTTCATCACTTCCACTTTCTGAACCACTCCCCTAGTTAGTCAGAATTAATTCTAGACTCACAGTCTCTCTAGTTGTTTTCTGTAGGTTCCAGAAATTGTCATCACAATTTTAATACCTTTTCAGCTGCTTTCCGGTCAGGTGACCTTTAACATCCCACATATAATATATATAACATGCATTCTCAAATTCAAAGCTTTCTACTCACATGTATATTTTAAAAAATACAAGCACATGGTATAAAATCAACCAGTGTAATGGCAAGTTATGTGAAAAGTGAGTGCCCTTCTTCTTTATTAGTTCTCCAGTTACTCTCCAGAGGCAACCACTTTTTCCAGTTCCTGTGAACCCTTTAAAAAAAAACTCCACATTTTTTGGAGAGAGGAGTAAATAATCCACACCATTGTTTTAATAGAAAATCAAACAACTCAGAAACAAAAATAATTTTTTAAAATCTAAAATAAAATGCACCATCTAGAGATAACCATATTAATGTTTTAATATATCCCGTAGATACCTGTGTGTATATACTCAATTGCATATAAATGGAAACACACTGCACATGTTCCATTTTCAGCCCTTTAAACATAACAGAATATCATGGACTTCTTTCTATGTCAACACCTATAGATCTAAGTGAATGTCAATTTAATATGGCATATGACTTCACCTAGCAGATATGCTCCTTTTAGATAAGACAGCCTCTTCTGCCTCCAGTCTTTAGATTTGTCTCACTAAATTCCAGTGAATACTGCAATCCCACTTGTACCACTCTGTACTAGACCTTCAAGTTGACTTTGCACATTACTTGGATCAGCTCACAGAAATTCTAGGTGGTTAAGTGGTATTCACAGCCACTTTTCAATCAATATCCTCATAGCAGTATTATTTGTTGTTAGGGTCTTCAAAGTCAGCTTGAAGGTGAAAGAGTCATATGGAGGTCTCATGGAACAATATTCTAAGAGAAATGCCTAGGCATCACTAATTTTTAATGTATATTTATTGAGCAACTAGTATGTTGTAGCAATAAACAAAATAGACGAAGATCCTTGTTTTTGTGCAACTTGTGAGAGGGGACAAACAGTAGCCAAATAAATATATCAGATAGTGATAATAGTAGAGAAGAAAAATGAAGCAGGGTAAGGGGCAGAGAGTGACCAGCAGAGGTGGGTATATGTTTTTGCTGTTTCAGCTACAGTGTCAAGGATAGCCTCTCCAATGATGGGCAGAGATCTGAATGAGGTGAGGGGCAAACCTTGCAAATATCTGGGTAAAGAGTGTTACAGGGTGAAATTTCAGCAAATGCAAATGCCCTGATTTGGGGATAGGCTTAGCATCTTTAAGGAGCAGCAAGGAGGTGCTTGTGGCTGAACCAGAGTGTGAGGAGAGTGGTAGGAAATGACACTAAGGACAAACCCAAAGAGGATCACCAGCTGATGTAAATAATTTCAGAAAGGTGAAAGTCTCCAGTGAGCTGAGATTGGGAGACAATGTCTCAGATAAAAGCATGAGGTTTTGTTAGCTTTGTTCTGAGCAAGAACAAAGAAGTCAGGGGAGAGATGTGCTGCTTCGCGCTGGAGGGGTCTCCAAATTAGTTGTATTCTCTGTAAAAGACAATGAGCTTAAGACGGAAAAGTTTAGAGAAAACCTTAGTGAGAAGCAGCAGAAGCCCCAAATTGAGATGAGAGTGTAAGAGAACACATAGGTGCTATCTAAATGTGTTTTAAGCTCATTACCCAGGTGACTGTGTCCCCATCTAAGAAAGCTTAGAAAAAAGAACACAAGGAGAGATAAAAAAGAGAGAAAGAATGGTATTATCGCACAATTTGAGGAATCAGAGCAAATAGGAGAAGATCTAGAATCAAGGAAATGGATATTTACTTTGATTTTCAAAAATGGCAAGAAGTTAGATTCTGGACCCAAATCAAACATCTTGATGTTAAGATCAAATAAATATATCAAATGAAATACTAAAGTACTAAAACAGAACTAAAATTTTGTACCAATGTACTAAAACAGAACTGAAGTTCTGTTTACCTAACAGAATTTATAGTGGTTTCTCGGGTCCAGAAACAGTCTTTGGTACCCAACATGGGTTCACTAGGAACAAGGTATGTCTGACTAACCTCAACTCCTTCTTTAACAGGGTTTTCAGATTGGTACATATGAAAACATGGTAGGCAGAAAATCTGAACAGCATTAAGGCATTTGTAAGTATTGTGACTTGGGTGTTAAGGTGAAAGAAATATTCTAGTGGTGTGCCTCAGAGGTCTGTCTTCATCTTTGTCCTAGTGAATGTTTTTATAGATGACTTGCATATGTAGAAGGTCCACCTATTAAATTTAGATATGACACAAGCTGGGAAGACTAGGGTTAAGATTGACTGAACTGAGATCCCCAAATAATTTGAATTAATAGAATGATGGATGAAATTTAACTCAATGAAGTTTAATAGTTAGAATAAATACATGATTTTGAATCGAGCCCCCAAATTCTCATAAGAAGCTTAAAGTCTTAATTGACTGTAAATTCTCCAGTGTGATGTATGATATAGCCTCCAAAAGAACAAATGTGATCTTAAGATTTCATCATACTGGAGTAATTTCTATAAGATATTAGACGAGTTCTCTGGAGGCAGGGACCATGTTGAGTTTCTTCACTGTCATATATCCATGACATAGCATGGTGCCTGCTACATGGGATATGCTCATTGATTAAATAATGTGGTTATGCTGCTTTATTCTGCTTTGGTTAGATCATAGCTAGGTTTCTGTTCTCAGTTCTGGCCACTGCACTTTGACAGAGATATGGACAAAGTCAAGAGAGTCATCAGAATGGTAAAGGAATTAAAAATCATACCCTACTGATTTGTTCAACAAATGTTTACTGAGCACCTACTATATGCTAAACAAGACAGATGTCCCTGTCCTCATGATACTTATATTTAGCTGGAGAGATATACAAACTCAAAACTGGATACATAATCATCTTTCAGGGAGTGATGTATACTATGAAGAAAATATATCAGGATAAAGGGATAGTGATGGAGATGGGGGAGGTCATTTAGATACAACGGTCAAGAGAGGTTTCTCTGAGGAGCTGATATTTGAGAAAAATGAAGTAAGGAAATAAACCTTGCTGCTAGGTGAAGGAAGCATATTTCCATCAGTGGAAAAAGAAAATATAAGAGAATATGTACTTCATATTTGAGGAACAGAAGGAGGTCATGTGGCTGAAGCACAGGCAGGTAGGAGAAGATTAAGTTACAGAAGTAGCCAGGGGCTTGATATGACAAAAATCACAAAAGCTTGGAATAGTTAATCTGACTGTTGGAGTGGAAACAATAGTAAAGTAGAACTAAGGAAAGAGGGGGAAGGAAACCATCTTCAAATATTTATAGGTCTATGATGTGTAACAGAGATTAGACATGTTCTGGGAGACACCACTAGACTCCCATTGGCTCAGTGGGTTGAATCTAAAGAAAGAAAAAAATCAGTTCAATAAAAAAAAAACTTTCTACCTCTCTGAGCTATTTTAAGATGGATGGGCTGTCTCATGTAACAGTGATCTCCATATCTCCATATCACTGGAGAGATTCTAGCTGAACTGAGGATATATCTCCCGACTTGGTGGGAGCTTGTGGGGAGGGAAGACCCGGAAGGCACACTCAAGGCTGGGAGGGGGATTAGATCAGATGACCTTTAAAGCTTCAGATTCTAATTCTTCAGATTCTGGTAATCTAAATTTGTGTCCTGAAATATTAATAACATTTCTTTGATACTAATTATGGTCAAGGTAAATACTTGCTTTCTGGTGGATCCAAGATTACACACAATGCTCAAGGTGAATTTAATAGTTAAGACACTGAGTAAAAATGTCAGAAAGAATCTGCATGTCTTTTCATGGAATATATGAGTGAAAAGGGTCTAGGAGGTACCAGGTTACTAAAGTTTTAATACTTCCTGTGTTTGGCTACAGAAATGCCCCTTATGTTTACGTTACAATAAGGTAACATAAACATACCTACCCCATGTCTTTTTTTTTTTCCCTGAACAACTGAAGGATCATTTAGAAGAAATAGAACTCAACTAAATTGTCACTAAGCCAGACTGTTAATCAGCTTGGGCTGGACTCTCTGCTGTTCAACAATTAGCATGTTACCAATGTGAAGGAAAAATGGAATCAGGAAGAGTTAGGAAAAGCCAGCCATTGCCACTCTGGACTCTTTGCAATGGCCATACCCAGCTTCAGTCCCAGGAGCATTTCAAGCCATTTTAGCACAGATTCCCTTGATGACAGCATTGTAAATAATCTGCACTATTTGCGTCTGTTTCAAAACATGTCCTCCTCACGGTTCAAAAACTCATTATTCTTCAATGCTGAGCCTACAGGGGCAGCCCAATTATGAGGTCATTCTGAAAGAATTCTGAGAGAAAAAAATACATCTGCCTCTGTCTGAACAGTTAGAATGGGTTGTTAGAGTGGGCCTGAATATATCAAATAACTGTGCAGCCCTGTACTTCCTTCCGTATCAACCTCAAAAATGGCTTTAAAAAAAATCTTAAACTATTAACTATTGAGTTAAATTTTAAAAGTTTAAACTTGAGCAACTTAGAAGAATGTGTCAGAAGTCCACGATGAATTTGAAACGACCAAATAGTATCTTCCAGTATGAAGCCCCAGGGAATGAAAGGAGTGTCATTTTTATATTGAGAAAAGCAGAATTAAGCAATTAAAATTGTTTCCTGTTCCCCTTCCCCCAAAAAGAAACTCATAGCAAGAAATATATATTTAATTTTTCCTTTCTTTTGAATTGAGTAAATGCTTTCCACTGCTAATATGGTTGATCAAGAATAGATCACAAGTTTACTTAAAAAATACAAAATATTTCTCTTTCTTGTTAAAAACAGAAAAGTATAAATAAAAAAGAAAATGACTCACAGAAAAGGACTTGAGCAAGCAATTCACAGAAGAGGAAATGCAAATGACCGATATACATATGAAAAGATGCTCAACCTCAATAGTGATCAGAGAAATGCAAATTACAACCCTAAGGAGATAGATACCACATTGCCTAATAGGTAGGAAAATATTTAAAGATTGATAATATCCAGAGTGCATGAAGCCCTAGGGAAAATGGCAGGCTTCTATATTGATAAACTGGTACAACTTCTTTGGAGGAGAAATTGGAAGTATATGCAGATATTATAAATGCATACACCTTTTGACTCAACAATTTCACTTGTAGAAATCTGTCCTACAAAAACAGTCATATAAATGTGTAAAAATATGCAGAACATCAAAATCATTGTAGCATTATTTGTAAAGGTGAAAAATTTGAGAATAAGCTAAGTATTCATCAGTAAGGAAATGGTTAAATAAAATATAGTACATACTCTGGAACACAAATGCCACCATTAAAAAAAAAGCAGATCTGGGCCGGGTGCGGTGGCTCACGCCTGTAATTCCAGCACTTTGGGAGGCCGAGGCGGGCAGATCACCTGAGGTCGGGAGTTTGAGACCAGCCTGACCAACACGGAAAAACCCCGTCTCTACTAAAAATACAAAATTAGCCAGGCGTGGTGGCACATGCCTGTAATCCCAGCTACTTGGGAGGCTGAGGCAGGAGAATCACTTGAACCCGGGAGGCAGAGGTTGCAGTGAGCCGAGATCGCACCACTGCACTCGAGCCTGGGTGACAAGAGCGAAACTCCGTCTCAAAAAAAAAAAAAAGCAGATCTGCATTATGACTTACAAGGATGTCAATGATATATTTACATATTGCTAAGTATACAGAGCAGGCTGTTTAATAATATTCATTGTATGATCCCATTTCTATTTCAAATATGTATGTGTGTGTACATACACATATATAAGCATATACACATATATGTATGTTTATATATTTATGCACACATATATGTATATATGTGTGTGTTTGCATAATAAAGAACTGGATGGATACCCATTAAATTGTTAACAGTGATTATTCCTGAAGAGTGGAAATGTAGAGAATGAATAAAAAATACACCTTCTATTTTTAATTGTATACATGTCAATAATTATAATAGTTAACATTTATTGAGCCCTTACTACATATCAAACTTATAAATATTTTATAAGTATTAATTTATTTTATCTTGATAAACCTATGAGGTCATATAGATAATACTATT
The DNA here is from genome assembly GCF_028885655.2 of Pongo abelii. Taxonomy (NCBI): domain Eukaryota; kingdom Metazoa; phylum Chordata; class Mammalia; order Primates; family Hominidae; genus Pongo; species Pongo abelii. The sequence continues at coordinate 146,567,861 of NC_072008.2, read as the reverse complement.
ATCTATATTTTATAGATGAGGTCTTAGGGCATAGAGAAGCTAGGGAACTTACTCAAAGTTAATGCAGTTAGTCATCAGTCTGGCCCCAAAGCCTGTGGATTATTGTTTTGTTTTAACGATTCACATGAACTTCATTTCAATCTCCTGCACTTCCTGCCCCCAGAAGTAACCATGATGACATTTTGCCACCTTTTCCTCCAGTCTTTTTCTTTTTGCCAACAGTTGTTATGGATTCAAGATTTCTCTACCGAAAAGGAGGGCCAAAAAGTCTTCAACTACAAAACTACCTCCACTTCACCACAGCCGCTAACTTCCACGGTCAAAACCCAGATCTAGTCATTATCACCAAATACAGGCAGTCCTTACTGCATGATAGTGTGGATGCTGAAAATGAAAACTGAAACAGTGCAAAGCAATCTTAATCGGTGAGAAAAATTGCCATTGTTCGGTCACCTTTAAAAATTTTTGCCAAAACATTAAAAAACTCCTTTACTGTTCATTCCATTATTAATATACGGGGGAATGATCAAGCACAGTGCCTCATGCTTGTAATCCCAGCACACTGGGAGGCCAAGGCAGGAAGATCGCTTCAGCCCAGGAGTTCAAGACCAGGCTGGGCAACATAGTGAGACCTTGTCTCTACTAAAACAATGCAAAAATTAGCTGAGTATGGTGGCATGAACCTGTAGTCCCAGCTACACAGGAGGCTGAGGTGGGAGGACTCCTTGAGCCGGGGAGGTAGAGGTTGCAGTGAGCTATAATAGCACCACTGTACTCCAGCCTAGGTGACAGAGGAAAAGCCTGTCTCAAAAAACACAAATATATATATATATATATATGATTTATTAATTTATCAAATTTACAAATTTATGAGTTTTATGTATTATATATTTTACTAATTTATTTTGATCCATAATTTATATAATATATATTATATGTTATGTAATTTATATATTTATGTAATATATATGTTACACTGTACTAAATGGGGTATCAAATAACTTAGGAAAACTGGATCAAATATGGGGAATCAAAATAAATTAGTAAAACTAACAACTAACTTTTTTTAGTATGGTATAATTTAAAGCATTGGAAACATTGAGCATTAAAATGTTTTATTCCTTTATAAAAAACTCATCAGTGATAGTTTAAACAGTACTTGCCTTCTTGTTTTCATTTTATAACTTACAATACTCAGAGAGCATCATTTTTATGCCTGTGAACTGTCATATTCCTTTTGAAGTTTGGATCAGCTTCCAACATTTTATGTTTTGTACTTTCAATAGTGTGAAATATCTCCAAGAGTTCCTTCAATGTGAAGTTGTTTGCTGATGTTACTTCCTCTGGGACATCTTTATCCTTTTTGCTACAACTTTCTCATTTATGTCAATTTTATTCACCTTCGCTGAGTTCCTCTGGCTGCATTACTAGGGTTTCTGGAATGGTGCCAATGTGAACATTCCTATGGTCCCACGGTCAGCTATTTCTTTTATAACTCCATATACTTTTGATTCAATGTCATTTTCAGCATCATAATTTTTCATTTCTTTGCTGTATTTGCATCTTTGTTGGCCATTTCCCCCTTTTTTGATTATTCATTTTTATAAAATGTCATGTGGGTTTATCACTGTGAGACAAGATGACACAAGTACACACTTTGCTGTCCGTGCATGAACTGAGTAATGTGAATAATAAACAGTCACCAACGCACGTGAAAAAACTTTGAAAGAAATGATTAGTCACTGATCATGATGTGCATCTGTTATTTATGTAGTGATTTGTGGGCTGAAAAGAGTGATCAACCCCATCTGTACTTTATGCAATTAGTTACTATTTGATGGTAACTAAGATTTGAAGTGTTGTTCTTGGGGGACTAGTGTTATTTAAGCTCTGGTAATTGAATTAATGGATATGGGAACCATGTATGCCACTTGCTTTCAGGTGATTCGGAATACAGCAGCCACAGTAATCATTTTTTGTTTGTTTTTCAGAGACAGAATCTAACTCTGTCACCCAGGCTGGAGTGCAGTGGCATGACCATAGGTTATTGTACCCTCAAACTCCTGGGCTCAAGAGACCCTCCCACCTCAGCCTTCTGAGTAGCTGGGACTACAGGCACATGTTGCCACATCTGCCTATTTTTATTTTTATTTTTTTGTAGAGACAAGGTCTTGCTATTTGCCCAGGCTGCTCTCAAACTCCTGGCTTCAAGCAATCCTCCTATCTTGGCCTCCTGAAACACTGGGATTACAGTCATGAACCACCATGCCCAGGCCCACAGTAATCTTTCTTAAACAGAAATCAGCTGACACTCCTCTGCTCAAAACAACAGTGACTCCAATTTTCCTCAGAGTAACAGCCAAAGCCTTCCGGTGATCTACAAGGCCCTCATGATCCGCCTCTCCCCTTCTTCTACTCTGCATCTCACTCCTTCCCCTCTGATCACACTGTACTCCGGCTGTTCTTTCTCACAGTCTTTCCATTGGCTGTCCCCACTGCTTATGACATTCACCCTCCCTCCCCCACCCATAGGCACCTGGCTGCTTTCCTCATTTCTTTTAAGTCTTTATTCAAAACTCACTCTCTGAGAGAGGCCTATGCTAACCACTCTGCTTAATCTTGCAACCTGCTTTCTTCCCCCACCACAGCATTCCTCATCCACCTTGTCTGGCTTTCTTTTTCTTTTTTCTGTAGCATTCATTGCCTTCTAACATATTATACAATTTACTTACTTTAAAAATATCCATTGTTTATCTCTCCATCCCCTCACAATAAATGTAAGTTCCATGAAGGAAGGGATCTTCGCAGGTTTGATTCAATCCCATTTTCCAAGTAGCTAAAATGTTCCTGGCACATAGTAGGTGCACAATGAGTGAATATTTGTTGAATGAATAAATATAAATATCCACACCACTATCCCCAACTGTGTTCTTCTCAAACCATGTGTTACATTTCTGGTTCAGAAAACAAGGTCATCCTAGGTATATGCACAGGGGTTGATTTTGGAGAAAAATCTCCAAACAGATAAAATGTCAGATTGTGTGTCTTGCAGCTACATTGCAGTAAGATTAATCCCAGACAATTCATTTAACTAAGTGAACACACGAAACTTGTCAGTTTCTTCTAAGAGTAGACGAAATAGCAGAATTCATCATTCTCTTTCTTCTAAGAGGTCCAACCATTTCTTCAATGAACACATCTGTAATATAAATCTTCCACCAGTTAAAATAGATTTGGGGAAAAGATGTTCATCTTTTCTTAAGTTCTGTCTACTGATTCAATTCCCCAAAAGTACCCATAGTTCATTTCCAGTTTACCTCAACCCTTAGTGAGCGCGATAGACACTACCATTATGCTTAGAAGTGGTGCTTCAAGATTCTTTGATTTATTGCCTTGCTTCCACATATAAACAGATGACTGCTTTTTACCTGTAGGCAAAGGGAATCAATTTTCTTCCATTGACACATGTTCTAATTGTCATGCATTATTTCCTCATTCGTAATTTACCTGCAAGTGAAGGTTGCTTATTTTCTCTTCCTCCTACGGAGATGAACTGATTATCCTGATTCATATATTTGACTCTACTTCTTTCTTTTCATCCTCAAACTGATTACCACCAATTCATTTCACTTTTTAAAAATATATGCCTATTTTCCAGTCTTTTCAAATGTCTTCTTTTGTTTGTTTTTAAAGTTCTCCACACTCTGAGTAAGATGACCTTTTTGATGCAGGCCCACTCAACTGTTCCACCCACTAAGCTGATTTCTGAGGGTGGCAGAACTTCCCAGCTCCCTAAAGTACCTGAAGTACAGATTTTTCCCACTTGCTGGGCAAGTCTTCTAATTTTATGGGAATGCCTATTTTTGTCTTAGATCAAGCTCTCTTTCTCTGTGTAATCAGACTTTTAGTTTTGCACCTAAAATAGTCCTGGAAACATTATACTAAAGTCCACTGTTTGCCCCACTGGGACTTCCAGAAATAATCCTAGGAGGATATGAATTCTCTATGTGAATATTTAAATTTTGTGTTCTCATTTTGATGTTTATCTAAAAAGACCTTTAGGTAGGCATGCTATAAATCATCCAGATGGCCACCTTATAACAGAGAATTGACATAGGATTCCTGGGCTTGAGTCTCCTATTTATTTAAGATCAAGGAGGTTCCAAGCAGTGATACTTGAATTGTACTGAGCTAATGGGTAAAGAAAAGAAGTAAAGGCCAGATGTTTGTTGTAACAGCAAAGATTTCATAGTAGTTGGAATGGGAAAAAAATAAAGAGACTGAGTTACCGCTTAGTAGTATAAGCATACCAAATAATTCAAAAGAAATTTGTGTCTTATTCAGTTGCAAGCCATGTATTAATTTCTGCAAAATAACATCAATCATCGTATCATATCAATGGTGATTATTTCAATGTTATCGGTTTTATGGATTTATTTCTATTTAATTTGTGAATTGACTTTCATTTTATTGTTGTATTAAGAGCTAGGAGCTCTTACACGTGTTAGATTTTTCCATATTTAAGTAATGTTGTAATAAGCCTAATTTAAATCAGAGGGATGGCAGTCCCTGAGATGTTTTGCCCTTTAAGTAGGACCAAGGGTTACTCAAGCTTGACAATCATGGCTGTGGTGGCTGTAGTCTTATTTGTCTTACGCTTCTCTTTTTCCTTTAGGTAATACATCCTACCCCTGATTCCAAGGGTGGTACATGTGACACATACTGAATTATATTAAGTAATCTATCCCCCTGGCCATGGTGATTGATCAAGAGATGTTGTCCTAGTCTGTTTTGTGTGGCTATAAAGGAATACCTGAGGCTGGGTAATTTATAAAGAAAAAAGGTTTGGTTCACAGTTCTGCAGGCTGCACAAGAAGCATGGTGCCGGCATCTGCTTCTAGTGAGGGCTTTAAGGAGCTTCCACTCATGGCATAAGGGAAAGGGGAGCCAGCCACATGGCAAGAGAGAAGGAAAGAGAGCAAGGGGGAGGAGTGCTTTTTTAAACAACCAGCTCTCTTTTATGCAACCAGCTTTTTTAAACAACCACTCTTTTAAACAACCAACTCTCAGGTGAACATACAATAGAGTGAGAAGTCACTCATTACTATGAGAGGGCACCAAGCCACTCATGAGGGATCCCCCTCCATGACCCAAACACTCCCCACGAGGCCCCACCTCCAACACTGGAGATCAAATTTCAACATGAGCTGTGGAGGGCACAAATATTCAAATCACATCAGATGTCCACATGATGCAAGTCAACCCAAGATCTTCCCTGAGGTTTTTTCTGGTAGAGCAGTAGGGGAAGATCTGTTTTCCTCTCGGGCTTGCCTCTGTAAGGATGTGGCTCCATAGTCTCCAAACACCCTGACGCGGAAAAGCGTAAGAGACAGAGTGAAAGAGAGTATTCTAGCATGTCTAGACCCCAGTTCCAGGCCCTGAGGCCCACAGAACTTCCCTAGCTCCTGCATTTCTTCCTGATGATGCAAATTATTCAAGTCTTTTTCTAACAAATCCCATTTTTTTATTTAATCTAGTTTAAGCTGAGTTCTGTCATTTAAAACCAAAGAAGTCTGAACCAATACTACTTCTAAATAAAATAAGTAAAAGTTTAAAAATAGCTTATTGGCCAGGCACAGTGGCTCATGCCTGTAATCCTAGCACTTTGGGAGGCCGAGGTGGGCGGATCACCTGAGGTCGGGAGTTCGGGACCAGCCTGACCAACATGGAGAAACTCTGTCTCTACTAAAAAATACAAAATTAGCCAGGCTTGGTGGCACGTGCCTGAAATCCCAGCTACTCGGGACGCTGAGGCAGGAGAATCGCTTGAACCCTGGAGGCGGAGCCTGAGCTGAGTCAAGATCGCGCCATTGTACACCAGCCTGGGCAAAAAAAAAAAAAAAAAAAAGAAGGTATGAAATACATTATGGCATGTACATTCCCACTGGAGGATGCTCATCAGCTGTAAAAGAGCATGTGGACACTCCCACTACATTGATATAGAAAGATATCCGATATTACCACTAAGTGAAAAGCACATGGTGCAAATCAGTATACATAGTATGTCATTGCTTGCGTGATGTATATATCACACAGTGTGTGAGTGTGATACACTGTATATATACATACATATTTTATTGCGTTTCCATAAAGAATCACAGTCTATAGGGGATAGAGGTGGGGTGAATCGTACTATGCGTTAGAATAAGACTTTCATGTGGGTTCCTCATTATACTGCTTTAACTTTTGAACCATGTAAACATGGTATCTATTCAAAGCTATAATAATATCAAATATCTACAGATTATTAGGAGGAAGGTTTTGTTTCCAATAAGCTAGAAAATATAACCCTCTCCTTGCACTTTGCCCTTAGACTTTCTCTTCTGTAATCTATTTCTAGCATTTGGGTTTTTTTTCCTTTACAACTGAACACGACTATCTGCCTGAGAATACCCAGAGCAGATGGTGGCCTCAACAGGCTTGTCTCTTCTGAGAACTGTTTGAATAAAGCTAACCAGAAAGTAAATTATGTATGTTTATAACCTTTGGTTGGAATTAGAGTGATTAGAATATTTAGATAAAATTTGAATCCCATTAGTCCTCTTATTAAAAGGATAGTAATATTACATGTTTATCACACTTGAATAGGAAGGGACTACCAAAATAGTTTTCTAGACTGAATTAATCTTCCCATAACAAGATAGATAATAGTTCAGTCTAAGTCATCTCTCATTCTTTTGACATTAATTATCTTTTTGTTGATTACTCAGTAACATTTGAATTTCATGAATGAATCGGTTTTTAAATAATGCAGATATAAATTTTACAGTATTCTTATTTATTTGGATCATTAACTTTATCTACAGTAAGGGTTTCTAACCTAGAATCCACAGGTAGAATTCAGAGGTCTATTAATTTAGGTAGAAAAAAATGACATCTCTATTTCTACTAACCCGTAACTGAAATGTCACAGTTCCTTTCCTTATGGTGTAAGCAGTAGAACAAAGTGGCATCAGCAGTACCTATGACATGGTCACCAATAGAAATCACAGATATTTTTATATAACATTACAGTTGCTGTAGGTATATCTCTAAAGATCATGCTCACCACTATTTCAAAATTACAAAAGTTATTAAACTCACTAGTAGATTTTGTTTAATATGTTCAGAAAATGATATTATATATCACATATTTTCAAATAGTTGGATAACTTTTTCCATGATAATCTTCTTGGGAATCTTATGTATTTATTTCAGGCATTTATTTATTTTGAAAAGGGCTCCATAGCCTTTATCAGACTGCCAAAAGGGTCTCCCGCATACAAACAGGCCAAGAAGCTCTATTAACTTTCTCGTGCTGCATAAGAAATTACCACAAACTTAGTGGTGTAAAACAACACATATTAATTATCTCACAGTTTCTGTGGGGCTCACAGTCTCCAGTTTAGTTGAGTCACCTGGCCATGGTCTCACAGGCTGAGATCAAGGTGCCGGTCAGGGCTATGATCTAATCTGAGGCTTGGAGACCTCTTTCAAGCACATATGGTTGTTGGCAGAGTCTATTTCCTGGCAGCTTGCTTCTTTAAGAGAGTTATTTTGTCTCTGTCCTGTATATCCTTTTATAAAGGGTTCACCTGATTAGGTCAGTCCCACCCAATGCAGTCTCCTTTTTGATTAATTTAAAGTCAACTGATAAAGGCCTTAATTACATCGGCAAAATCCCTTCACCTTCAGCAAATAAGGTAACCTAATTATGGGAGTGATATTTCATAATCTTTGTCATAATCTATTGGCTAAAAGTAGGTAACAGTTCCTACCTACAATCAAAGGGAGGGGATTATACAAAAGTGTGACTCACTGAAGGTTGTCTTAGAATTCTACCTAGCACAGAAGTTCTGATCTTCAGGAAGGCAGCGTGGTCAAGGGGAACCATACAGTCCAGGAGGAAAGAGGCTTGGGTTCTAACTGCTCCCATCTAATGGGCACCTACTGTGCAAAGCACTTTGCCAGGTTCTGGACATATCTTACCCTAATTCCCACAGTAAGCCCCTGATAAGACAGATATTTTGATCTTTGATTTAGAGTTAGGGAAATGGAAGTTGAGAGGTTAAATGACTTGCCTCATGTTACATAGCCAGTAAAACATACAGCTAATATTTGAATCCCAGTTAGAAAACAATGCACCAAATTTCACATACAATTTCAGTAGGTTTAATAGTATATATATACTATATATATATATATAGAAATAGTATATATATACATATATAGAAATAGTATATATATACACATATATATAGAAATAGTATATATATACACATATATAGAAATAGTATATATATACACATATATAGAAATAGTATATATATACACATATATATAGAAATAGTATATATATACATATATATGTGTGTATATATATACTTTAAGTTCTAGGGTACATGTGCACAACATGCAGGTTTAGGTATATATGTGCCATGTTGGTTTGCTGCACCGATCAACTCATCATTTACATTAGGTATTTCTCCTAATGCTATCCCTCCCCCAGCCCCCCACCCCATGACAGGCCCCAGTGTGTGATGTTCCCTGCCCTGTGTCCAAGTGATCTCATGGTTGAATTCCCGCCTATAAGTGAGAATATGTAGTGTTTGGTTTTCTGTCCTTGTGATAGTTTGCTCAGAATGATGGTTTCCATCTTCATCCATGTCCCTGCAAAGGACATGAACTCATCCTTTTTTATGGCTGCATAGTATTCCATGGTGTATATATGCCACATTTTCTTAATCCAGTCTATCATTGATGGACATTTGGGTTGGTTCCAAATCTTTGGTATTGTGAATAGTGCCACAATAAACATACGTGTGCATGTGTCTTTATAGTAGCATGATTTATAATCCTTTGGGTATATACCCAGTAATGGGATTGCTGGGTCAAATGGTAATTCTAGTTCTAGAAACTTGAGGAATTGCCACACTTCTGCAATGGTTGAACCAATTTACACTCCCACCAACAGTGTAAAAGTGTTCCTATTTGTCCACATCCTCTCCAGCACCTGTTGTTTCCTGACTTTTTAATGATTGCCATTCTAACTGATGTGAGATGGTATCTCATTGTGGTTTTGATTTGCATTTCTCCCATGACCAGAGATGATGAGCATCTTTTCATGTGTCTGTTGGCTGCAGAGATGTCTTCTTTTGAGAAGTGTCTGTTCATATCCTTTGCCCACTTTTTGATGGGGTTATTTTTTTTTCTTGTAAATTTGTTTGAGTTTTTTGTAGGTTCTGGATATCAGCCCTTTGTCAGATGGGTAGATTGCAAAAATTTTCTCCCATTCTGTAGGTTGCCTGTTCACTCTGATGATAGTTTCTTTTGCTGTGCAGAAGCTTTTTAGTTTAATTGGATCCCATTTGTCAATTTTGGCCTTTTTTGCAATTGCTTTTGGGGTTTCTGTCATGAAGTCTTTGTCCATGCCTATGTCCTGAATGGTATTGCCTAGGTTTTCTTCTAGAGTTTTTATGGTTTTGGGTTTTACACTTAAGTCTTTCATCCATCTTGAGTTAATTTTTGTATAAGGTGTAAGGAAGGGGTCCAGTTTCAGTTTTCTGCATATGGCTAGCCAGTTTTCTCAGCACCATTTACTGAATAGGAGATCCTTTCCCCACTGCTTGTTTTTGGCAGGTTTGTCGAAGATCAGATGGTTGTAGATGTGTGGTGTTATTTCTGAGATCTCTGTTCTGCTCTATATGTCTGTTTTGGTACCAGTACTATGTTGTTTTGGTTACCGTAGCCTTGTAGTATAGTTTGAAGTCAGGTAGCATGATGCCTCCGGGGTTGTTCTGTTTGCTTAGTATTGTCTTGGCTGTATGGAATCTTCTTTGATTCTATATAAAATTTAAAATAGTTTTTTTCTAATTCTGTGAAGAATGTCAATGGTAGTTTGATGGGAGTAGCATTGAATCCATAAATTACTTTTGGCAGTATGGCCATTTTCATGATACTGATTCTTCTTATCCATGAGCATGGAATATTCTTCCATTTGTTTGTGTCTTCTTTTATTTCCTTTAGCAGTGGTTTGTAGCTCTCCTTGAAGAGGTCCTTCACATCCCTTGTTAGCTGTATTCCTAGGTACTTTATTCTCTTTGTAACGATTGTGAATGGGAGTTCATTCATGATTTGGCTCTCTGCTTGTCTATTGTTGGTGTAAAGGAATGCTTGTGATTTTTGCACATTGATTTTGTATCCTGAGACTTTGCTGAAGTTGCTTATCAGTTTAAGGAGTTTTGGGGCAGAGATGATGGGGTTTTCTAAATATACAATCATGTCATCCCTAACAGAGACAATTTGACTTCCTCTCTTCCTATTTGAATACCCTTTATTTCTTTCTCTTACCTGATTGCCCTGGCTAGAACTTCCAACACTATGTTGAATAGGAGTGGTGAGAGAGGACACCCTTGTCTTGTACTGGATTTCAAAGGGAATGCTTCCAGCTTTTGCCCATTCAACATAATATTGACTGTGGGTTTGTCATAAATAGCCCTTATTATTTTGAGATATGTTCCATCAATATCTAGTTTATTGAGAATTTTTGACATGAAGCGATGTTTAATTTTATCAAAGGTCTTTTCTGCACCTATTGAGATAATCATGTGGTTTTTGTCTTTGGTTCTGTTTATGTTTTGATTTTGTCTTTGGTTCTGATTCCATTTACTGATTTGCATATGTTGAACCAGCCTTGCATCCTAGGGACAAAGCTGACTTGATCGTGGTGGATAAGTTTTTTGATGTGCTGATTGATTCAGTTTGCCAGTATTTTATTAAGGATTTTCACATCCATGTTCATCAGGGATATTAGCCTGAACTTTTCTTTTTTTGTTGTGTCTCTTCTCAGTTTTAGTATCAGGATGATGCTGTCTTCATAAAATGAGTTAGGGAGGAGTCCTTGCTTTTCAATTATTTGGAATTGTTTCAGAAGGAATGGTACCAGCTCCTCTTTGTACTTCTGGTAGAATTCAGCAGTGAGTCCACCTGATCCTGGGCTTTTTTTGCTTGATAGGCTATTAATTACTGCCTCAATTTCAAAACTTGTTATTGGTCTATTCAGGAATTTGATTTCTTCCTCATTTAGTCTTGGGAGGGTGTATGTGTCCAGCAGTTTATCCATTTCTTCTAGATTTTCTAGTTTATTTGCATAGAGGTGTTTATAGTATTCTCTGATGGCAATTTGTATTTCTGTGGTGTCAGTGGTGATATCCCCTTTACTATTTTTTATTGTGTCTATTTGATTCTTCTATCTTTTCTTCTTTATTTGTCTAGCTAGTGGCCTATCTATTTTGTTAATTTTTTCAAAAAATCACCTCCTGAATTCATTGATTTTTTTTTGGAGGGTTTTTCATGTCTCTATCTCCTTCAGTTCTTCTCTGATCTTCGTTATTTCTTGTCTTCTGCTAGTTTTTGGTTTAGTTTGTTCTTGCCTCTCTAGCTCTTTTAATTGTGATCTTAGGGTGTCAATTTGAGATCTTTCAAGCCTCTGATGTGGGCATTTAGTGTCATAAATTTCCCTCTTAACACTGCTTTAGCTATGTCCCGGAGATTATGGTACATTGTCTCTTTGTTCTTGTTGGTTTCAAAGAACTTCTAGATTTCTGCCTAAATTTCATTATTTACCTAGGAGTCATGCAGGAGCAGGTTGTTCAATTTCCATGGAATTGTGTGGTTTTGAGTGAGTTTCTTAATCCTGAGTTCTAATTTGATTCCACTGTGGTCTGAGAGACTGTTATGATTTCCGTTCTTTTGCATTTGCTGAGGAGTGTTTTACTTCCAATTATGTGGTCAATTTTAGAATAAGTGCCATGCAGCACTGAGAAGAATGTAGATTCTGTTGATTTGGAGTAGAGAGTTCTGTAGATGTCTACTAGGTCCACTTGATCCAGAGCTGAGTTCAAGTCCTGAATATCCTTGTTAATTTTCTGTCTCATTGATCTAATACTGACAGTGGGGTGTGAAAGTCTCTCACTATTATTGTGTGGGAGTCTAAGTCTGTTTGTAGATCTTTAAGAACTCGTTTTACGAATCTGGGTGCTCTTGTATTGGGTGAATATATATTTAGAATAGTTAGCTCTTCTTGTTGAATTGTTCCCTTTACCATTATGTAATGCTCTTCTTTGTCTTTTTTTATCTTTGTTGGTTTAAAGTTTGTTTTGTCAGAGACTACAATTGCAATCCCTGCTTTTTTTTTTTCTTCCCATTTGCTTGGTAAAATTTCCTCCATCCCTTTATTTCACTCTTACCACTTTTATTCAACATTTTTCTAGAAGCTCTAACCAAAAAAAAAAAACAAAACAAAACAAAAAAAAACTGATGAATAAATTAAAGGCATCCAAATAGGAAAAGAAAAAGTAAAACTCTCTTTTCCCAATGACATGATGTTATATATAGAACATCCTAAAGAATCTACCAAAAAAAAAAAAAATTCCCTATTAGGGTTAATAAGGAAATTCAGCAAAGTTTCAGGATAGAAGATCAACACACAAAAAACTGTACTTCTATACACTATAAAGAGTAACCCAAAAAGGAAATTTTTAAAAAATTCAACTGGTAAAATTACAATGTTATAGTGGTTATTATCAAAAAGGCAAAAATAACAAGTGCTGGTAGGGATGTAGAAAAAAGGGAATGCTTGCACTCTGTGGAAAGGAATGTAAATTAGTGCAGCCATTATGGAAAACAGTATGGAAGTCCCTCAAAAAGTAAAAAATAGAATTACCCTATGATCCAGCAATTCCACTTCTGGGTATATATCCAAAGGCATTAAAATCAGTATGTCAAAGAAATGTCTGTGCTACTGTGTTTATTGCGACATTATTGACAATAGCCAAGATATAAAATCAACCTAAATCATTAATAGATAAACGGACAAGGAAAATGTTTTATACACACACACACACACACACACACACAATGGAATACCATTCTTTCTTAAGAACAAGGAAATCCTGTTATTTGTGACAGCATGGATGAACCTGGAGAAAATTATGCTAAATGAAGTAAGCCAGGCACAGAAAGACAAATACTCCATGATTTCACTTATACATGGAGTCTAAATAAGTTGAACTCATAGAAGCAGAGAGTAGAATGGTGGTTTCCAAGGACTGCAGTTCGGGGCTTGGGAATGGGAAGATGTTGGTCAAAGAGTACAAAATTTCAGTTAAACAGGATAAATAAGTTCTGGAGATCTACTGTACAGCATAGTGACTATAGTTAATAATAATGTATTGTATATTTGAAAATTACAAAAAAAGTGATCTTAAATGTTCTCACAACAAAAAATAAGCATGTGAGGTGAGAGATATGTCAATTAGCTTGATATAACCATTTCACCATGCATTCATATACCAAAATATCATGTTTTTACACTGTAAATATATAAAAGTTTTATTTGGCAACTATAATTTTTTTTTTTTTTTGAGAAGGAGTCTTGCTCTGTTGCCCAGGCTGGAGTGCAGTGGTGCGATCTCAGCTCACTGCAACCTCCACCTCCTGGATTCAAGCAATTCTCCTTCCTCAGCCTCCCGAGTGGCTGGGATTACAGGCATCTGCCACCATGCCTGGCTAATTTTTGTATTCTTAGTAGAGGTAGGGTTTCACCATGTTGGCCAGGCTGGTTTCAAACCCCTGACCTCAAGTGATCCACGTGCCTTGGCCTCCCAAAGTGCTGGGATTACAGGCATGAGCCACCACACCCAGCGAACTATAATTTTTCTTAAAAATAATTAAAAACCCAATTCAATTTATAATAGCATCAAAAATAAACTACTTATGAATACATTTAACCAAGGAGGTGTATAATTTGTACACTAAAATCTACAAAACACTGTTAAGATAAATTGAAGAAGATTTAAGTAAATGGAAAGACATCTCATTTTCATGGATTGGGAAAACAAATATTGCTAAGATGACAAAATTGCTGAAATTGATCTACAAATCAAACACAATCCCCTTAAAAATCAGGTGGATTTTTTGCAGAAATAGAAAAAGCTAATCCTAAAACTCATTTGGCATAATAAGGGACCCAGAAGAGCCAAAATAATATTGAAAAATAACAAAGTTGGTAGACTCACACTTCCAGATTTCAAAACTTGCTACAAAGCTGTATTAATCAAGACAGCATGGTACTGGCATAAGGATAGACATGTAGATCAATACAATAGAATTGAGAGTCCAGAAATAAACCCTCACGTTTATGCTCAATTGCTTTTCAACAAGGGTATCAAGGTAATTCAATGGGAAAAATGTTTTCAACAAATGGTGCCTAGACAACTAGATATCCACAGTCAAAGTAATGAAATTGGACCCCTTCCTTATACCATACATAACAATTAACTCAAAATGGATCATAGAATTAAAGGTAAGGGCAAGCTGGGCATGGTGGCATTCATCTGTAGTCCTGCTGCTCAAAAGGGTGAGGTGGGTGAATTGCTTGAACCCAAGAGTTTGAGGGTACAGTGAGCTATGATTGTGCCACTGCATCCCAGCCTGGACAACAAGTAAGGCCCTGTCTCAAAAAAAAAATTTTAAAATGTAATGCTAAAACTATAAAACGTTTAGAAAAAAACAGAGGCATAAATCTCCATGATCTTAAGTTATGTAATGGTTTCTTGAGACATGTCACCAAATGTTCAAACAACCATAGGAAAAAAATAGGTAAATTAGATGTCATCAAAATTAAAACTATTGTGATTCAAATGACACCATCAAGAAAGTGAAAAGTCAACCCACAATATTAGGGAAAGTATTTGCAAATCGTGTATCTAACAAGGGACCTGTGTCCAGAATCTATAAAGAACTCTTACAACCCAATAATGAAAAGACAACCCAATTTTTTTAAGGGCAAATCATTTGAATGTACATTTATCCAGAGATATGCAAATGGCAATAAACACACGAAAAGGTGCTAAACATCATTAGTAATAGGGAAATGCAAATGAAAACCACAAGGAGAATACTACTTCACATCCAATAGAGTGACTGTTACAAAAAAAAAAGTAAAACAGTTAATAGGCATGGATGAGAGAAATTGGAACTCTCCTTTATTGCAGGTGGGAATGAAAAATGTTACAGCTTCTTTGGAAAGAGTTTTGCGTCTCCTCACATATTTAAACATATAGTTAATATGTAACTCAGCAATTCTACTCCTAGGTATATGCCCGAGAGAAATAAAAGCATATGTCCCTGAAAAAATGTGTATACTAATGTTCACAGCAACATTGTTTATAACAGTCAAAAGGTGGAAAGTGATGAATGGATAAACTGATGAATGAATAGGCAGATGATAAATGGATGAACAAAATGTGATATATCCATACGCTAGAATATTATTCAGCCAAATAAGCCAAACACAAAAAGATAAACAATGTATGATTTCACTTACATGAGGTAATTAGACTAGTCAAATTCATAGAGACATACAGTAGAATACTTTTTACCAGGGACTCCTGGAGAAGGGAATGGGGAGTTATTGTTTAATGGGTACAGAGCTTTCATTTAGTTGGAAAAAATTCTGGAACTAGATGGTGGTGATGTTTGCACAACAGTGTAATATGTTTCATGCCACTGAACTGTACACTCAAAAATGGTGAAAATGGTATATATTATGCATATTTTACCACAGTAAAAAAGAATAAAGTATTGATAGATGCTATAGCATTAATTAGCCTTGAAAACATGCTAAGTGAAAGATGTCAATCACAAAAGCTACATATCATATCATCTCATTTATATGCTATATCCAGAATAAGCACATCTATAGAGACAGAAAGCAGGTTAGTGGTTTCCCAAAGCTGGGAGAGAGTGAGAGGATGAGGATTTACTGCTAATGAGTACAAGATTTCTTTGGGGGCATCATGATAGTATTTTATGATCAGATTATGTTGATCCTTGTACAACTGGGTAAATATACCAAAAAACATTATCTACTTTAAACAGTTGAACTTTAAGGTATGTAAAATATATATGAATAAAACTGTCTAAAAAACTGAAAAAGAAGATGTAAAATTATTACTTTCAGAAACTTTGGTTGTATGCCTAGAAAGTTCAAGAATATTAATGGAAAAAATTTTAAACAATAAGATGATACAGTAGAGTAAATGGGTACCAAAATAAAATATAAAAATAAGTAACATTTCTATATGTTAACAACCACTTAGAAAGGATAAAGGGAAGATAGACCTCATTTATAAAAGAAAAAATGCTATATGACCTATGAATAATACTATTCAGCAAAATACAATATGTAAATGAAAAAATTATAAATGCTACTAAGTACATAAAGGAATTCTTAAAATGGACAGTTGTACTTTATTCCTGGCTCAGAAAACTCAATATTATAAAGATATCAACTGTCCCTAAATTAATCACTATATTTATTATGGCCCCAATAAAAACACAAACAGGATTTGGAGGCAGGGACAAGTGATTCTAACGTTCTCATGAAAAAATACACATGCAGTAATAGACGAATTCTGAAGGACAAGAGTAATGAGAGGGCGGCCAGTCACCATGGGTCACACCTGTAATCCCAACACTTTGGGAGGCTGAGGCGGGCAGATTGCTTGAGGCCAGGAGTTCAAGACCAGCCTGGACAACACAGCAAAACCCCATCTCTACCAAAAAAAAAAAAAAAAAAAAAAGGTAATGAGAGGAGATAGATTTACCTTATATTAAAGCATATTTTAAAGCTTCAGTAACAAAGCTTCAGTAACTAGAGCAGTTTGGAATAGGCACATGATTAGATAGACAAATCAATGAAGAACAAACAATCCAAATATATATGAGAATTTAGCATAAAATAAATTTGGTATTAAGTTAGTAAGGAAAACACTTTATTTCATTTATTTATTTTTATGTATTTACTTATTTTTTTGAGACAGGGTCTTGCTCTGTCACCCAGGCTGGAGTGCAGTTGCAGGATCTCAGCTCACTGCGACTTCCACTTCCCGGGCTCAAGTGGTGATCCTTCCCTCCTTAGCCTCTGAAGTAGCTGGGACCACAGGTGCATACCACCACACCTGGCTAATTTTTGTATTTTCTGTAGAGACAGGGTTTCACCATGTTGCCCAGGCTGGTCTCAAACTCATGAGCTGAAGCAATCTGCTCGTGTTGGGCTCCCAAAGTGCTGGGATTATACACTGTATTTTAAATGGTAGTGAGATAACTTTACAAAGCCTTTTTAAGGCCTGACATAAACCCAAAAGCCATTAAAAGAAAAAATATAAATATGGCTACATAAAAATAAAATTTCCTACATAGAAATAAAACAGTACAAGACAAATACTAATACCAAGCAGAGACATGCCTCAGGGTCTTCACACTTTCTGTTTCCTTTCACTGGAATACTCTTTTCGCAGATGTATATAGGCAAGTTCTACCTTTATCTCATTGAGTGCTCCTTCTTCATCTCCCTTGCTTCCTCTTCCTCATCTCCCAATCCAGTATCTACATTCACTACTTTCTTGGTGATTTTGTCTAGTCTCATGGCTTTAAGTTGCATCTATCTGTGGTCAGTCCCCAAACTGTTCTAATCACAAACTTTCCCATCTCAGTTGACGGCAACTCCATCGTTCCAATGTTAGGTCCAAAAATCTTGGAGTCATTCTTATCTCCTCCCTTCTCACACCCTACATTTAATATTTCAGGAAACCTTTATACATCTACCTCCAAAATATCTCCAGAGTTCCATCACTTTCACCCCCACCATTGCTAACACCCTGGTGCAAGCCACCATCATCTCTTGCCTGGATGAATGCAAGAGCTTTTTATGGCTCTTCCGGCTTCTGTCCTTCCTCCTTCAAGTCTGTTATCAATATAGCAGTCTGACTGATCCTCTAAAAATGAAGGTTATGTCACATCACTCTTCTGTTTAAAATCCTCCAGTGACTCCTATCTAATTCAGAGTCAAAGCCCAAATCCGTACAATGGCCCACGAGGCCTTTCATGATCTGGCACCGCCTTACCACCTTGGTGTCATCTATTTAATGTAACAAACTCTGGATCTGGCACTCCTGATCCTCCTGAACTTACTTTACTGTTTCTTTTACCCATAGCATTGATCAACTACTAAAATAGTATATAATTAATTCATTACATTTATTATTTATTTCTGTTTCCCCCCACCCCAGAGTGTGTGATCCACGGGGTAAAACTTTTTTTGGTTTGTCTTATTTACTACTGCAACACAAGAGTCTAGAATTGTGCCTGGCACAGGCTTAATAAATACTTTTGAAATGAATAAGTGTCCACATGGCTTACTTCATTTCCTTCAGGTATCTATTCAAATATCACCTTATTAGGAAGGCCTTTCCTGACCACTATATATAAAATAGCAACACTAATCATACCAAGCACTCCCTATTCCTTGTATATGCTTTATTATTTTATCCCACTTATCATCACCCAGCATATTAGTTCTTTTCTTATTGTCTGTCTCTCTCCATTACATGTAAGATTCATGAGAGCTGGGGCTTTGTTTTGTTCAGTGCTGCTCTCTAGAACCAAGTATAGTACTTGATACTTAATAAGCACTGAATAAATATCTAATGAAATAATAAACCCCACAGATACAGGGAGATTTTCTTAATATATAAACAACTCCTACAAATCAATAAAATACCAACAACTCAATAGAAAAATCACAAAAGACAGAACAGAAATTATAAATAGCTTTCAAATATATGAAACCCTATATATCTAAACCTTAATACATAAAAGGGAAATGCAAATGGATACTTCTAAGAGACAATATTTTTAACCCGCAGATTAAAATTTATATTTATACATATACAAAAAGTATATATATTTATACATATATAATACATATATATAAAATACATAATATAAATTAAACACTCTTAGGCAGCATATAGCATATGAGGAACAGTAATAACATCTAATACATAGCACTTACACTGTTCCAGGTATAATTCTTAAAACATTACAAATATTAACTCATTTAATCCTCACAATGATCCCATGAGGTACACTAAATGTTATGATCTCTGTTTTACAGATGATTCAACTGAGGCACAGAGAAGTTAGATAACTTGCATAAAACTACACAGCTACTAAGTTGCAGAGCAAGGACTTGAAAGTAGGCAACCTAGCTGTAGATTCCAGGTATTTAAGTACTATGTATAACTCTCAACAAGTATGCACAAGTATTTTCAGAAACTATAAATTGGTACCACCTTATTGGAGGGAAACTTTTAAGTGTCCATAAAAGTTTAAATGAGTTTTTGCATTTCTACTAGCATTGAATGGGAGTTGTTGTTGTAACACATGCTTGTCAGCAGTAGGTGTTGTCAGTGTTTTGGAGTTTAGCCATTCTAGTATGTGTATAGTGGTATCCCATTGTTTTAATTTGCAATTCCCTAATGACAAATGATGTTCATCATCTTTTCACTTGCTTTATAATTTTTAAATTGAGTCATCTTCTTATTGTTGAGATTTAGGGGTTCTTTGTGTATTTTGGATACCAGTTCTTTATCAGATATGTTTTAAAAATATTTTCTGCCAGTCTGTGGCTTTTTTATTTTCTTAACAATATCTTTCACAAAGTAGAAGTTGTCTTAGCAGTGTCCAACTTACCATTTTTTTCTTTCATGTATCATGCTTATGGCGTTGTATCTAAAAAGTCGTCACCAAACCCAAGGTCACCTACACTTTATCCTATATTATCTTCTAGGAGCTTAATAGTTTTACATTTTACCTTTAGGTCTATGATACATTTTGAGTTAATTTTTATGAAGAATGTAATGTGTAATGTCTATGTCTAGATTATAATTTTTTTTGTTTTTTGTTTTTTGTTTTTGAGACAGAGTCTCACTCTGTCACCCAGGCACCCAGGCTGGAGTGCAGTGGCACAATCTTGGCACACTGTAACTCTGCCTCCTGGGTTCAAGCCATTCTCATGCTTCAGCCTCCCGAGTAGCTGGGATTACAGACTTGTGCTACCACGTCCAGCTAATTTTTGTATTTTTAGTAGACATAGGGTTTCGTCATGTTGACCCGGCTTGTCTCGAACTCCTGGCCGCAAGTAATCCACTCGCCTCGGCCTCCCATAATGCTAGGATTACAGGCGTGAGCCACCAGGCCCACCCTTTTGAATGAGGGTGTCCAGTTGTTCCAGCACCACTTGTTGAAAGGACTATCTTTTCTCCACTGAATTGCTTTTGCTCCCTGATAAAAAATCAGTTGACTATATTCATGTGGGTCTATTTCTGGGTTCTCCATTCTGTTCCACTGATCTATTTGTCTGTTCTTTGACCAATAACTCGTTGTATTGATTACTATAGCTTTATGGTAAGTCTTGACATCAGGAAGTTTTAGTCCTCCAACAAAACGTCCATAAAATAATTTGATGAAATCTTGATTGAGATTGCATTTAATCTACAGATTAAGATGGAAAAGACTGACATCTTGACAATATTGAATCTTTCTATCCATGTACATGGACTATTTCTCCATTTATTTAGAATCTTTTTATTTCATCAAAGTTTTATAGCTTTCCTCATGTAGATCTTGTATAAAATGAATTTTAATCCCAGTTGTATTGCTATTCTCTAAGGTATCCAGCATCAAAGCCTTAGAGATGACTTCAGTGCTTGTCACCCAGTCCTTACCTCATTCGCTGACAAGTGCTATACATACTGGTTTCTAAATAACTTGAATTCATCTGCTTTTCTCCATGTCTACTGCCAGCACCTTAATTAAGGCTGCCATCATCTATCATCTGGAGGACTGTGATAGACTTTTCCCTAGTATCCCTATTTTCACTCATGCCATTTTTATTTCTACCACTTATGGCAGTTAATCACTTGTTTCTAAACTGAAAATTTTCTTAAAATAATTATAGATTCATATGCATTTGTTACAGTAACATCTAGTTCATCTACTACCCAGTTTTTTCCAATGATAGCATCTTATAAAACTGTAGTATGATGCCCCAACTATGATATTGACATTGATACAATCTACCGATCTTATTTAGATTTCTCCAGTTTGACTTGTATTCATTTGTGTGGGTATGAGGGTATTTAGCTGCATACAATTTTATCACATGTATAGGTTGATGTATCCACCACCGTGATCAAAATAACAGACAGTTCTATTACCAAAAATATCCCTTGTGTTACCCTTTTACAACTCCATCTGTCTCCTTTCTGCCCATCTCCCCATTCCTAGGCACTGGAATGACTAATCTGTTCATTTCTAAAATTTTACCGTTCCAAGAACATCATACAAATGCACTTTTCCTCTTGGGATTGGCCTTATTCACTTAGTGTAAGTCTCTGGAGATTCGTCCAAGATGTGGTATGCATCAATAGTGCATTTCTTCTTATTGCTGAGTAGTATTCCGTGGTATGGATGTACCACAGTTTGTTTAAGCATTTACCCAGTGAAGGACATTTGTGTTTTTATTTTTCCAATTTAGGGCTATAATGAATAAAGCTTCTATAAACTTTGGTGTATGGGTTTTTGTGTGGACACACATTTTTCATTTCTTTAGAATAAATCCTCAAGAGTATGACTGTGGATCACATGGTGTTTCTTCTCTAAGAAACTGCCAAACTGTTTCAAAGAGATGTTGTACCATTTAATATTCCCACCAGCAATAAATAAGGGAGCTAGGTTCTCCATATTCTCCTCAGTGTTTAGTGATGTCACTATTTTTTGTTTTTCTAATTCCGACAGATGTGCAGTAATATTGCATTACGTGTGGTTTTAATTTGCATTTCCCTAATGGCTAGAGATGTTTTCATTGCTTTTTTACCACCATCTGCATATCCTTCTTGGTGAAATGTCCTTGGTCATCATGTGATTGAACTGCTTGTATTTTTAGGATTGAGATTTGAGAGTTGTTGTTGTGGTGGTGGTGGTGGTGGTGGTTTTGAGACAGTCTCACTCTGTCGCCCAGGCTGGAGTGCAGTGGCATGATTTCTGCTCACTGCAACCTCTGCCTCCTGGGTTCAAGCAATTCTCTGCCTCAGACTCCCAAGTAGCTGGGATTACAGGTGCCTGCTACCATGCCCGGCTAATTTTTGTATTTTTAGTAGAGACGGGGTTTCACCATCTTGGCCAGGCTGGTCTTGAATGTCTGACCTTGTGAGCCACCACACCCAGCCGAATTGAGAGTTCTTCATATATTCTAGATACTAGTCCTTTGTCAAGTATGTGGATTGCAGATATTTTCTCCAAGATCGTAGCTTGTCTTTTTAATTTTCATAACAGGATATTTCACACAGCAAAAATCTTTACATTTTGATGAAGTCCAATTTATCACTTTTTCCTTTTACAGATTGTGCTTTTAGTTTCAAAACTAAAAATTCCTCACTAAGTCTTGTTCCCAAAGATTTTTCTCCCACGTTTTCTTCTAAAATTGTCTTTGTTTTACATTTTACATTTAAATCTATGATCCAGCATTGTTATAAACATTAAATAAAAATAAGTATTTAAAGCTAGACATGGTGGCTCATGTCTGTAATACCAACATCTTGGGAGGCCAAGATGGGAGGATCGCTTGAGGCCAGAAGTTTAAGACCAGCCTGGTCAACACAATGAGACTCTATTTACACAAAAAGTAAAAAAAAAAAAAAAAAAAAAAGTAGCCAGGCATGGTGGCACATGCCTGTAGTCCCAACTATTAAGGAGGCTAAGGCAGGAGGATTTCTTGAGCCCAGAAGTTTGAGGCTACAGTGAACTATGATCATGCCACTGCACTCCAGCCCTGGATGACAGAGCAAGACCCCGTCTCTAAGAAAAAATAAAAAGTAAACCTATGATCCATTTTGAATTAATGTTTGTGCAATGTGTGAGGTTCAAGTCAAAGTTTCTTTTTTCTTTTTGTCTGTGGATATCACATTGTTTCAGGACCATTTATTGAAAAGGCTATCTTTCCTCTATTGAATTGGACATATTTGTGTGGGTCCATTTCTGGGTTATCTATTTCCTTCCATTAATTCATATGCCTGCCGTTCTGCCAATCATGACACTGTTATGATTCCTCTATCTATATAGTGAGCCTTAATATCAGATAGAATGGTTTCTTTTACTTTATTCTTTTTTCACAAGATTGTTATAGCTGTTATATGGACTGTGACTTTCCATTTACATTTTAGAATAAGTAGGTCTATGTCTAAAATGAAAGTATGCTGGAATTTTGATAGAAATTTCACTAAACCTTTAGATGAATCTGGGGGAAATTAACATCTTTATAATGCTGACACTTTCAATCCATAAATATAGTATGTTCTTCCATTTTTAGATTTTTTTTATATCTTTTATCAGCACTTTGTAATGTTCAGTATATAGATCCTGCATGTGTTTTGTTAAGCGTTTATACAGATTTTCTTTGGCATGATTGTAAATTATGTTTTTAGATTTTGATTTCCACATGTTAGTTGCTAGCATTTAGAAATGTAATTGATTTTTGCATGTTGATCTCGTACACTCGTATACTGTTACCTTGTTGAAGTTATTTATTAGTTCTGGGAACTCTTTTCTAGATTTCTTGAGATTTTCTATACATACAATCACATCATTTGAAAGTAGAAGTTTAATTTTCTTTTTTCCAGTCTGTATGCCTTTTATTTTCTTGCTTTATTCTGCTGGCTAAATCTTCTAATATGATGTTTTAAAAAATGAGAACAATCATCGATTTATATTATCATGTGATTTTTTTTCTTAACTCGATATGGTGGATAACATAGATTGATTTTTGAATATTGAATTAATCTTGCCTCCCTTGTATAAATTCCACTTTGTCATAGAACAGCTTCAGTGGGATTGCTTGCTTCTGATTTGACCTCACATCACTTCTCCTGGATTAGATGTCAGATCCTCCACTAGGGACACCTTTAATGTGGCTACAACCTAGGACTACCTCTGCATAGTTTAAGAGAGCCTGCTTTACAAATATATCCTCTTTATTCTGCCTTATCAGTGTCTTCTTCTCCACTGGTATTATTCCCTTAGCATACAACATGCTCTGATTTTGAGTATCCGAAAATAACCTTCCCTTATGGCTGCTACTTTTTTTGAATTACTGTCACCTGTATCCCTCTTATTCCATCATTCATGTTGAAAGAGTTGCTTTTTCTTTACTGTCTCTGCTGCCCCACCCTCACTACTTAGCCTCTTGTCTAACTCATTCCTAATTCTCTGCTGTCTCTTAAAGTAAACTCCCAATGGCCTCATATCTCTCTTTGTTTTCTAGATATCTTTATTTCATTTGACCCCATGAAATACTCTTCTGCTTTCAAATTATCCAGCCTCCCTTGGCTTTTTGGACAGTGTGCTCACTATTTCATCCTATCCATTCCTTCAGAATCCTTTGCTAGATTCCTTCTCAAATTATCAGACCTCTAACTTCAAACTTTCTGAAACTCTGGGTAAGTACCACCAATGTTTTGCAGTTAGATCCTAAAAATATAGCTTTGGATTTAACAGCTCTCCTGAGCTTTCCCTTGTTTCTAACTGCCTCTTAAACATTTCCATCTCCATTCTTTCTCCAGAGAAGAGTAATGAGTACTTGCCCTTTGCTAGATAATGTGCTAAGTACTTTTTATAAGTCTTCCCACTTAATCCTCTCATGAATCCCATAAGACAAATATCAATATCCCAAATCTACAGACGTGGAAACTGAAAATCAAAGGAAAAATTCTTTACCAAAAGCTGCACAATGTAAATAAGTCAGAATTTAAAGCCAAGCAGTTCTAAAAAAATAGATTAAGTATAAAAATAGAGAAGGAAGGTGGAAGGAAACAGTTGAAGGTAATGACTATGTTCACAATATAGATTTTGGTGATACTTTCATGGGTGTATACATATCTCCAAACTCCTTGAGTTGTATACATTAAATATGTACAGTTTATTGTACATTAATCATACCTCAATAAAGTAGGTTAAAAAGCAAAGCCAAGCATTTCTAATTTCTATTGCTATATTCTTTTTGAATACACAAAACTACAACTTAAGGTCAATATGTATGAAACCAAATTCATGATTCCCCTCTACCCCCAAACCAATTATTCCTCCAGCTTTTTATATTTCCGCTAATAATGCCATCATTGGCTCAGTCTACTATGCTGGAAATTCTGGAGTCATTCTCAACTTCTTTCTTTTCCTCTCTGTTCATATCCAACCAGTGAACCTATCTGGCACTGCCTTTTCACTCTCTCCCATCTGCCCTTTTTCTTTGCAAATTAACTTCTACCACCCTAATCTAGGCATCTCAATTTGCTACTGAGTTGGTTTTCCGGTCTTTAGTCTCACCTACCTTCCATTTGCATTGTCCAGTCCATTTTTCCATCTTCCTGTAAGGCAAGTTCCATCCATCTCTAACCTCTGCTCCTTCATCTACAAATGAAAGGATCGGCTGGATGACAATTGAGGCTCCCAACTTTTTCATCACCCAAGACCCCTTTTGTTTTGTTTTCAATCTGTAGGGCCCTTGACTATAAAAATTTTTCTAATGTCAAAAATCACTCTGTCTGGGCGACAGAGTGAGACTCTGTCTCAAAAAAAAAAGAATGTTTTTATTTATTAAGGATCAATTAGCTTGTTTTGCCATTTTTTAAAAAAATGACTTTCATAACCACCAATCAATTTTTCTGATCAGTGTCCCATTTGATTAATTCCAGCCCAAAGCAAATAATACTGACACTGTGGTTGATCTGTACGGCCTTATTATAGAGAAATACATTGGTTCCTTTAGGCTTTCTGAAATCTTCATAATCCATCCAGAACCCGCAGTGTGGATGCCCATGCTCCCTGGCTAGTCATCACTGGGTGAGTAATCTTTAAGCAATCTCCCAGCCCAGCCAATCTGTGATTCCTAAAATACAGTGCTGATCGTGTAACGCACAAACCGCACCCCTCACTCCCCCCGCCATTGATTATTCTGTAAAGGCTCCCCATTGTCTCTTAAATTAACTATAAACTGCTTAGCCTGGAATTCAAAGCCTGCCATGCTCCAGCCCTAACATAATAGTTATTTTTTCTAATTGTGAGCTGACAGCCATGCTTGCATGAGCAACAAACTATTAAGCCTGAGCATACACGCAGAGTTTACTGTTCTAATCACAAATAAAAGTGATGACAAAGTTAATCTAACACATATTTAATGATACACCTAATAGTTATTTTGTTGGATGGGAATTAGCAATAAATGGTAAGCAGTTCGCATAAATGATTGTAATTAGTATTACTTTTCCACATTCAGACCAATTTTTCTAGTTTCCTTCCTTACTATTAGTTTTCCAGCATTCCTAATCAGCATCAGTGCTGACAACTCTCCCTGATACCACGTACCATTTAATCATCATCATCACATACATGCACACACTCTTCCATACATTATGAGACAAAAGGTCCTGGCTTTTCCACTCCAGCAGCTGTCCCCCATGATAGGTCACTTGCTTTGTCTCCTTCCTTCCACCTGACCCCCTCTTCTACTCATCCCTATATCTGAGGGTGCTCTGAGTGGATCATCCTTATTCCAGTATCAGAAGGATCAAGGTTACAGAAATTCAGTCCCTTAAAACTGGGTTGCTTCAGAGAAAGAACTAGGGGCTATGGAATGTTCACTCAGTTGTGTTGGGGGGATCAATAACAAGAGTCTTTCAGGGTTGTCAGTACTATATAAAAGCACTATAAAGGGAAGTGGCAGACACTAGGGGGCAGAGGTCTCAGGGAGGGGAGATGTGGTTTCATCAGAATATGATCATGGCTACAACATTATAATTCCAAACATAGGTATTAAAATAAATGTAAATAAGATACAAATCACACAATTGTTTGAAAATATTCATGTAATTTTTTAAAAAATCACTACTCATATTTGCTATATTATATGCAAAGCCTTCTGAAACAGAATCAGGAGAGCTCAGGAGAGTGGTGGCTCAGGAGACTTCTCTTACTGGCTGATTTGTGACAGTGAACAAGCCAATGGCCTCTCCAGTTTTGCATCTGTAAAATGGGTTTTAATCCCAGTGGTGACGCTGTTCAGTCAGATGCCCAGTCTCAAAACCCAGGAGACATCCTCAATGCCTATGACCCATACCTCATCTTATTGGCCGCCAAATCCTATACATAATGGCTCCTAAACAGCAATTTTATTTCCCTCTCTCCAACCCATTCAGGCCACCATTATCTCTCATCTAGACCACTGTGATGACCTTCTAACTAGTCTTATTTCCATTCATGCTATTTTCAAATCCATTCTTTTTGTGGCAGCTAGAAAGATCACTTATTGATGTAAAATTCATATAACATGATATTATTTTAAATGTACAGTTCAAAGGTGTTTGGCACATTACCAATTTTGTGCAACCATCACCTTTATCTAATTCAAAAACATTTTTATCAGCCCAAAAGGAAACCCTATACACATTAATCAGTAGCTACCCACCCCCTCTCCTTCTCCCAGCCCCTGGAAACCATGAATCTGCTTTTTGTCTCTATGGATTTGCCTATTATATATACTTCATATAAACAGAATTGTATAATACAATGACCTTTTCTGTTTTCTTTCACTTAGCATAATGCTTATGAGGTTCATTCATGTTGTAATATGTATCAGTACATCATTCTTTTTCATGGCTGAATAATATTTTTATATGGATATTCCACATTTTGTTTATCTATTCATCACTCGATAAACATTTGGGGTTTTTCCTACCCTGAGGCTAATATGAATAGTGCTGCTATGAACATTCATGTGCATGTTTTTGTTTAAATACCTGCTTTCTATTCTCCTGGGTATGTGGTTTGGGATTCTGGGTCATATGATAATTCTATGTTTCACTTTTTGGGACAAATGTTATAGTGTTTTTCAAAGCAGCTGTATCATTTTGCAATCCCACCACCAGCTTGTTTGCCATTTATATATATTCTTTGGAGTGCTGCTTTCTATTTGAATTCTTTGCCCACATTTTAATTGGGCTGTTTGGCTTTTTGTTGTTTTTTAAATATTTTTAATTTTTAATGTTTGTGGATACATAGTAGGTATATATATTTATGGGACACACGAGATGTTTTGATACAGGCATGCAATGTGAAATAAGCACATCATGGAGAATATTTCATTGTACTGTCTATGTCTTGAATAGTTGTTGCAGTTATTGTTTTTGATTGATTCATGGTGATATGGTTTGGCTGTGTCCCCACCCAAATCTCCTCTTAAATTCCCATATGTTGTGGGAGGGACCTGGTGGGAAGTGGTTGAATCATGAGGGTAGGTCTTTCCCACAGTGTTCTCGTGATAGTAAATAAGTCTCAGGAGATCTGATGGTTTCATAAGGGGGAGTTTCCCTGTACAAGCTCTGTCTTTGCCTTCTGCCATCCACATAAGATGTGACTTGATTCTCGTTGCCTTCCACCATGATTGTGAGGCCTCCCCAGCCATGTGGAACTGTAAGTCCGATAAACCTCTTTCTTTTGTAAACTGCCCAGTCTCGGGTATGTCTCTATCAGCAGTGGGAAATCGAACTAATACACATGATTTAGTCTTTCTACTTAGGATAAGAGTAGTTTACACACCACAGTTATGGTGTTATAATAGTCTGTGTTTTTCTGTGTACATACTATTACCAGTAAGTTTTATATCTTCAGGTGATTATTGCTCATTAATAGCCTTTTCTTTCTGATTGAAGTGCTCCCTTTAGTATTTCTTGTAGGACAGGTCTGGTATGGATGAAATTCCTCAGCTTTTGTTTGTCTGGGAAAGTCTTTATTTCTCCTTAATCTTTGAATGATATTTTCGCCAGATATACTATTCTAGGGTAATTTTTTTCCTTCAGCACTTTAAATATGTCATGCCACTCTCTCTTGGCATGTAAGGATTCCACTGAGAAGTCTGCTTTCAGATGTATTGGCACTCCATTGTATGTTACTTGTTTCTTTTCTCTTCTTACTTTTAGGATCCTTTCTTCATCCTTGATCTTTGGGAGTTAGTTTATTACATGCCTAGAAGTAGTCTTCTTTGGGTTAAAGCTGCTTAATATTCTATAACCTTCTTGTACCTGGATGTTGATATGTTTCTCTAGGTTTAGGAAGTTCTCTGTTATTATTTCTTTGAATATGTTTTCTACCCCTATCACTTTCTCTACCTCATTAAGGCCAATAACACCTAGATTTGCCCCTTCGATATTATTTTCTAGGTTCTCTAGGCATGCTTCATTGTTTTTATTTTTTTCTTTCCTCTTCACTGTGTATTTTCAAGTAGCCCATCTTCAAGCTTACTAATTCTTTCTTCTGCTTGATGAGTTCTGCTAATGAAACAGTCTGATGCATTTTTCAGTATGCCAGTTGCATTTTTCAGCTCCAAAATTTCAGCTTGATTTTTTCTAATTATTTGAATTTCTTTATTAGATTTATCTTATAGAATTCTTTTTTTTTTTTTTTTTTTTTTTTTTTTTTTTTTTTTTTTCCAAGGTCATCCCCTGGCTTCTAATTCTTTTTTTTTTTTTTTTTTTTTTTTTTTCTTTTATTGTAATTATTATTATTATTATTATTATTATTATACTTTAGGTTTTATGGTACATGTGCCCAATGTGCAGTAAGTTACATATGTATACATGTGCCATGCTGGTGCACTGCACCCACCAACTCATCATCTAGCATTAGGTATATCTCCCAATGTTATCCCTCCCCCCTCCCGCCAACCCACAACAGTCCCTGAAGTGTGATGTTCCCCTTCCTGTGTCCATGTGTTCTCATTGTTCAATTCCCACCTATGAGTGAGAATATGCGGTGTTTGGTTTTTTGTTCTTGTGATAGTTTACTGAGAATGATGATTTCCAATTTCATCCATGTCCCTACAAAGGACATGAACTCATCATTTCTTATGGCTGCATAGTATTCCATGGTGTAGATGTGCCACATTTTCTTAATCCAGTCTATCATTGTCGGACATTTGGGTTGGTTCCAAGTCTTTGCTATTGTGAATAATGCCGCAATAAACATACGTGTGCATGTGTCTTTATAGCAGCATGATTTATAGTCCTTTGGGTATATACCCAGTAATGGGATGGCTGGGTCGAATGGAATTTCTAGTTCTAGATCCCTGAGGAATCGCCACACTGACTTCCACAAGGGTTGAACTAGTTTACAGTCCCACCAACAGTGTAAAAGTGTTCCTATTTCTCCACATCCTCTCCAGCACCTGTTGTTTCCTGACTTTTTAATGATCGCCATTCTAACTGGTGTCAGATGGTATCTCATTGTGGTTTTGATTTGCATTTCTCTGATGGCCAGTGATGGTGAGCATTTTTTCATGTGTCTTTTGGCTGCATAAATGTCTTCTTTTGAGAAGTGTCTGTTCATGTCCTTCGCCCACTTTTTGATGGGGTTGTTTGTTTTTTTCTTGTAAATTTGTTGGAGTTCATTGTAGATTCTGGATATTAGCCCTTTGTCAGATGAGTAGGTTGCGAAAATTTTCTCCCATTTTGTAGGTTGCCTGTTCACTCTGATGGTAGTTTCCTTTGCTGTGCAGAAGCTCTTTAGTTTAATTAGATCCCATTTGTCAATTTTGGCTTTTGTTGCCATTGCTTTTGGTGTTTTAGACATGAAGTCCTTGCCCATGCCTATGTCCTGAATGGTATTGCCTAGGTTTTCTTCTAGGGTTTTTATGGTTTTAGGTCTAACATTTAAGTCTTTAATCCATCTTGAATTGATTTTTGTATAAGGTGTAAGGAAGGGATCCAGTTTCAGCTTTCTACATATGGCTAGCCAGTTTTCCCAGCACCATTTATTAAATAGGGAATCCTTTCCCCATTTCTTGTTTTTCTCAGGTTTGTCAAAGATCAGATGGTTGTAGATATGTGGCATTATTTCTGACGGCTCTGTTCTGTTCCATTGATCTATATCTCTGTTTTGGTACCAGTACCATGCTGTTTTGGTTACTGTAGCCTTGTAGTATAGTTTGAAGTCAGGTAGCGTGATGCCTCCAGCTTTGTTCTTTTGGCTTAGGATTGACTTGGCGATGCGGGCTCTTTTTTGGTTCCATATGAACTTTAAAGTAGTTTTTTCCAATTCTGTGAAGAAAGTCATTGGTAGCTTGATGGGGATGGCATTGAATCTGTAAATTACCTTGGGAAGGATGGCCATTTTCATGATATTGATTCTTCCTACCCATGAGCATGGAATGTTCTTCCATTTGTTTGTATCCTCTTTTATTTCCTTGAGCAGTGGTTTGTAGTTCTCCTTGAAGAGGTCTTTGACATCCCTTGTAAGTTGGATTCCTAGGTATTTTATTCTCTTTGAAGCAATTGTGAATGGGAGTTCACTCATGATTTGGCTCTCTGTTTGTCTGTTATTGATGTATAAGAATGCTTGTGATTTTTGCACATTGATTTTGCATCCTGAGACTTTGCTGAAGTTGCTTATCAGCTTAAGGAGATTTTGGGCTGAGACAATGGGGTTTTCTAGATATACTATCATGTCATCTGCAAACAGGGACAATTTGACTTCCTCTTTTCCTAATTGAATACCCTTGATTTCCTTCTCCTGCCTAATTGCCCTGGCCAGAACTTCCAACACTATGTTGAATAGAAGTGGCGAGAGAGGGCATCCCTGTCTTGTGCCAGTTTTCAAAGGGAATGCTTTCAGTTTTTGCCCATTCAGTATGATATTGGCTGTGGGTTTGTCATAAATAGCTCTTATTATTTTGAGATACGTCCCATCAATTCCTAATTTATTGAGAGTTTTTAGCATGAAGGGTTGTTGAATTTTGTCAAAGGCCTTTTCTGCATCTATTGAGATAATCATGTGGTTTTTGTCTTTGGTTCTGTTTATATGCTGGATTACATTTATTGATTTGCGTATATTGAACCAGCCTTGCATCCCAGGGATGAAGCCCACTTGATCATGGTGGATAAGCTTTTTGATGTGCTGCTGGATTCTGTTTGCCAGTATTTTATTGAGGATTTTTGCATCAATGTTCATCAAGGATATTGGTCTAAAATTCTCTTTTTTTGTTGTGTCTCTGCCAGGCTTTGGTATCAGGATGATGCTGGCCTCATAAAATGAGTTAGGGAGGATTCCCTCTTTTTCTATTGATTGGAATAGTTTCAGAAGGAATGGTACCAGCTCCTCCTTGTACCTCTGGTAGAATTCGGCTGTGAACCCATCTGGTCCTGGACTTTTTTTGGTTGGTAAGCTATTGATTATTGCCATAATTTCAGCTCCTGTTATTGGTCTATTCAGAGATTGAACTTCTTCTTGGTTTAGTCTTGGGAGGGTGTATGTGTTGAGGAATTTATCCATTTCTTCTAGATTTTCTAGTTTATTTGCATAGAGGTGTTTGTAATATTCTCTGATGGTAGTTTGTATTTCTGTGGGATCAGTGGTGATATCCCCTTTATCATTTTTTATTGCATCTATTTGATTCTTCTCTCTTTTTTTCTTTATTAATCTTGCTAGCGGTCTATCAATTTTGTTGATCCTTTCAAAAAACCAGCTCCTGGATTCATTTATTTTTTGAAGGGTTTTTTGTGTCTCTATTTCCTTCAGTTCTGCTCTAATTTTAGTTATTTCTTGCCTTCTGCTAGCTTTTGAATGTGTTTGCTCTTGCTTTTCTAGTTCTTTTAATTGTGATGTTAGGGTGTCAATTTTGGATCTTTCCTGCTTTCTCTTGTGGGCATTTAGTGCTATAAATTTCCCTCTACACACTGCTTTGAATGCATCCCAGAGATTCTGGTATGTTGTGTCTTGGTTCTCGTTGGTTTCAAAGAACATCTTTATTTCTGCCTTCATTTCGTTATGTACCCAGTAGTCATTCAGGAGCAGGTTGTTCAGTTTCCACGTAGTTGAGCGGTTTTGAGTGAGATTCTTAATCCTGAGTTCTAGCTTGATTGCACTGTGATCTGAGAGACAGTTTGTTACAATTTCTGTTCTTTTACATTTATTGAGGAGAGCTTTACTTCCAAGGATATGGTCAATTTTGGAATAGGTGTGGTGTGGTGCTGAAAAAAATGTATATTCTGTTGATTTGGGGTGGAGAGTTCTGTAGATGTCTATTAGGTCTGCTTGGTGCAGAGCTGAGTTCAATTCCTGGGTATCCTTGTTGACTTTCTGTCTCGTTGATCTGTCTAATGTTGACAGTGGGGTGTTAAAGTCTCCCATTATTAATGTGTGGGAGTCTAAGTCTCTTTGTAGGTCACTCAGGACTTGCTTTATGAATCTGGGTGCTCCTGTATTGGGTGCATATATATTTAGGATAGTTAGCTCTTCTTGTTGAATTAATCCCTTTACCATTATGTAATGGCCTTCTTTGTCTCTTTTTATCTTTGTTGGTTTAAAGTCTGTTTTATCAGAGACTAGGATTGCAACCCCTGCCTTTTTTTGTTTTCCATTTGCTTGGTAGATCTTCCTCCATCCTTTTATTTTGAGCCTATGTGTGTCTCTGCACGTGAGATGGGTTTCCTGAATACAGCACACTGATGGGTCTTGAGTCTTTATCCAATTTGCCAGTCTGTGTCTTTTAATTGGACCATTTAGTCCATTTACATTTAAAGTTAATATTGTTATGTGTGAATTTGATCCTGTCATTATGATGTTAGCTCGATGTTTTGCTCGTTAGTTGATGCAGTCTCTTCCTAGTCTCAATGGTCTTTACATTTCGGTATGATTTTGCAGTGGCTGGTACCGGTTGTGCCTTTCCATGTTTAGCGCTTCCTTCAAGAGCTCTTTTAGGGCAGGCCTGGTGGTGACAAAATCTCTCAGCATTTGCTTGTCTGTAAAGTATTTTATTTCTCCTTCACTTATGAAGCTTAGTTTGGCAGGATATGAAATTCTAGGTTGAAAATTCTTTTCTTTAAGAATGTTGAATATTGGCCCCCACTCTCTTCTGGCTTGTAGGGTTTCTGCCGAGAGATCCGCTGTTAGTCTGATGGGCTTCCCTTTGATGGTAACCCGTCCTTTCTCTCTGGCTGCCCTTAACATTTTTTCCTTCATTTCAACTTTGGTGAATCTGACAATTATGTGTCTTGGAGTTGCTCTTCTCGAAGAGTATCTTTGTGGCGTTCTCTGTATTTCCTGAATCTGAATGTTGGCCTGCCTTGCTAGATTGGGGAAGTTCTCCTGGATAATATCCTGCAGAGTGTTTTCCAACTTGTTTCCATTCTCCCCATCACTTTCAGGTACACCAATCAGACGTAGATTTGGTCTTTTCACATAGTCCCACATTTCTTGGAGGCTTTGCTCGTTTCTTTTTATTCTTTTTTCTCTAAACTTCCCTTCTCGCTTCATTTCATTCATTTCATCTTCCAGGGCTGATACCCTTTCTTCCATTTGATCGCATCGGCTCCTGAGGCTTCTGCATTCTTCACGTAGTTCTCGAGCCTTGGTTTTCAGCTCCATCAGCTCCTTTAAGCACTTCTCTGTATTGGTTATTCTAGTTATACATTCTTCTAAATTTTTTTCAAAGTTTTCAACTTCTTTGCCTTTGGATTGAATATCCTCCCGTAGCTCGGAGTAATTTGATCGTCTGAAGCCTTCTTCTCTCAGCTCGTCAAAGTCATTCTCCGTCCAGCTTTGTTCCGTTGCTGGTGAGGAACTGCGTTCCTTTGGAGGAGGAGAGGTACTCTGGTTTTTAGAGTTTCCAGTTTTTCTGCTCTGTTTTTTCCCCATCTTTGTGGTTTTATCTACTTTTGGTCTTTGATGATGGTGATGTACAGATGGGTTTTTGGTGTGGATGTCCTTTCTGTTAGTTTTCCTTCTAACAGACAGAACCCTCAGCTGCAGGTCTGTTGGAGTACCTGGCCGGCCGTGTGAGGTGTCAGTCTGCCCCTGCTGGGGGGTGCCTCCCAGATAGGCTGCTCGGGGGTCAGGGGTCAGGGACCCACTTGAGGAGGCAGTCAGCCCGTTCTCAGATCTCCAGCTGCGTGCTGGGAGAACCACTGCTCTCCTCACAGCTGTCAGACAGGGACATTTAAGTCTGCAGAGGTTACTGCTGTCTTTTTGTTTGTCTGTGCCCTGCCCCCAGAGGTGGAGCCTACAGAGGCAGGCAGGCAGGCCTCCTTGAGCTGTGGTGGGCTCCACCCAGTTCAAGCTTCCAGGCTGCTTTGTTTACCTAAGCGAGCCTGGGCAATGGCGGGCGCCCCTCCCCCAGCCTCGCTGCCGACTTGCTGCTTGATCTCAGACTGCTGTGCTAGCAATCAGCGAGACTCCATGGGCGTAGGACCCTCTGAGCCAGGTGCGGGCTATACTCTCCTGGGGCACCGTTTCCTAAGCCCGTCGGAAAAGCACAGTATTCGGGTGGGAGTGGCCCGATTTTCCAGGTGCCGTCTGTCACCTCTGGAAGGGGAACTCCCTGACCCCTTGCACTTCCCGAGTGAGGCAATGCCTCGCCCCTGCTTCGGCTGGCGCACGGTGCGCTCACCCACTGACCTGCGCCCACTGTCTGGCACTCCCTAGTGAGATGAACACGGTACCTCAGATGGAAATGCAGAAATCACCCGTCTTCTGCGTCGCTCGCGCTGGGAGCTGTAGACCGGAGCTGTTCCTATTCGGCCATCTTGGCTCCTCCCCCCCTATCTTATAGAATTCTGAATTCCTTCTCTGTGTTATTTTGAATTTCTTTGAGTTTACTCAACACAGCTATTTTGAATTCTCTGTCTGAAATGTTACATATCTCAGTTTCTCCAGGATTGGTCCCTGGTGACTTATTTAGTTTATTTGTTTGAGGTCATGTTTTCATGGATGGTACTTATACTAATAGATGTTCTTTGGTGTCTGGGCATTGAAGAATTAGGCATTCATTGTAGTCTTCACTGCCTGGGATTGTTTGTATCTGTCCTTCTTGGGCAGGCTTTCTAGATATTTGAAAGGACTTGGATGTGGTACTCTAGTTGTATCTTTATGGTCCTGGACAAGATTTTGGAGAATTCTCTGGATTAATAGCCAGAGACCCCTGTCCTCTTACCTTTCTTTGTCTCAAAGAAATGGAGTCTCTCTCTCTATTCTGAGCCAGTTAAAGTTGGAGGTGGAGTGGACATGCCACCACTGTGGCCACCACTTCTAGGACTGCACTGGGTCAGACCTGAAGTCAGCACAGTACTGGGTCTTACCCAAGGCCTGCTGTAACCACTCCCTGGATATGGCTTATGTTCACTCAAGGCCCTGGGGCTAGGCAATCAGCAGATGGCAGAGCCAGCCAGTTCTATGTCTTTCCCTTCAGGGTGGTGAGCTTCCCCAGGCCCTGGGTGGGTCCAGAGGTGCTATCTGGGACTCATGGACTAAAGTCAAAAACCTTAGAAGTCTACCTGGTGTTCTGTTGTACTGCAGCTGAGCTGGCACTCAAACCATAAGATGCAGTCCTTCCCACTTTACCTTCTCCTTTCCGAAGGCAGAGAAGCCTCACCCCATAGCCACCACAGGCCACATGGAGTACTGCCAGACTACCATTGATGTTCCCTTAAGGCCAAAGGGCTCCTAAGTCAGCTTCTGGTAAATGCTGCCTGGCCTAGGACTCACACTTTAGGACAGTGGGCTCCTTTCTGGCCCACAGCAGGTCCAGAAATGCTGTGCAAGAGTCAAGGCTTGGAATCAGGGACCCCAAGAGCCCACTACATGTTTTATCTCCCTATAGCCATGTGGTATCTAAAGCCAGCAAGTCTCAGATGCTTACCCAAGGCCCTTGACATAGTACTTGGGTATTGCTGTTGGTTATTCAGGGACCAATGGCCCTTCAAATAGCAGGTGATAAATGCTGCCAGGACTGGGTTCTTCCCTTCAAGGCAGTGGGTTCCCTTGTGGCCCACAGAGTGTCTAGAAATGTCATCCCAGAGGTAGGGCCTGGAACGGGGGCCTCATGACTCTGACTGCTGCCCTACCCTGCTGTGGCTGAGCTAGTATCTAAAATGCAAAATAAAGTCCTCCCCCCTCTTTCATCTCCTCTCATCATGCAGAAGGAAGGCGTCTGTTTTGGAGCCACAAGCTATGCAGCCTGGGGTTAGGGGAGGGCAATGATAGCACTCTCATAGCCACCCCAGCTATGGGTGTGCCCCACACCCCCAGTCCACTGTCTCTGGGCCCAGTTTAGCACCAGGACTCACCTAGGAGTTGCAGTCCTTGTGGCCTGGACTGCCTTTCAAGTTTACTTAGAGACCTACCCTTTGGCCCTCAGTGGCAAGGTTTGTGGAAAACTCAAGTTCCTACCACTGGGGCACTGGGAATGGAGATTCCCCTCTGGCTAGGGCTGGTTTAAATGCTCCCTCCATGGGTAGATGTCATCTGAGTTTGGTCAGATTTTCCTTTCTGCTCTAACAAGACAGCACTGAGTTCAATGCCTCACAATTTCTGTGCTCTCTTTCCCCCAGTACCCAGAGATGTGCTCCATACCAGGCTGCCACTGTTGGGGTGGGGGGTATTGTTGGTGATTCATGACTGTTTTTCCTATCTCTTTAGTGCCTCTTTCGGTGATACAAAGTTAACATCAGGTACTATAAGGGTTCCCCTAATTTTTGGTTCTTATGAAGGTATTTTTTTCCTGTGTATGTAAGTATTAAGTTGGTGTCCTTGCAGGGTGGATGATTCATGGAGCCTTCTATTCTACCATCTTGCTCTGCTTCCCTGTCCTTGCTTTTCATTGCTGATTTGTAAGAGGTCATTATCAATTATGGCTTACTAAACCCTTAATAGATATATGATTCACAAATATTTTCTTCCATTCTGTAGGTTGTTTTTGGACTATCTTGATAGTAACTTTTGAACTGCAAAAGTTGTGAATTTTGATGAATTCTAGCTTATCTATTTTTTAATTTTGTTGCTTATGCTTTGGTGACATATCTAAGAACCCAATGCCAAATCCAAGGTCATGAAGATTTACCTCTGTATTTTCTTCTAAAAGTTTTATATTTTTAGTTCTTACATATATGTCTTTCACCCATTTTGAGTTAATTTTTGTACATAGTGGGATCCAACTTCAATCTTTTGCCTGTGAATATCCAGTTGTCCAGGTACCATTTATTGAAAAGATCATTCTTTCCTAATTGAATGGTCTTAAAACCCTTGTTGAAAATTAACTGGAGATATATATGTACATGATTATTTCTGGACTTTCAGTGCTATTTCATTGATCTATGTGTCTATCCATTTGCCAGTAGCATACTCTTTTGATTTCTGTAGCTTTGCAGTAAGTTTTCAAGTTAGGAAATGTGAATCATTCAATATTATTATTCTTTTTCAATATTGTCTTGGCTACTTGAAGCCCTTTGACTTTCTGCATGAGTTTTAGAATCTGCTTTTCCATTTCTGCAAAAAAAAGATTATAAAAGGAGTTTTGTAGAGATTGCAATGAATCTGATTTCCTTAGGTAGCTTTGCTATTTTAAAGTCTACCAGTCCAAGAGCATAGTACCCAATACTTAGTTTCTCAACTCTTACCCCTTTCCCTCCCTCCCCCTTCTAGTAGTCCCCAGTGCCTCTTATTGTCACCTTTAAGTCCATAAATAACCAATGTTTAGCTCTCACTTGTGAGAATATGCAGTACTTAGTTTTCTGTTCCGGTTGCCTCCATGTTCATGCAAAGAACATGATTTCATTCTTTTTAATGGCTGTGCAGTATTCCATGTTGTATATATACCTCATTTTCTTTATCCAATCCATTGTTGATGGGTACCTAGGTTGATTCCATGTCTTTTTTATTGTGAATAGTGCTGTGATGAACATATGAGTAAATGTGTCTTTTTGGTAGAACAATTTATTTTCTTTTGGATATATACCCAGCAATGGGATTGCTGGGTCGAATGGTAGTTCTGTTTTAAGTTCTTTGAGAAGTCTCCAAACTGTTTTCCACAATGGCTGAACTAATTTACATTCCCCTGAAAGTGTATAAGTATTCCCTTTGCTCTACAACCTCACCGGCATCTGTCGGTTTTTGACTTTTTAATAATAGCCATTCTGATTGGGATAAGATGATATCTCATTATAGTTTTGATTTGTATTTCTCTGATGATCAGCGATGTTGATTATTTTTTCATGTTTGTTGGCCACCTGTACATCTCCTTTGGATGAGTTTCTGTTCATGCCTTTTGCCCATTTTTTAATATAGTTATTATTATTAGTAGTAGTAGTAGTAGTATTAGTATTATGCTTGAATTGTTAATTTCATTATCAATCCTGGATATTAGACTTTTGTTGGATACATAGTTTGCAAATATTTTCTCCCAGTTTGTGCATTTCTGTATACTCTGTTGATAGTTTCTTTTGCTGTGTAGAAGCTCTTTGGTTTAGTTAGGTCCCACTTGTCCATTTTTTGTTGTTGCAATTGCTTTTCAGGACTTAGTCATACATTCTTTTCCAAGGCCTATGTCCAGAATGATATTTCCTAGGTTTTCTTCTAGGATTCTTATAGTTTGATGTCTTAAATTTGAAATCTTTAATATATCATGAGTTAATGTTTGTATGCAGTGACAGGTATGGGTTCAGTTTCATTCTTCTGCATCAGGGTAACTAGCTATCCCAACACCGTTTATTGAAAAGACTGTTCTTTCCCCAGTGTATGTTTTTGGAACCTTTGTCACAAGTGAGTTCACTGTAGATGTACAGATTTATTTCTGGGTTCTCTATTCTAATTAATTTACCTATGTGTTTGTTTTTGTATCAGTACATGCTGTTTTGGTTACTGTAGCCTTATAGTACAGTTTAATGTTGGGTAATGTGGTGACTCTGGCTTTGATCTTATTGCTTAGGATTGCTTTGGCTACTCAGGCTATTTTTTGGTTCCATATAAATTTTAGATTTGTTTTTTCTAATTTTGTGAAAAATGATGTCGGTAGTTTCATAGGAATAACGTTGAATCTGTAGATTGCTTTGGGCAGTATGGTCATTTGAATGACATTGATTCTTCCAATCTATGAGCAAGGAATGTTTTTTCATTTGTGTCATCTATAATTTCTTTCAGCAGTGTTTTATAGTTCTTGTAAAGCTCTTTCACCTCCTTTGTTAGATGTATTCTTAAGTATTTTTCTCTGTGGCTATTGTAAATGGGATTGCATTCTTGATTTGGCTCTCAGCTTGAACATTATTGGTGTATGGAAATGCTACTGATTTTTGTACATTAATTTTGTATCCTGAAATTCTACTTTCTGCATTTTTTACTCTTTTATTTTCTATTGTACATGGAATTGTTTTCATAATTTTATTTTCAAATTGTTAATTCCTAGTGTATAGAAATAGAAGAGATTTGTAAATATTGATCTTGTATTTTACAATTTTGCCAAATTCATTTATTAGCTTTAATGGATTTTTGTGGATTCTTAGGATTTTAGTGCATCAGATTATATCATCTGCAAATTGAGTTTCATTTCTTAACTTCCAGTTTGGACTACATTTTTTATTTTATTTTATTTTATTATTATTATACTTTAAGTTTTAGGGTACATGTGCACAA
Source organism: Pongo abelii (assembly GCF_028885655.2). NCBI lineage: Eukaryota > Metazoa > Chordata > Mammalia > Primates > Hominidae > Pongo > Pongo abelii. The sequence goes on along the minus strand of NC_072008.2, from coordinate 146,527,418 downwards.
TGTGCAGGTTAGTTACATATGTATACTGTGCCATGCTGGTGTGCTGCACCCATTAACTCATCATTTAGCATTAGGTATATCTCCTAATGCTATCCCTCCCCCCTCCCCCCACCCCACAACAGTCCCCAGAGTGTGATGTTCCCCTTCCTGTGTCCATGGGTTCTCATTGTTCAATTCCCACCTATGAGTGAGAACATGCGGTGTTTGGTTTTTTGTCCTTGCGATAGTTTACTGAGAATGATGATTTCCAGTTTCATCCATGTCCCTACAAAGGACATGAACTCATCATTTTTTTATGGCTGCATAGTATTCCATGGTATATATGTGCCACATTTTCTTAATCCAGTCTATCATTGTTGGACATTTGGGTTGGTTCCAAGTCTTTGCTATTGTGAGTAGTGCCACAATAAACATACGTGTGCATGTGTCTTTATAGCAGCATGATTTATAGTCCTTTGGGTATATACCCAGTAATGGGATGGCTGGGTCAAATGGAATTTCTAGTTCTAGATCCCTGAGGAATCGCCACACTGACTTCCACAAGGGTTGAACTAGTTGACAGTCCCACCAACATTGTAAAAGCATTCCTATTTCTCCACATCCTCTCCAGCACCTGTTGTTTCCTGACTTTTTAATGATTGCCATTCTAACAGGTGTGAGATGGTATCTCATTGTGGTTTTGATTTGCATTTCTCTGATGGCCAGTGATGGTGAGCATTTTTTCATGTGTTTTTTGGTTGCATAAATGTCTTCTTTTGAGAAGTGTCTGTTCATGTCCTTCGCCCACTTTTTGATGGGGTTGTTTGTTTTTTTCTTGTAAATTTGTTTGAGTTCATTGTAGATTCTGGATATTAGCCCTTTGTCAGAGGAGTAGGTTGCGAAAATTTTCTCCCATTTTATAGGTTGCCTGTTCACTCTGATGGTAGTTTCTTTTGCTGTGCAGAAGCTCTTTAGTTTTAATTAGATCCCATTTGTCAATTTTGGCTTTTGTTGCCATTGCTTTTGGTGATTTAGACATGAAGTTCTTGCCCATGCCTATGTCCTGAATGGTAATGCCTAGGTTTTCTTCTAGGGTTTTTATGGTTTTAGGTCTAACATTTAAGTCTTTAATCCATCTTGAATTAATTTTTGCATAAGGTGTAAGGAAGGGATCCAGTTTCACCTTTCTACATATGGCTAGCCAGTTTTCCCAGCACCATTTATTAAATAGGGAATCCTTTCCCCATTGCTTATTTTTCTCAGGTTTGTCAAAGATCAGATAGTTATAGATATGCGGTGTTATTTCTGAGGGCTCTGTTCTGTTCCATTGATCTATATCTCTGTTTTGGTACCAGTACCATGCTGTTTTGGTTACTGTAGTCTTGTACTATAGTTTGAAGTCAGGTAGTGTGATGCCTCCAGCTTTGTTCTTTTGGCTTAGGATTGTCTTGGCGATGCGGGCTCTTTTTTGGTTCCATATGAACTTTAAAGTAGTTTTTTCCAATTCTGTGAAGAAAGTCATTGGTAGCTTGATGGGGATGGCGTTGAATCTATAAATTACCTTGGGCAGTGGACTACACTTTTGTCTAATTGTCCTGGATAGAAATTCCAATACCATGTTGAACAGAAGTGGTGACAGTGGACATCCTGGTTTTATTCCTGATCTTAGAGGAAAAGCTTTTAGTCTTATGATATCGAGTATTACCTTAGCTGTGGGTTTTTCACATATGGCCTTATCATGTTGAGGAAGTTGCCTCTATTTCTACGGTTTGTTGAGGGTTTTTATTATGATAAGGTGTTGATTTTTGTGAAATGCCTTTTCTGGGTTAATTGATAATTATGTATTTTTTTTTGTTCTGTTACTGTGATGTATTACTTTGATTGGCTTTCATATTGAACCAAACTTGGATTCTTAGAAAAGATCCTACTTGGTTGTGATGTATATTTTCTTAAGGTGCTGCTGTATTCAGTTTGTTAGTATTTTGTTGAGAATATTTGCATCTATATGGTAATGCAGGCCTCATAGAATGAGTTAGAACGTGTACCCTCCTGTTCCATTTTCTGTTTCCAGTATTATCTATAAAGTTATAATCTATAAGTATAAATATTTATAATTATTGTTTTATGTACTTATCTTTAAAATCATATAGGAAACTTAATCCTTTTTGTTTCTATAATGTATAGATAGTAATAATACCACTTTTATTTATGATTTTGTCAATTTGAGCCTTCTTTTTTTCCTACTCAGTCTACCCAAAAAAAAAGCAAAGAGGAATGAATACCAATCCTTCTTGAACTCTTTCAACAAATAGAAGAAGGAACACTTTCATACTCATTTTATAAGGCCAGCATTACCCTGATATGAAAACTAGGCAATAACACTATAAGAATTGAAACTACAAGACAATATCCCTGATAAACATGAATGTAAAAATCTTTAATAAAATACTAAAAAACAAAATTCAACAGCACATTTATAGGATCATGCACCATGATCAAGTAGAATTTATCCCAACGATACAAGGATGTTTCAATCTGTATTAATCAATCAACATGATACAATATATTAACAGAATGAAAGAATAATATTATAATCATCCCTATTATTTCTCTATTCTCTATTTTTATTTTCTCCACTCTAATCTTTACTATTTCCCTCCTTCTGGTACCTTTTGGTTTAGCTTGCTCTTTTTTTTCTAGTTTCTTAATATATAATGTTAGGTTATTAACTTGGGATCATTCTTCTTATTAAATCCAAGCATTTTCAGCCATAAATGTCCCTCCAAGTACTAATTTTGTTGTATCTCATACATGTCAATTGCTGTGATTTGTTTTCATTAATCTCAATGTATTTTTTAATTTTACTCATACTTTCTTCTTCAATCCAATTTTATGACTGTGTTTTTCAATTTTCACATGTATTTTACTTTTTGTATTTTCCTTCTGTTATCGTTTTCTTCCATTGTGGTTAGAGAAGATTCTTTGTATGATTTAAAACATTTTTAATTTCGTGAAACTTCTTCTGTGGCCCAACATGCAGTCTGTCCTGGAGAATATTTCATGTATACTTCAGAAGAACATATATTTTCCCATTGTTGAGTGGAGATATATATATATATATATATATGGCCTAATTAGTTCATGTATATATATACATATACATATATGGCCTAATTAGTTCATAGTTTTGTTCAATTCCCCTGTTTTCTTATTCATCTTCAGTCTTCTAGTCCTATCCAGGACTTAAAGTGGGATATTGAAGTTTCCAACTATTATTGTACAACTGTCTTACTCTCTTCAATTATATCAGTTTTTCCCTCCTTTCAACAGTATGTAAAATTCTGCTACTTTATAGCTCTGTCTACCCTACATATTGTTATTGTCACAAATTACATTTTCACACTTTGTGTCTCCCTTAACAAAGATTTATAATTATTGTTTTACATATTTGCCTTTAAAATCATATAGGGAAAAAAGAGAATTTAAAACAAAATGTGCAATACTTTTCTCTTTCCCATTTATTTATGTAGCTATCTTTAATGTTCTCCTTTATTTCTTTGTTTGGCTTTATTGTCTAATGTCCTCTCATTTCAGCCTTGGAAGACTCCCTTTTTGCATTTTTTGTAGGGCAGGTCTACTAGGGACAGAATTCTTCAGCTTTTATCTGGAAATGCCTTAATTTCTCCTTTATTTGTGAAGGATAATTTGGCCAGATATAAACATTTTAGTTTATAGTTCTTTCTTTTCGCACTTTAAATATGTAATCACAGTGCTTTCTGACCTGCATGGTTTCTGAGATGAAAGTGGCCGTTAATCTTTTTGTTTCTCTTATATGTAATGAGTTGCTTTTCTCTTGCTGATTTTAAGATTTTCTCTTGCCCTGACTTCAACAATTTGACAATAACGTTTCTCAGTGAGGACCTCTTTGAGATTATACTAGCGGTTCATTTAGTTTTTTGGAGGTATAGATGCAAATCTTTCATCAAACGTGGGTACTTTTCAGCCACTAATCCTTCAAATACTTTTTCTGCCTCCTTTCTCTCTTCTCCCTCTGAGATACGCATTAACAGCACATTCATTTGCTTGAAGGTATTCCACAGGTCTCCTAGCCTGTTCATTTTTCTTTAATTTTTTTTTCTGTTTCTTGGACTGAATAATCTCTACTGAGCTATTTTCAAGTTTAATAATTATTTTTTCACCCTAACCAAATCTACTGTGTAACCTCTACTACAGTTTTCATTTCAGTTATTATATTTTTAAGCTCAAAATTTTCGATTACATTTTTAAATAATCATCTTTTTCTGATAATTCTCTATTTGGTGATACACTGTTCTGGTTTCCTTTATTTCCTTTTCCATGGCTTCCATTGGATCTTCAAGTATTTTTAAGACAGTTGATTTAAAGATTTTGTCTAGAAAGTTTAATGTTTGGCTTTCTCAGGAAACGTTTCTGTTGGTTTATCTTTTCCTACTGACGCAACCACTAATCTGTCCATTTTTAAAACTTTATCATATCATGCATGTTATACAAATAGAATCATTTTGCATGTAACCTTTTGGAAAAGGTTTTTTTTTTTTACATTTAAGTACAAAATTGTAAGTCCCTGGAGAATCATGCAAGTTGTTTCATATATTGACAGTTTATTGTTTTTTATTGCTGAGTAGTATTTCATGGTATGAATATACTAAAGACTGTTTATTCACCCATTGAAGGATATCTGGGTATTTCCCCAATTTTTGCTACTACAAGTACAGCTGAAATAAGCTTTTGTGTAGAGGCATTTTTGTTAATGTAAGTTTTCATTTCTCTGGGATAAATCCTGAAGAATGAGGCTGTGGATCATACGGTTTCGTTTTGCAAGAAGTTGCAAAATTACGTTTTTTATTTTTACAAATTTATGAGATACACTTTTTTAGTCTCTATTTCATTTAGTTCTACTCTGATTTGGGGAGTTTTTTCTTGCTATTTTGGTGTTTGGTTTGTTACTGCTTTTCTAGTTCCTTGATGCAAATCATTATGTTATTAATTTGTAATATTTCTACTTTTTTGAGGTAGGCATTTATTGCTATAAACTTTCCTCTTAGCACTGCTTTTGCTGTATCCTATAGTTTTTTTTGTATGTTGTTTCAATTATCATTGGCTTCAAGAAACTTTTTTTTAAATTTCCATCTTAATTTATTCATTGACCAAAAGGTCATTCAGGAGCATGTTGTTTAATTTCTATGTATTTGTATAGTTTACAAAATTCTTCTTGGTATTGATTTCTAGTTTTATTCCATTGTAGTCTGAGAAGATACTTGAAAAGTTTTTGATTTTTACAATTTGTAGAGACTTGTTTTGTGGAATACTTATGGTCTACCCTGGAGAATGCTTCATATGCTGATGAAGAGAATATATATTCTGCAGTTGTTGGATAGAATATTCTGTAAATGTCTGTTAGTTTCATTTCATCTAAAGCTCATTTTAAATCCAGTGTTTCTTTGTTGGTTTTCTGTCTAGATAATCTGTCTAATGCTGAGAGTGGTGTGTTGAAATCCCCCACTATTATTGTATTGCAGGTTATTTCTCTATTTAGATCTAGTAATATTTGCTTTATGAATTGGGGTGCTCCAGTGTTGGGTGCCTAAATATTTAGAATTATATTATCTTGCCAAATTGATCCTTTTATATAATGATGTTCTTTGTCTTTTTTTAAATTGTTCTTGACATAAAGTCTGTTTTATCTGATATAAGTATAGCTACTCCTGCTTGCTTTTGGTTTTCACTTGCATGGAATATCTTTCTCCAACCTTTACTTTTAGTTAATATGTGTCTTTACTTGTAAGTTTCTTGTAAGCAGCATATAGTTGTATCATATTTTTAATCCATTCACCCATTCTATGTCTTTTATTTGGAGAACTTAATTCATTTACATTCAAGGTTATTATTGACATGTGAGGTTTTGTTTCCATCATAATGTTAATTTTTTTCTGTTTGTTTTACATATTCTCTGTTTTTTCTTCTTGTTCTCCTATTAATAATCATTGCTGGATTTCTATAGGGTATATTTTCTATACCTTTTGACTTCCTCTTTCTCCTTTGTGTGATTTCTTTACCAGTGAGTTTTATACTTTCTTGTGTTTTAATGATGGTAAATGTCATCCTTTCACTTCCAGGTTTAGGACTCCTTGGAGCATTTCTTGTAGGACTAGTCTAGAGGTAACAAATTCCCTCAGTATTTGCTTGTCTGGGAAAGATTTTATTTTGCCTTTATTTATAAAGGATAATTTTTCTCAATATAGTATTCAGGGTGACAGTTTTTTTCTTTCCTCACTTTGAAGATAGCATCCCATTCTCATCTGCCCTATAACATTTGATGGGATTTCCCTTACAGAGGCTAGATGCTTTCCTCTTGCAGTTTTTTTCTTTGATTTTAGGAATTCCAAATATAATATGCCACGGAGAACTTTTTGCAGTGTATCTGCGTAGGGATTGCTGAGCCTTCTGTATCTGAATGTCTAAATCTCTTGCTACCCCTGGGAAGTTTTAGTCTAATATTTCATTAAATAGGTTTCCTAATCCTTTCTTTGTCTCTTCACCCTTGAGAATACGGATAATTTGAATACTCAGTCCCCTTATATTGTCCCAAATGTTAGGGAGGCTTTGTTCATTATTTTTTATTCTTTTTTTAAAAAGTTTATGTAACTACATTATTTCAAAAGACCTTTCTTCACCTACAGAAATTCTTTCTTCTGCCTGTTCTAGTCTTTTTTGAAGCTTTCAAATGTACTTTGTATTTTCTTCAATGAATTCTTCAGTTTCAGAATTTCTATTTGGTTCTTTTAAAAAATATCTGCCACTTTGGTAAATTTCTCATTCATATCCTTAATTGTTTCTCTGATTTCTTTGTATTGTTTTTTCATTATTCTTTTGTATTTCATTGAACTTCTTTAAAATTAACATTTTGAATTATTTATCTGGGATTTCAACAATTTGTTTTTGAGTATGATTTATTGCTGGAGAATTATTGTGTTCTTTTGGAGGTGGCATATTTCCTTGCTTTTTCATGTTTCTTGTGTCCTTACCTTGATATCTGCACATCTGGTATAATGATTGCTTCTTCCTATTTTGAATTTATCTTCATAGGGAATAACTCTTTCCTGAAGTTATATCTATGGTGTTGGTTGGGTAGGGTACCTTGTCTTTGATTCTCAGTTCATGTAGTTGTGTGGGCTCTGTACGATTTCTTTGCCTATAAACAGCATTAATGGCATCTGTGATTTACTTGGTAGATTAGGGTAAAGTTATTAGTGTAGGCTATGGTGAGGTTGTGATGGCACTGGGATGCCAGATGGACCAGTCTCCAGGACTCAGTGGTGGAAGCAGTGAGCTGGGCATTTTTATATTTATTTATATGCCCCAGGGTGGTATACCCTGGCACCTGTCTTGGCAGTTATAGGCATGACAATTCTTGAGCCTCCAGGTGATTTGCTTGGATGCCAGTAGTGAAAACACTGTGTTTGGTGGGTGGGTGGGTTATTGTGACCATAGGCAGTCAATGTGGCATGGGCGATGGCAATAGTAGTGGTGGAATGATTCTCTGAATCCCAAGGAGTGTGCATTGACCTTGGAGATGGTTGTGATTGTCTGGGCAGGCCAGTCTCCAGGCCCATAGGTGGTGCTTGTAGGTAAGCGCCAAATGAAGTTGTGGTGTCCAGGAATTTAGGTCCAACTTCAGGCCCCCAGGAATAGTGCTGAGGTACCCAAGGTGGTGGAATAGGTATGGCAATCCACAGGACCCTGGTCTATGTGCTCCATCTCGGGCAGGTATGGGGGGCAAAGCCAGTCGTGATGGGCTTGGCAAAACAACTTTAAAGAGAATCTATACCATTTCAGATTCCTACCATCAATGTATGAGACAGATAGGTTCTCTTCATCCTCATTAGCATTTGGTATTATCATTATTTTTCATTTTAGTCTTTCTGACAGGTATGCAATAATGTTGCACTCTGGTTTTAATTTGCATTTTCCTAATGACTAGTGTCATAGTCAATTCAGGCTGCTGTAAGATTAGTCACCATAGACTGGGTGGCTTAAACAATAAACATTTGTCTCACAGTTCTAGAATCTGGAAAGTCCAAGATCAAGGTACCAGCAGATCCAGTGTGAGGACACAAGAAGGCAGCTGTCTACAAGCCAGGAACAGAGCCCTGACCAGGAGCCAAATGATCTGGCACCTTGATCTTAGACTTAGCCTCCAAAACTGTGAGATGAGTTTCTATGGTTTAAGCCACCTGGTCTATGGTATTTTATTATGGTAGCCTGAGCAGACTAATACAACAAGTTTGTAAATATACTAAAAACAGTAAAACTGTACACTTTAAATTGATAAATTTTATTATGTTTGCTTTTTTTTTTTTTTTTTTGAGACAGAGTCTCGCTCTGTCGCCCAGGCTGGAGTGCAGTGGCGCAATCTCGGCTCACTGCAAGCTCCGCCTCCCGGGTTCACGCCATTCTCCTGCCTCAGCCTCCCGAGTAGCTGGGACTACAGGCGCCCGCCACCACGCCCAGCTAATTTTTTTGTATTTTTAGTAGAGACGGGGTTTCACCATGTTAGCCAGGATGGTCTCGATCTCCTGACCTCGTGATCTGCCCGCCTCAGCCTCCCAAAGTGCTGGGATTACAGGCTTGAGCCACCGCGCCCGGCCTATTATGTTTGCTTCTATCTGAATAAAAATGTTATTTAATATATGATAATATTGAGTGAATGATAGCTGAAGTGGATGGCTATATGGGTCACCCAGAGTAAAATGTTCAGGATGTCCCTCAGAAGCCAAAATAGATGATAAATTCATCATAATTGATGGCATGGGATTGAAGAAATTTGTGTGGGGTAGATGGGAAGCAGTGGTGATTAAAGCAGGTGGGGAAATGGAATACTGACAGCATCGAAGATAGCCAAGATGTATATAGCAAATACTTTGTACCAGACACTGGACAAGGGCTTTATGTTCATCATTTCTTTCTTTCCTCATAACAACCATGTGAGGTAGTTTCTATTATTGTTCCTTCTTTTAAAAATGAAGAAACTGAGTCTCAGAGAGGTTAAGTAACCTTTCTAGTATTACATAGCTAGTAAGGGTCAGAGCCAGATATTGAACCAGGTTTGTATGACTGTAGTCCATGCTGTCTACATGACACTAGAGGCCTGGATCAAGAATTAGGAGAGGCTTCTCTAAGGCCTGTAGACTTATTAATAGCATCAGAAGATAGAGTGACAACAACATAGAGATAACACAGGAAGACAGGAAATGGGCTCAAACATCTAGCTGTCAAGTCCCTGTTACTCAGATCCTCCTGCCTTAGCCTCCCAAAGTACTGACATTACAGCTGTAAGCCACCAAGCTCAGCCTATGACTAGCCTCTTTTACTTAGCATAATGTTTTCAAGATTCATTAACTGCCAAACAATATTCCATTATGTGGATATAATACATGTTATTTATCCGCTCATTAGTTAATGGACATTTGGGCTATTTATTCTCTCTAGCTATTATGAATAATTCTGCTATAAATATTTGAATACAAATTTTTATATAAGCATATGCCTTCATTGCTTTTGGGTATATATCTAGAAATGGAATTGCTGGATTATATGGTATGTTTAATCTTCTGAGGTAAGGTTTCCCACAGTGTTTGTAATATTTTACATTTCCATCACCAATATATAAGGGTTCCAATTTCTCCACATCCTAGCCAACACTTATCTGCTTTTTAAAATTATAATAATCCCAGTGTATATAAACTAGTATCTCATTATGGTTTTGATTTGCATTTCTCTTATGAGCATCTCTGGGGAAACTATAGCAGCAGAGCACTGACCACTCTCATTCTGTTGTCATGATAATGAGAGCAGAAGCCCTGGTTCAGGTCAACCTGAATGTAAATCTGGGCTGTGCTACTTTCTCACTGTGTGACCTTGGGAAGGTTAAATTGCTCTGGGTCTCCATTTTCTCATCTGTAAAATAGAGATGATGAAAATAATGATGATGTTGATAAAAAATAGTATTAATAATATAAAACATGCCTTAACAGAGTGTTTATAGTAACTAAGTGAGCTAATGTATGTAAAATACTTACCAGAATGCTTAGCAGATAGTAAATATTTTTAAAAATGTGTATGTGTGTGTATATATACATGTGCATTGTGGAAAGAAAGCAAGAGACAGAGAACATGCATGTACATGTGTCACTCATGTATCACTCGCTAGGGCTCTTTGGAGCATGGAGCCCTGTATAGCACATTTTGCGATACTAGACTCACCTGTATATAACTCTTCAGGGCTGAGAAGGATGCTAAGTTAAAAAAAAGCAAGAGATAGAAGAAAGAACATCTGAAGGGCTGAACAGGGTTGAATCCTAGGAAAGAACTGAGCTGAACAAATACCTTATTTGGGGGCAAGAGAAATCTGAGGTATGGGAGAAAGAACTGCCAAGAGATGGGTTTTATTTGAACTCAAGAGTCACGCCTGAAGAACCAATCAGAAAGGGCACACCCTCCATAAAGTCCAAGAGCAAAAGACAATACTGTAGAAGACCATAAATCAAAAATTAAAAGCTCAGCCAGTCTCAGTGGTTCACACCTGTAATCCCAGCACTTTGGAAGGCTGAGGCAGGAGGATCGCTTAGGCCCAGGAGTTCAAGATCAGCTTGGGCAACATAGTGAGACTCCCATATTTACAAAGAAAATTAAAAAGTTACAATTAAAAACTCAAGATTAAAAAAAGATGATAGTATAAAAAAGTATGAAGACTAGAAGAAGAAAGCTAGGTGCATACATGCAGCTCCAAAGGTTTTACATAACTGAAGTTTAGCTGTGAATTGGAAACCGCTTCCTAAGAAAGGGGAGGGGTAACTAAGCAAAGGGAACCTCCCTGCAAGTGTAGCTTGATGAAGCTTCATGACCATGCTTTGTGGTTTTATCCTTGGTTTGTGTTTATTTTCCTAATACCATAAAAGTTTCTTATGCTCCAAAACCAGGGTCAGCAAACTATGGCCTATAGGCCAAATCGGGGCTACCACCAATTTTTGTAAATATAGTTTTATTGGAACAGAGCCACATGATTTTTATGCATTGTCTGTGGCTGCTTTTGTGTAACAATAGGTGGATTAAGTCAGACACTGTATGGCCTACAGAGCCAAAAATATTTATTACTGGCCCTTTTTTACAGAAAAAGTTTTCTAGCCCTGGTCTAAAATCACTGGCAGAATGTAATATTTTCCCCATGGTTAGGACTAAGAAAGAGTACTTAAGGAATTAAGAATTACATCTCTAAAGTCATCATTTAAAGAACAGACCCTTCATCTTCCTAATTAGATGAGGACAGGCAATGAAAACATATAAACTCAAATGATGATGAACTTAAAACCAAAGCTAAAAGTTTTTAGATTCTATTATAGGACTCTTGATACCAGATATCACTCATTTTGATTTGTCAAAGATTAAGATTAGTAGGTCTGTGAACTACTGACCTCATTTCATACAAACAAATATCTGTGATGTTGACCAGAATACCAAACTTCATTGAAATCTATATCACAACTGCTGAAGATCTTCCTCTTTGAAAATATCATCCTCTATTGGATTGCCTGACCATGTCACTCAATAGACAAGAATGACTTGCAATTTGTCTGCACATTGTTTATGTTTAAATGTCATTTCTGAAGCATGTGGACAATCTATTCTCTGCAGGTTAAACTCTTCCTGTATCCATCCATGCATACCCTCTCTCCAAAAGAAACTGTCATGCTAATCAATTGCTTAGTAAACTGTTGTTCACAGTGAGCAAAGGAGCTCATCAACTCAATCCCACTCAAATAATCACATGGCCCATATTAGTGAGGTCAGATGGCTGAGGTTTGCCTAACTTGAAAAGGGGGGGCAACTAGGTTCTGGCAAGCAACCTAGGTGGCAATAGTGAAAAGAAGGGATGCCAGTGGGTAGCACTCTCCAAGGAAGCTCTGGCAGGATGTATTTGACACCATGAAGCTGAGGGGTACAAAACCAGGATGACAGTTCCTACAATGAGATAAATGAAGACACCCACGAGGGAGAGAACAACAATGGCTCCTGCCCAGGGCGGCTGCAGTCTGCCCACCGGACAGGAAGAGTGCCTGACTAATTGCATTGCTGCCTGTCTCCATATAGCACCGTTTGTTTATTGAAGGTCCCCTTCTTTGTCCTGAACAAATTGACCTATTTGCTTCACTTTGTGAATTTAATTTTCATCTGTACATTTGCAAAATACCCCATCGGTGTTCATTATGGTAAATTAATGTTAGTAGTTCTGTAAGACAACCGTCAGCCCTCATTTTCACCAACTCTTTCCAATCTCTCCCCCACCCCCGTTCCTTGACTAATAGATATCATTTCAACAGTTTGACTAACTGCCGTGTTATAGAAAAGGCAGTAATTTATACTGATGTAATGGCCGTGATAAAAATCATTTGTGTGCTGATTTTATAAATTAGGGTGGAAATGTGAGTGCCTCTGAAAAATGAAGTGCTACCACATGGATTCCACTGTTGCTAATGCCTCATACCTTTCTGCTTCATTAAACCAATTTCACGGGGAGATGAGTTAGAGGAAGAAGCTGTGCTGCTTATGAGACGCAACAATGGTTTATTGAAATCAATGGGGCTAAGATTAAATTAAGTGCTACTCAAGAAATATGGAAATATAAAAATATTCAGGCTTCTAGATGGGTAATTCAAAAATATGATAAGTTAGCTCTTTCATGCTCCCAAAACTGGTTCATCATAATTGCATAGAACTGGGTCTACAGCCTACTAATTAATATTGAAGAGTTTCTTGAAACTACCCTTATGAGTGGGAGAACCCAATAATGAATTTATCCCATTTCCATTTTGAAATAATGTCAATTCAAAATTTTCTTTCAGATCTATTCCGATGGACTTGGATCTTTAAAATGCTTCCTCACTGGTCTGCTCATTCTTGAGAAGTAAACACCAATGTTAGATAAAAGGGGTGGAGCAGGGGCAAGATGAAGGTACGTGGCAGAAAGTAGGCCATTTATTGGCAATTGTCAATTAGCAAACCTCAGTAATTGTTCTGCTCTTTTGTTTATGAATTTCAGGTGAGCACAACACCAGCCGAATACAGATTTATGCTGCTCAGCATTTTGCTACTCCTTTTTGGATAATGCCCTAAACTGGAGGTGGAGACACTGAAAAATAAAGGATTGCTTGCCATGCCCTTAGGAACAGGTACCAAGGAATTAAGATGGAGCAATTTCCACTGTTCATTTAAATTTCCTGCTATTCCCCCCATGCTGATGAATTTAAAGTTTTCACTTTCTAGCAACTAAACCCTATTTGTTCCCTGAATTGTGAAGGATGTAAATACAAAGGGATTCATTCACTAAATAAGAGGCTTGTGAATACTTGCTGGGGTTTTTTTTTTAAATGCAAAATTTCAAAGTGCAGCTGAGGAGCTGCCATTTTCCTCCCCCCTCACAATGAGATCTCTGTGCATAAGTGACCCAAGTCCCGGGGTTGAGTCCAGCTCACAGATTAGCACAGAAAACACGTACAGACAAGACTTTCAACACACCCCCTCCCACTGATGATAAAAGGAGCTCCAAAAAGTGTTTCTCTAGGATAGGGGGAAAGGATTTTGTGATTACAATCCTGAAGACTACTATGTGCCAAGAGTCAGAGAACATATCCCCACTCAAATGGGAAAATAATTGATGTGAGGTCTGCTGCTACCATCCTGGAATTCGAGGCTCTACAGACTTAGTTCAAACAGCTAACATAAGCTAACATAGCATGCCTACAGTTGTAACAAACACTTTTCATCACACTGTCAGAGGGGCTTGCAGCAATCCCCTTCAGAGGCTCACCCATTGCTATTAGTTGATAGGCATATCCACCAACATCAGTAAGGGAAAATGCGCTGTCCAAATGCCTGTCATAGTTTTGAACATTATAAAAAAGTATGTACTCGCTCAAAAGTAAAGAACAAACTGAAAGAAAATTAACTTTTAAAGAAATGTCATTATTTGGCTTAGATGCGTCTGGAGCAGGGCATGGTTAAAACTTGGCCTTCAACTAACTGGTGACCTTAAGCCTCAACTTTCTGGTCCATAAAATGAGATCTCTAAATTCTATTCTGGCTAGAAGTTTCTATTGCCTGATTTGTACAAACTCTCTTAGAAGAGGCCCACAACAAGCCAGATGTTAATAGTCACAGAGTTGTTCCCTACCTATGACTCAGAAAAATTACATCAGTGAAAAGTATTTCATGTAAATGCCACCAAACATGTTTTAATCCTCAGAGGTACAGTTTTAAGGATAAAAAGCATTATATTGGGGTGGGGGAAAAACAGCATTCCTCAAAAGATAAAGACGCCTCTACTCATGTCCTTCCTTTCACTAGTCTCCCCACCACTGAAGAATCCAAGTTTCTGTTACCCCAAATTCTGGTTCTCTCTGGGTCCAGCAGCACTTGGAGCAAAGAACACTGCTTTCTGACAGAGCAATATGTTCCACTGTGGCTAGAGCTCTGGGGAGGATGGGCAGCACTGGGAACTAAGGAGAGATACTTCCCTGAGCAGACTATAGGGATAGAAGAGACTCATTTCCATTACATATGTAAATTTAGGGAAACTGCAAACAGATTGAAAGATTTGCTAAAAGTCATGTCATGAGTTGGGAAGCAGATGATTGGGAAATAAGTTCCACAATTTCTTAACTTCATTCAGGCCAGGGTCTGGCCCCAAAAGGTGACATAGATGAAATGGCTAAGACTCACCGATTAGTAAAAACTGACCAGTCCTGGGGACAAATATGCCAACTCACTCATATCATGTAATCATTATGGTTGTCCTTAGCCCTTCTGTCCATCTTCTACTAAGCACTACCTTCTCAAATCGCTTTTCATTTATCTCTGAGCTTGTGCTTCAAACTAAATGTTCTATTTAGTCTTTACCTCTGCTGCTTCCTTCTTCCCTTCTCTAATTTTTAATGTTATTTTCTTTCCCACTGCAGACTTTTTTTTTTTGTAAAAGTGAAAGCATGGTAGCAAATAGCAGTGAAGTCATTTTATATGTTTATTTCCTACACTTATTTCATGTACTATGGCACATAAACATCAACAACTAAGTACACTCAAATAGTTACCATCTCTAAGAAACTGAAATTGCTGAGGAAGGCTAACAGGCCTACTTTTAGATGCGTATTGTATTGGCCCATTCTCACACGGCTACGAAGAAATACCTGCGACTGGGTAATTTATAAAGGGAAGAGATTTAATTGACTCACAGTTCCACAGGGCTGAGGGCCTCAGGAAACTCACAATCATGGTGGAAGAGGAAGCAAGGACCTTCTTCACATGGTGGCAGGTGAGAGAAGAGTGCACGCGTGTGTGTAAAGTGAAGGGGGAAGAGTCCCTTATAAAACCATCAGATTTCATGAGAACTCACTCACTATCATGAGAACAGCATGGGCAACACCACCCCAATTATCTAATCACCTCCCCCTAGGTCTTGCCCTCAACACCTGGGGATTACAACTCAAGGACTGAATGGGGACACAAAGCCTAACCATATCACATATTTACCCACTCAATTCTAAACCAGTGATTCTCAAACTGGAGCATGCATTAGAATCACCTGATGGGCATGTTAAGACCGTAGACTGCTACCCACTTCTCCAGATTCTGATGCAGTAGACTTGGGATGAGGCTCCAGATTTTGTATTTCTAACAAGTTCTCAGGAGATGTTGATGCTCTCGGTCTGGGGAACACAAGACAGACAAACACTATTGCTCTACCCAGTTGTTTTCCATCTTTGCTGAATACTAGAATCAGCTTGGGATCTTTTCAAAAACCCAAAGCCCATTCTGCATCTCATATCAATTAAATCAAAATCTTTGGGGGATGGTACCAATGGATCAATACTTTTTATGGCTCCCCAGTTGATCCCAATTTACAGCCAAGTTTGAGAGCCAATGCTGTAGACAACAAAGGTGGGTTTTTTAAAAAGTTTCTGTTTTTTTTAAGCAAGTGAGGAGAATATAATAATTACCTCATGTTTACTGGTGCTGATATTTTTTAAAGAGTGCCTTCCTATCCAAGTAATATTAATAAATGGCTTGTTACAGTTCCAAATATTTGTGTTCAATGTTAGGTAGGTGGTATGAGCAACAAGAACAATTAAAAGTACAGATAGTCTGAGAGAGTGGCCAGAAATTTGACAAGGCAAAGTCAGGCCTTGATGCTTTCAGAAATCTCAGATCAGAATATCCAAGAGAGGGCTGTGGAAGTATTTCTCTGACAACTGCCTGAGAACTTATGCTTTCTTTTAAGCCAAAGGAGGTTCCTTAGACCCATCTTCTTGGCGCTACCCCCTTGGCTCATTGTACAGAACTAATAAAAACTTTCATCTGTCCTTGACTAGGCTGTCTCATTGCCAGTATTGGCACCAGAACAGTGGTTCCCAATTTTGCACATAAGTATCATCTGAAGAGCTTAAAAAATGCTGATGCCCATTTCCCACCCTCAAAGATTGTGATTTCGTTAGTCTTAGGTGACCTGGACTCTGGGATTTTAAGTTTTCCTGGTGAGTCTAGCATGCAGAGATAATTTGGGAACTAATTAGAGCAATGAGTTCTGTTATAGCCCCCTTCTGTTAGAGGTTTTGATTGCCTGCACTGTTCACTTTGGACCCCAGGTGCTTCACTTGCTCTAGACACCTATTACAAAACTGTTTGCAGACATTCTTTCACTTGAGGTTTGGTATAATGACAGAAGGGATAGCTGATAATGAAGGAAATCTCACTGTACAATGAGAAAGTTAACCTAGACAACTAACTCCTTGATACTTAAATGATGGTCCATGACTATCAACATCAGCATCACCTGGAAAAGTTTTAGAACTGCAAATAGTTGAGGCCCATCCCAGACATGATGGCTACTCAGGTGATTTGTATACCCATTAAAGTCTGAGAACCAGTCTGCTCCTTCACCTTGGGTCTTGTCTCCTGAAAATGGTGCCCCCAGCCCTTCTGTTCATATTCTACTAAGCATTACTTTCTTAAGTCAGTTTTCATTTATCTCTAAGCTTGTACTTCAAACTAAATGTACCATTTTATTGTTACGTCTTCTGCTCCCTTTTTCCCCTCTCTAACTTTCAATGTTACTCTCTTTCACACTGCAAGGGATTTTTTTTTTTTTTTTTTTTTTTTTTTTGTAGAAGTAAAAGCATAGTAGCAAAAAAAAAAAAGCAGCAAAGGCACTTTATAAGTCTGTTATATTTTCTACAATTATTTCATGTACTATGACATATAAAATCAACAACATTAATTACACTCATATAAAACTAAGATTGAATTCTAATGTAAATGATGAATTTGGTTGCAAAAGTTGTGTCAATGTAGGCTCACCAATTGTAACAAATGTACTACTCTGGTGGGGGATATTGATAATGTGGAAGGCTATGCATGTGTTGGGGCAGGGAGTATATGGAAAATCTCTGTACCTCCTGTTAAATTTTGCTGTGAACTTAAAACTGCTGTAAACATAAAGTCTACTAAAATATTTTTAAAAGACACAATATGCCAAAATACATGGAATGCAGCTTTGGCAGTGAAGAAAGGAAAATTTATAACACTAAATAATTACATCAGAGAAGAAGACAGGTCTAAGTTTCTACCTCAAGACATGAGAAAAAGAAGAGTGAAAGACACCCAAACAAGCATAAGAAAGGAAATGGCAAAGGTGCAAGCAGAAATCAATTGAACTGAAAACAGAAACAGTAGAGAAAATCAATGAAACACAGCACTGATTCTTTACGGGGAAAATCAATAAAACTAGCAAACTTGTAGCAACACTGACAAAAAGAAGACACAAATAAACATCAGAAATGAAGTGGGGATATCACTAAAGAACCTGTGTTTATTAAAAGGTAAATAAGAGATTACTACAAATAACTTTAGTACCATAAATTTGGCAGGAGAAATAGACCAATCCCTCAAAAACTACAAACTACCAAAACTCAAACTAAGATAAAATAGACATTCTGAATTGTCCTATGACCATAAAGAAACTGAATTTGTAATTAAAAACACCCAAAAAATAAAATATCCAGGCTCACGTGGTTTCACTGGAGAATTCTACCAACATTTAAAAAATCACCAGCAATCTTATACATATTCTTTCAGAAAATAGAAGAGGGAACACATCACAAACCATTTTCTGAGGCAAGTATTACCCTGATTAAAAAAACAAAAACAAAAACAAACAAAAAAACACAGAAAAATAGTATTATATACTTTGATTCAAAAGTACTAAAAAAAAAAAAAAAGCAAATTAAATACAGCAATGTATTGACAGGGTTTAGGACACACAAACCCAAAATATGGAACTTTAGCATACTGAGTATTTTAAGCTGAAGGAATTTGAGAAAGTGACAGAAGCAGGAAGGGCCCTCTCACCTACCTACCTCTGCTTTTCTCTTCTAAAGAAGGTCATAAAACCTAGAAAGAATTTTTTTACTCTCCCCTGAAGCAGGTCATAAGACTGCAATGTGACAGTGCAAACTTCATAGCCAGAGGAAAGGAACTTCCTTGTCTCTGAAAACACAGAAACACAGAAGAATCTGAACAAACAGGCCTTGTGAAGCTACCCCAGTTAATTACCTTTAGATCATACACCCTTTGTCTACTCTTCATTAAACTTAAGCATAAAAATACACAGGTTTCCCTTTTTCTTTGGACGATCATTTCTGAAGGCTCCAATGTCACATAATACTTATGTTAAAATTTTTGTCTGCTTTTTTTTCTTTTAATCTTTTTTAATTTTTAGACCCAGCCAGAAACCTTAAGAGTTGATGAAAATCTGACTCCCCTACAGTATAAAATAATTATACACCATGACCGAATTCTTTTTACTTCACCAAATTTGCTTCAATGTTGAAAAATCAATCATAAAAAAATCAGCCAATGTAATCCACCCTATCAACAAGTTAAAGAAGAAAAAATCAAATGTCATGTAAATTGACTCAGACAAAGCAGCTGACTAAATCCAACAGCCATTCATAATTAAAAAACAAAACAGGTGGTTCAGTGGACTCAACCATTCTAGCCTGCTGGCTCTGGGGAGTACAGGTGGTCTGGATGAGGAGGAGTGCCCCACAACGCAGCACAGCTGCTGTGCTAGATCGTTGCCAGACAGCTGCTGTAAGTGGGACCCTGATCCATCCCTCCTTACTGGGCAGGGCTTCCCTGAGGGACTTTCACCAACTCCAGCTGTGGTTATAATTCTGATCTCTCCCTGGGATGGAGTCCCCAGGGAGAGGGACAGCCACTGTCTCTGTGGTTCAGTCAACTCAGCCTTTTCAGCCTGTGGCTCTGGAGAGACCAAGTGGTCTGGATGAGGAAGAGTTCCCCACAATGCAGCAAACCAGTTCTACCAAAAAGCAGTCAAACTGCTGATTTAAGTGGGTCTCTGATCTCATTCCTCCTGACTGGGTGAGACCTCTCAACAGGGGTCTCCAGACACCTCCTACAGGAGCACTCTGGAAACAGGTCAGTACCCCCCTGGGATGGAGCACCCAGAGAAAGGAGTAGGCTGCCATCTTTGCTGTTTTGCAGCCTTCACTGGTGATATCTCCAGGTACAGAAAAAATGGAGGCAGCTAGGATCTGGAGCAGACCCCCAAAAAACTGAAGCAGCACTATGGAAGAGTGGCCTCACTGATAAAAGAAAAACAAACAGAAAGCAGCAACATCAACAAAAACAACCCCATAAAAAAACCCCATTCAAAGGTCAGCAACCTCAAAGATCAAAGGTAGATAACCCCACAAAGATGAGAAACAATCAACAGAAAAACGCTGAAAACTCAGAAAGCTAGAGTGCCTCTTCTCCTTCCAATGACCACAACACCTCTCCAGCAAGGGCACAGAATGAGACTCAGGCTGAGATGGCTGAATTGACAGAAGTAGACATCAGAAGGTGGGTAATAATGAACTTCACTGACCTAAAAAAGCATGTTGTAACCCAATGCAAAGAAGCTAAGAATTAAAATAAAACTATACAGGAGCTGATAACCAGAATAGCCTGTTTAGAGAGAAACATAACTGACCTGATTAAGCTGAAAAAACACAACATGAAAACTTCACAATGCAATCAGAAGTACCAATAGCAGAATAGACCAAGTGGAGAAAAGAATCTCAGAGCTTGAAGACTGTCTTTCTGAAATAAGACAGGCAGACAAGAATAGAGAAAAAAAGAATGAAATGGAACAAACAAAACCTCTGAGAAATATGGAGTTATGTAAAAAGACCGAACCTATGACTGATTGGAGTACCTGTAAGAGATGGGGAGAATGGAACCAAGTTGGAAAACACACTTCAGGATATCATCAAAGAGAACTCCCCCCAACCTAGCAAGACAGGCCAAAACTCAGATTCAGGAAATCCAGAGAACCCCAGTAAGATACTCCATGAGAAGATCAACCCCAAGACAAATAATCGTCAGATTCTCCAAGGTCAAAATGAAAGAAAACAATGTTAAAGGCAGCCACAGAGAAAGACCAGGTCACCTACAAAGGGAAGCCCATCAGACTAACAGTGGACCTCTCAGCAGAAACCCTGTAAGCCAGAAGAGATTGGGGGCCAATATTCAACATTCTTAAAGAAAAGAATTTCCAACCCAGAATTTCATATCTGGCCAAACTAAGCTTCAGAAGCAAAGGAGAAATAAGATCCTTTTCAGACAAGCATAATGCTGAGGGAGTTCATCACCACCAGGCCTGCCTTGCAAGAGCTCCTGAAGAAAGCACTAAGTTGGAAAGGAAAAACTGTTACCAGCCACCACAAAAACATACTGAAATACACAGACAAGGGACACTCTGAAGCAACCATGAAACAAGTCTGCAAAATAACCAGCTACCATCATGATGACAGGACCAAATTAACACATAACAATATTAACCTTAAATGTAAATGAGCTAAATGCCCCATTTAAAGACACAGAATGGCAAGCTGTATAATGAGTCAAGACCCATCAATATGCTGTCTTCGAAAGACCCATCTCACATGCAAAGACACATATAGGCTCAAAATAAAGGGATGGAGGAAAATTTACCAAGCAAATGGAAAACAGAAAAAAAGCAGGGGTTCTAGTTTCTGACAAAACACACTTTAAACCAATGAAGATCAAAAAAGATAAACAAGCGCATTACATAATGGTAAAATGTTCAAGTCAACAATAAGAGCTAACTATCCTGAATATACATGCACCCAATACAGGATCACCCAGATTCATAAAGCAAGTTCTTAGAGACCTACAAAGAGATTTAGACTCCCACACAATAACAGTGGGTAACTTTAACACCCCACTGACAATATTAGACAGATCATTGAGACAGAAAATTAACACAGATATTCAGGACCTGAACTCAGCTCTGGATCAAGTGAACCTTATAGATATCTATAGAACTCTTCACCCCAAAACAACAGAATATACATTCTTTTCATCACTACATGGCACTTTAAAATTAATCACATAATCAGAAGTAAAATATTCCCCACAAGTGCAAAAGAACTGAAATTATAACAGTTTCTCAAGACCAAAGCACAATCAAATTAGAACTCAAGGCTAAGAAATTCACTCAAAACCACACAACTTCATGAAAATTAAACAGCCTGCTCCTGAATGACTCCTGGGTAAATAATGAAATTAAGGCAGAAATCAAGAAGTTCTTTGAAACTAATGAGAACAAAGAGCCAACACACCAGAATCTCTAGGACACAGCAAAAGCAGTGTATTAGTCAGGGTTCTCTAGAGGGACAGAACTAATAGGATAGATGTATATATAAAGGAGAGTTTATTAAGGAGTATTGACTCACACGATCACAAGGTGAGGTCACAGAATAGGCCGTCTGCAAGCCAAGGAGCAAGGAAGCCAGTACGAGTCCCAAAGCAGAAGAACTTGGAGTCCGATGTTCAAGGGCAGGAAGCATCCAGCACAAGAGAAAGATGTAGGCCAGAAGACTAAACCAGTGTAGTCCTTCCATGTTATTCTGCCCGCTTTTATTCTGGACACACTGGCAGCTGATTAGATTGTGCTCATGCAGATTGAGTGTGGGTCTGCTTTTCCCAGTCCACTGGCTCAAATGTTAATCTCCTTTGGCAACACCCTCACAGACACACCCAGGAACAATACTTTGCATCCTTCAATCCATTCATGTTGACACTCAATATTAACCATCACAAGCAGTGTAAGAGGGAAATATATAGCACTGAATGCCCACATCAAAAGGATAGAAAAATCTCAAATTAACAACTTAACATCACAACTAAAAGAATGAGAGAGCTAAGAACAAACAAACCCCAAAGCTAGCAGAAGGCAAAAATTAACTAAGATCAGAGCAAAACTGAAGGAGACAGAGACACAAAATGCCATTCAAAAAATCAACGAAATTATAAGAAGCTGGTTTTTTTTTGTGAAAAAAAATTAGTAAAATAGACTGCTAGCTAGACTAATAAAGAAAAAAAAGAAGAATCAAATAGACACAATCAGAAATGATAAAGGGGATAGCACTACTGACCCCACCGAAATACAAGAAGCAATCATCAGAGAATACTATAAACACCTCTATGCACATACACTGGAAAATCTAGAAAAATTGATAAATTCCTGGACACATACACCCTCCCAAGACTGAACCAGGAAAAAACTGAACACCTGAATAGACCAATAACGAGTTCTGAAATTGACTCAGCAAAAAATAGCCTACAACCAAAAAAAAAGAAAAAGAAAGCCCAGTACTAGATGGATTTAGAGCTGAATTCTACCAGAGGTACAAATAAGAGCTGGTACCATTTCTACTGAAACTACTCCAAACAATTGAAAAGAAGGGACTCCTCCCTAACTCATTTTATGAAGCCAGCATCATCCTGATACCAAAATCTGGCAGAGATACAACAAAAAAAAGAAAACTTCAGGCCAATATCCCTAATGAACATCAATGGGAAAATCCTCAAAAAAAATACTGGTGAACCGAGTCCAACAGCACATCAAAAAGCTAATCTAGCACTATCAAGTTGGTTCCATCCCCAGGATGCAAGGTTGGTTCAACATAAGCAAATCAATAAATGTAATTTATCACATAAACATAAATAAAGACAAAAACTACATTATTATCTCAATAGATGTAGAAAAGGCCTCCAATGAAATTCAACACCTCTTCATGTTAAAAACTCTCAATAACCTATGTATTGAAGGAAAATACTCAGAATAATAAGAGCCATTTATGACAAACCAACAGCAAATATCAAACTGAATGGGCAAAAGCTGGACGCATTCCCTTTTAAAACCAGCACAAGACAAGGATGCCTTCTCTCACCACTCCTATTCAACATAGTATTGAAAGTTCTGGTGAGGGCAATCGGGCAAGAGAAACAAATAAAGAGTATTCAAATAGGAAGAGAGGAAGTCAAATTATCCTTGTTTGCAGATGACATGATTCTATATCTAGAAAACCCCATTGTCTCAGCCGAGAAGCTTTTTCTTTCTTTCTTTCTTTTTCTTTTTATTATACTTTAAGTTCTAGAGTACATGTGCACAACGTGCAGGTTTGTTACATATGTATACATGTGCCACGTTGGTGTACTGGACCCATTAACTCATCATTTACATTAGGTATTTCTCCTAATGCTATCCCTCCTTGCTCCCCCGACCCCATGACAGGCCACAGTGTGTGATGTTCCCCATCCTGTGTCCAAGTGTTCTCACTGTTCAATTCCCACCTATGAGTGAGAACATGATGTGTTTGGTTTTCTGTCCTTGTGATAGTTTGCTCAGAATGATGCTTTCCAGCTTCATCCATGTCCCTACAAAGGACATGAACTCATCATTTTTTATGGCTGCATAGTATTCCATGGTGTATATGTGCCAAATTTTCTTAAGACAGTCTATCATTGATGGACATTTGGGTTGGTTCCAAGTCTTTGCTATTGTGAATAGTGCCACAATAAACATATGTGTGCATGTGTCTTTATAGTAGCATGATTTATAATCCTTTGGGTACATACCCAGTAATGGGATTGCCAGGTCAAATGGTATTTCTAGTTCTAGATCCTTGAGGAATTGCCACACTGTCTTCCACAATGGTTGAACTAGTTTACACTCCCACCAACAGTGTGAAAGTATTCCTTTCTCCACATCCTCTCCAGCACCTGTTGTTTCCTGACTTTTTAACGATCGCCATTCTAACTGGTGTGAGATGGTATCTCATCGTGGTTTTGGTTTGCATTTCTCTGATGACCAGTGATGATGAGCATTTTTTCGTGTATCTATTGGCTGCATAAATGTCTTCTTTTGAGAGGTGTCTGTTCATATCCTTCACTCACTTTTTGATGGGGTTGTTTGATTTTTTTCTTGTAAATTTGTTTAAGTTCTTTGTGGATTCTGGATATTAGCCCTTGTCAGATGAGTAGATTGCAAAAATTTTCTCCCATTCTGTAGGTTGCCTGTTCACTCTGATGGTAGTTTCTTTTGCTGTGCAGAAGCTCTTTAGTTTAATTAGATCCCATTTGTCTATTTTGGCTTTTGTTGCCACTGTTTTTGGTGTTTCAGTCATGAAGTCCTTGCCCATGCCTATGTCCTGAATGGTAATGCCTAGGTTTTCTTCTAGGGTTTTGATGGTTTTAGGTCTAACATTTAAGTCTTTAATCTATCTTGAATTAATTTTTGTATAAGGTATAAGGAAGGGATCCAGTTTCAGCTTTCTACATATGGTTAGCCAGTTTTCCTAGCACCATTTATTAAATAGGGAATCCTTTCCCCATTTCTTTTTTTCCTCAGGTTTGTCAAAGATGAGATGGTTGTAGATGTGTGGTGTTATTTCTGAGATCTCTGTTCTGCTCCATTGGTCTATATGTCTGTTTTGGTACCAGTACCATGCTGTTTTGGTTACTGTAGCCTTGTAGTATAGTTTGAAGTCAGGTAGCGTGATGCCTCCAGCTTTGTTCTTTTGGCTTAGGATTGTCTTGGCAATGTGTCAGCCCAGAAGCTTCTTAAGCAACTTCAGCAGAGTCTCAGGATACAAAATCAGTGTGCAAAAATTTCCATCATTCCTATACACTGACAACAGGCAAGCTGAGAGCTAAATCATGAATAAACTCCCATTCACAATTGCTACAAAAAGAATAAAATACCTAGGAATACAGATAACAAGGAAAGTGAAGGACCTATTCAAGGAGAAATACAAACCACTGTTCAAGGAAATCAGAGAGGACAAACAAATGGAAAAACATTTCATGCTCATGGATAGGAAAAATCAATCATGAAAATAGTTATACTGCCCAAAGTAATTTATAGATCCAATGCTATTTCCATTAAACTACCATTGACATTCTTCACAGAATTAGAAAAAAACTATCTTAAAATTCATATGGAACCAAAAAGGAGTCTGAATAGCCATGACAACTCTAAGCAAAAAGCACAAAGATGGAGGCATCATGCTACCCGACTTCAAACTATACTACAAGGCTACAGGAACCAAAACAGCATGGTACTAATACAAAAGCAGACACATAGATCAATGGAACAGAATAGAGAACTCAGAAATAAGACCGCACAACTACAACCATCTAATCTTTGACAAATCTGACAAAAAAACAAGCATCAAGGAAATAATTCCCTATTTAATAAATGGTGCTGGGGGAACTGGCTAGCCATATGCAGAAAATTAAAACTGGATGCTTTCCTTACACCTTATGCAAAAATTAACTCAAGATGGATTAAAGACTTAAATATATAACCCAAAACTGTAAAAACTCTAGAATAAAATCTAGGCAATACCGTTCAGGACATAGGCATGGGTAAAGATTTCATGATAACAATGCAAAAAGCCATTGCAACAAAAGCAAAAATAGACACATGGCATCTAATTAATCTAAAGAGCTTTTGCACAGCAAAAGAAACTATCTTCAGTGAATAGACAACCTACAGAATGGGGGAAAATTTTTGCAACACTGACATCTGACAAGGGTCTAATAACCAGCGTTTACAAGGAACTTAAACAAATTTACGAGAAAAAGCCAAACAACCGAATTAAAGTGGGCAAAGGACATGAACAGAGAGTTTTCAAAAGAAGATATTTATGCAGCCAACAACCATGTGAACAAAAGCTTAACATCACTGATCATTAGAGAAATGCAGATCAAAACCACAATAAGATACCATCTT
Organism: Pongo abelii; assembly: GCF_028885655.2. Taxonomy (NCBI): domain Eukaryota; kingdom Metazoa; phylum Chordata; class Mammalia; order Primates; family Hominidae; genus Pongo; species Pongo abelii. The sequence goes on along the minus strand of NC_072008.2, from coordinate 146,501,182 downwards.
GTATCAGTCAGAATGGCTATTGTTAAAAAAATCAAGAAACAACAAATGCTGGTGAGGTTGTGGAGAAAAGGGAATGCTTATACAATGTTCATGGGAGTGTAAATTAGTTCAACCATTGTGGAAGGCAGTGCAGCAATTCTCAAAGTTCTAGAAGCAGAAATACCATTTGACCCAGTGATCCCATTACTAAGTATATACCCATAGGGATATAAATCATTCTATTATAAAGATACATCCATGCATATGTTCATTGCAGCACTATTCACAATAGTAAAGACATGGAATCAACCCAAATGCCCATGAATGATAGACTGGACAAAGAAAATGTGGCACATATATACCATGGAACACTATGCAGACATAAAAAGGAATGACATCATGCCCTTTGGAGAGACATGTATGGTGCTGGAAGCCAATATCCTCAGCAAACTAACACAGGAACAGAAAACCAAACATTGCATGTTCTCACTTATAAGTAGGAGCTGAACAATGAAAGCACATGGACACTGGGGGAACAATACATACTGGGGCCTGTCAGGAACGTTGGGGAGGGAGAGTATCAGGAAGAACAGCTAATGGATGCTGGGCTTAATAGCTAGGTCACGGGATGATCTGTGCAGCAAACCACCATGGCACACGGTTACCTATGTAACAAACCTGCACATCCTGCACAAGTACCCTGGAACTTAAAATAAAAGTTGAAAAAAACAAAACAAAACCTCTGCAAATTAGGAATAAAGGAGAATTATCTCAACTTGATAAAGAACATCTACAAAAACCTACAGCTAACATCATACATAATGGTTAAAAGCTGAATGCTTTCCCCCTAACATCCAGTGATGTTAGCTTTCACTACTCTTATTCATCATACTACTGGAATTTCTAGCCCTTTAATAAGGCAAGAAAATGTGATCAAAGGCATACAGTTTGGAAAGGAAGGAATGAAACTGTTCCTATTTGTAAATGAAATTATTGTATACATAGAAAATCCCAAAAAGGGAGGCAGAGAAAGATGGTGAAATAAAAGGCCCCACTGATTATTCTCCCCACAAGGACACCAATTTAAGAGGTATCTACACAAAAAAGCACCTTCATAGGAACCAAAAGTCAGGTGAGTGCTCACAGTACCTGATTTTAACTTCATATTGCCGAAAGAGACACTGAAGGGATACAAAAATCAGTCTTGAATCACCAATGCCACCCCTCACTCATCTTCCAGCAGAGGCAGCATGGTACAGAAAGCATTTCTGGGCTCTGGGGAGAGGGGAAATGCAAAAATTATGAGACATTGAACTCAGTGCTACCCTAGTATAACAGAAAACAAAACCGGACCAAATTCAGCTGATGTATGCCCATGGAATGAGCATTTAAAATAGCCCTAGCCAAAGGGGAATCGCCGATCCCAGTGGTCTAAACTTGACTTCCCACAAACGTCACCATCATGGGCTAAAGTGTTTTGGGGCTCCAAATAAACTTGATAGGCAGTTTAGGCCACAAGATTGAAGCTCCTAGGTTAAGTCCTATTGCTGAAATGAGCCCAGAGACAGTGAGGTGGGGAACACGTGACATACTAAGACACCAGCCAGGGAGGCTAAGGGATTGCTGGCATCACCCTCCCCCAACCCCAGGATGCACAGCGCACTGCTTCAAAGGAGACCCCTTTCTTCTGCTTGAGGAGAGGAGAGGGAAGAATGAGGAAGACTTTGTCCTGCATCTTGGATACCATCTCAGCTAGACCAGGATACAGCACCAGTCAGAGGTGTGAGGTCCCTTTTCCAGGGCCTATCTCCCAAATAACATTTATGGACATACCCTGGGAAAGAAGGGGACCTGCTGCCTTGAAGGGAAGGAACCAGTCCTGGCAGGATTCACAACCTGCTAACTGAAGGGCTCTTGGGCCCTGAATGACCAACGGTGATACCCAGGTACTGCATTGAGGGCCTTGGGTGAGACGGGTGAGACTCTGATACTTGTGGCTTCAGGTGAGATTCTGCACATTTTCACCTGTGGTGGCTACAGAGTGAGATTCCTTGCACTTGAGAAGAGCAAAGCGAAAAGTATAGGGGACTTTGTCTTGCACCTTAGGTACCAGCTTGGCCATGGGTGAGGGGACAGTAAGAGGACCAAGGGGGCTCTTGGGGTCCTGATTCCAGGAATTGGCTCTTACATGGCATTTCTGGACCTGCCCTGGGCCAGAGAGGAGCCTACTGCCCTAAAGAGTGAGTCCCAGACCAGGCAGCATTCACCACAATCTGACTGAAGAGTCCTCGGGACTAACGGAAACACAGGTGGTAGTCTGGAAATATTCCCTAATGGCCTGTGGTGGCAGTGGCCATGGAGTGAGACTCCTCCACCTTTGGAAAGGGCAGGAAAGAATGGAAAGGACTGCATCTTGTCTGAGTGCCAGCTCAGCAACAGTACAGTAGTTAACCAGGTAGACTTCTAAGGTTTTCAACTCTAGTCCCTGGCTCCTGGACAGCACCTCTGGACCCATCTGGGGCCTGGGAAACTCACTATCATAAAGGGAAGGAAAAAGGCCTGGATGGCTTTGCAATTTGCTGATTGTAAAGCTCCAGGGCCTTGAACAAACATAGGCCATAGCCAGAGAGTGGTTACGGCAGGCCTTGGGTAAGACCTGGTGCTATGCTGATTTCAGGTCTGATCTAGTCCAGTCCTAGTGACGGTGGCCACAGGAGTGGTTGTGTCATTCCAGTCCCTGTTCTAGGTGGCTCAGACAGAGAGAAAGACTCTGTTTCGGAGAAAGTAAGGGAAGAGAATACGAATCTCTGCCGGTAATTAAAAGAATTCTCCTGGACCTTGTCCAAGACCATCAAGGCAGTACCTCTATGACTCTGGAAGAACTACAGCGTTACTGGGATTGGGGTGCCCCCTAAAGCAGATACAGCTTAGATTAAAACACCCAAGTCCTTTCAAATATCTAGGAAGTCTTCCCAAGAAGGATGGCTACAAAGAAGCCCAGACAATGAAGACTACAATAAATACCTAACTCTTCAATGCCCAGAAACCAAAGAACATCTACTAGCATCAACACCATTCAGGAAAACATAAACTCAACAAATGAACTAAATAAGTCACCAGCAACTAATTGTAAAGAAAGAGAGATATGTGACCTTTCAGACAGAGAATTCAAAATAGCTGGGCAAACTCAAAGACATTCAAGCTAACACAGAGAAGAAATTCAGAATTCAATCAGACAAATTTAACAAAGAGATTGAAATCATTTTTAAAAATCAAGCAGGAATATTGGAGTTGAATAATACAATTGACACAATTAAGAATGTATCAGAGTCTTTTAATAGCAGAATTGATGAAGCAGAAGAAACAATTAGTGAGCTTACAGACAGGCTATTTGAAAATAGTCAGAGGAGACAAAAGAAAAAGGAATGAAAAATGAATGAAGCATACCTACAAGATCTAGAAAATCTCAAGATGGCACACCTAAGAGTTACTGGCTGTAAACACAAAGTAGAGAAAGAGATAGGGGTAGATAGTTTTCAAATGGATAATAACAGAGAACTTGCAAACCTAGAGCAAGATATCAACATCCAAGTACAAGAAGATTACAGAACACCAAGCAGATTTAACTCAAAGAAGTCTACCTCAAGGAATTTAACAATCAAACTCTCAAAGGTCAAAAAAATTCTTAAAAGAATCATAAAAGCAGCAAGAGAAAAGAAACAAATAACATCCAATGGAGCTCCAATACACCTGGCAGCAGACTTTTCAGTAGAAAACTTACAGGCCAGGAGAGAGTGGCATGACATATTTAAAGTGTTGAAGTAAAACAGAAACTTTTACCCTAGAATAGCATATCCAGGGAAAATATTATTCAAAGATGAAGGAGAAATATTTTCCCAAACAAAAGCTGAGGGATTTCATCAATACCAGGCCTGTCCTATAAGAAATGCTAAAGGAAGTACTTCAGACTAAACCAGGAAGAAGTTGAATCTCTGAATAGACCAATAACAGGCTCTGAAATTGTGGCAATAATCAATAGCTTACCAACCAAAAAGAGTCCAGGACCAGATGGATTCACAGCCGAATTCTACCAGAGGTACAAGGAGGAACTGGTACCATTCCTTCTGAAAGGATTCCAATCAACAGAAACAGAGGGAATCCTTCCTAACTCATTTTATGAGGCCAGCATCATCCTGATAGCAAAGCCGGGCAGAGACACAACCAAAAAAGAGAATTTTAGACCAATATCCTTGATGAACATTGATGCAAAAATCCTCAATAAAATACTGGCAAACCAAATCCAGCAGCACATCAAAAAGCTTATCCACCATGATCAAGTGGGCTTCATCCCTGGGATGCAAGGCTGGTTCAATATACGCAAATCAATAAATGTAATCCAGCATGTAAACAGAACCAAAGACAAAAACCACATGATTATCTCAATAGATGCAGAAAAGACCTTTGACAAAATTCAACAACGCTTCATGCTAAAAACTCTCAATAAATCAGATATTGATGGGATGTATCTCAAAATAATAAGAGCTATCTATGACAAACCCACAGCCAATATCATACTGAATGGGCAAAAACTGGAAGCATTCCCTTTGAAAACTGGCACAAGACAGGGATGCCCTCTCTCACCACTCCTATTCAACATAGTGTTGGAAGTTCTGGCCAGGGCAATTAGGCAGGAGAAGGAAGTAAAGGGTATTCAATTAGGAAAAGAGGAAGTCAAATTGTCCCTGTTTGCAGATGACATGATTGTATATCTAGAAAACCCCACTGTCTCAGCCTAAAATCTCCTTAAGCTGATAAGCAACTTCAGCTAAGTCTCAGGATACAAAATCAATGTACAAAAATCACAAGAATTCTTATACAGCAATAACAGACAAACAGAGAGCCAAATCATGAGTGAACTCCCATTCACAATTGCTTCAAAGAGAATAAAATACCTAGGAATCCAACTTACAAGGGATGTGAAGGACCTCTTCAAGGAGAACTACAAACCACTCCTCAATGAAATAAAAGAGGATACAAACAAATGGAAGAACATCATGCTCATGGGTAGGAAGAATCAATATCGTGAAAATGGCCATACTGCCCAAGGTAATTTATAGATTCAATGCCATCCCCATCAAGTTACCAATGACTTTCTTCACAGAATTGGAAAAAACTGCTTTAAAGTTCATATGGAACCAAAAAAGAGCCCACATTGCCAAGTCAATCCTAAGCCAAAAGAACAAAGCTGGAGGCATCATGCTACCTGACTTCAAACTATACTACAAGGCTACAGTAACCAAAACAGCATGGTACTGGTACCAAAACAGAGATATAGATCAATGGAACAGAACAGAGCCCTCAGAAATAATGCCGCATATCTACGACTATCCGATCTTTGACAAACCTGAGAAAAACAAGAAATGGGGAAAGGATTCCCTATTTAATAAATGGTGCTGGGAAAACTGGCTAGCCATATGGAGAAAGCTGAAACTGGATCCCTTCCTTACACCTTATACAAAAATTAATTCAAGATGGATTAAAGACTTAAACGTTAGACCTAAAACCATCAAAACCCTAGAAGAAAACCTAGGCATTACCATTCAGGACATAGGCATGGGCAAGGACTTCATGTCTAAAACACCAAAAGCAATGGCAACAAAAGCCAAAATTGACAAATGGGATCTAATTAAACTAAAGAGCTTCTGCACAGCAAAAGAAACTACTATCAGAGTGAACAGGCAACCTACAGAATGGGAGAAAATTTTTGCAACCTACTCATCTGACAAAGGGCTAATATCCAGAATCTACAATGAACTCAAACAAATTTACGAGAAAAAAACAAACAACCCCATCAAAAAGTGGGCGAAGGACATGAACAGACACTTCTCAAAAGAAGACATTTATGCAACCAAAAAACACATGAAAAAATGCTCACTATCACTGGCCATCAGAGAAATGCAAATCAAAACCACAATGAGATACCATCTCACACCTGTTAGAATGGCAATCATTAAAAAGTCAGGAAACAACAGGTGCTGGAGAGGATGTGGAGAAATAGGAACACTTTTACACTGTTGGTGGGACTGTCAACTAGTTCAACCATTGTGGAAGTCAGTGTGGCAATTCCTCAGGGATCTAGAACTAGAAATACCATTTGACCCAGCCATCCCATTACTGGGTATATACCCAAAGGACTATAAATCATGTTGCTATAAAGACACATGCACACGTGTGTTTATTGCAGCACTATTCACAATAGCAAAGACTTGGAACCAACCCAAATGTCCAACAATGATAGACTCTCTTAAGAAAATTTGGCACATATACACCATGGAATACTATGCAGCCATAAAAAATGATGAGTTCATGTCCTTTGTAGGGACATGGATGAAACTGGAAATCATCATTCTCAGTAAACTATCGCAAGGACAAAAAACCAAACACCGCATGTTCTCACTCATAGGTGGGAATTGAACAATGAGAACCCATGGACACAGGAAGGGGAACATCACACTCTGGGGACTGTTGTGGGGTGGGGGGAGGGGGGAGGGATAGCATTAGGAGATATACCTAATGCTAAATGACGAGTTAATGGGTGCAGCACACCAGCATGGCACATGTATACATATGTAACTAACCTGCACATTGTGCACATGTACCCTAAAACTTAAAGTATAATAATAATAAAATAAAATAAAATAAAATGACATTAATGAGCAGAAGAAATCAGCTGGAGGTATAAAACTCACTGGTAATAGTAAGCACACAGAAAAACACAGACTATTATAATGTTGTAACTGAGTTGTATAAACTACTATTATCTTAAATAGAAAGACTAAATGATGAACCAATCAAAAATAATAGCTGCAAAAACTTTTCAATACATAGATGGTGCAATAAGATATAAATGGGAACAACAGAAAGTTAAATAGCAAAAATAATAAGATAGGGAGCAGAATTTTTATTAGTTTTCCTTTTGCTTGTTCGTTTATGCAAAATGTGTTAAGTTGTTATCAGGTTAAAATAATGGGTTAAGAGAGATAAGATAGTATTTGCAAGACTCATGGTAACCTGAAACCAAAAAACATACAATGGATATACAAAAAATAAAAAGCAAGAAATTAAAACATACCACCTGACAAAATCACCTTCACTAAAAGAAGGCAGGAAGGAAGGAAAGAAGGAAGAGAAGACCACAGACACACACAAAAAGAAAACAAATAATGAAACAGCAGGACTAAGTCCTTATCAATAATAACATTGAATGTAGATGGACTAAACTCTTCAATAAAAAGACAGAGTGGCTGAATTGATTTTAAAAAAAATAAGACCCAGTGATCTGTTGCCTACAAAAAATACATTTCACTTATCAAGACACACATAGACTGAAAATAAAGTGATGGAAAAAATATTCCATGCCAATGGAAACCAAAAAAGAGCAGGAGTAAGCTGTACTTATATCAGACAAAATAGATATTAAGACAAAAACTATAAAGAGAAACAGAGGAGGTTACTATGTAATGATAAAGGGGTCAATTCAACAAAAGGATAAAACAATTTTAAAATATACACACCCAATATGGAAGCACATGGATATATAAAGCAAATATCATTCAAGCTAAAAAGATAAATAGGCCCCAACACAGTAATAGCTGGAAACTTCAACCCCTCACTTTCAGCATTGGACAGATGTTCCAGACAGAAAATCAACAAAGAATCATGAGAGTTAATCTGCACTATAGACCAAATGGATCTAATAGATATTTACAGAATATTTTATCCAAGAACTGCATAATACACATTATTTTCCTCAGCACATGGATCATTCTCAAGGATAAACCATATGTTGTTAGGTCACAAAACAAGCCTTAAAATATTTTTAAAAAAACCTGAAATAATATCAAGCATCTTCTCTAACAATAAAGGGATAAAACTATAAATCACTAATAAGAAAAATCTTGGAAACTATTCAAATACATAGAAATTAAACAATATTTTCCTGAATGACCAGTGGGTCAATGCATAAATTAATAAGGAAATTGAAAAAATTTATTAAAACAAATGATAACCTAGACACAACACACCAAAATCTATGGGATACAGCAAAAGCATTACTATGAAGGAATTTTATAGCAATAACGGCCTACATCAGAAAAGAAAAAATACTTCAAATAAACAACTTAATGATGCATCTTAAAGAACTGAAAAAGCAAGACATAGCAAACCCCAAATTAAAGAAAAGAAATAATAAAGATCAGAGCAGAAATAAATGAAGTTGAAGAAAACAATACAGAAGACAAATGAAGAAAAACTTGTTTTTTGAAAAGTTAAACAAAACTGACAAACCTTTTGCCAGACTAAGAAAAAGAGAGAGAAGATTCAAATAAGTAAAATCAGAGGTGAAAAAGGAGACATTACAAGTGCTACCACAGAAATTCAAAGGATCATTAGTGGCTACTAGCAACAAATATATGCCATTAAATTGGAAATTCTAGAAGAAGTAGACAAATTCCTAGATACATACAACCTACCAAGATGGAACCTGGAAGAAATCCAACACCTGAACAGACCAGTAATGTGATAGAAGCTGTAATAAAAGTCTCAGAGTAAAGAAAAGCCTAGGACCTGATGGCTGCACTGCTGAATTCTAGCAAATGTTTAAAGAAGAACTAATATTAATTCTACTCAAACTATTCCAAAAAATAGCGGAGGATGACATACTTCCAAACTCATTCTACGAGGCCAGTATTACTCTGATAGCAGAGTAACAGACAAAGTTACATCAAAAAAAGGAAACTACAGACCAATCTCTCTGATGAATATTGATGCAAAAATCCTCAACAAAATACTCGCAAATCAAATTCAACAATACAATAAAAACATCATTCATCATGGCCAAGTGGGATTTATCCCTGGGATACAAGTTGAGTTCAATATATGAAAATCAATCAATGTGACACATTATATAAACAGAATGAAGGATGAAAACCATATGATCATTTCAATTGATGATGGAAAGTCATTTGATAAAATTTAACATCCTTTTATAATAACAATACTAAAAACACTAGGTATAGAAGGAACAAAACTCAATGTAATAAAAGCCATATATGACGGACTGACAGGTAGTATAATAAGAATGGGAAAAACTGAAAGTCTTTCCTCTAAGATCTGGAACACGATAAGGATGCCCACTGTCACTGCTGTTATTCAACATAGTACTGGAAGTCCTAGCTAGAGCAATCAGACAGGAGAAAGAACTAATGGGCATCCAAAGTGGAATGGAAGAAGTCAAATTATTCTTGTTTGCAAATAATATCTTATATTTGGAAAAACCTAAAGACTCCACCAAAAAAAGCATTAGAACTGATAAACAAATCTAGTGAAGTTACAGGATACAAAATCAACATACAAAAATCAGTAACATTTCTATATGCCAACAGTGAAAAATCTGAAAAAGAAATCAAGATATAATCCCATTTACAATAAATACAAATAAAATCAAATACCTAGTAATTAACCAAAGAAGTGAAAGAGCTCTACAATAACACTATAAAACACTATATAAAAACTATAAAACACTGATGAAATAAATTGAAGCAGACACCAAAAAATGGATGTTCATGGATTGGAAGAATCAATATTGTTAAAATATCCCTACTACCAAAGTAATCTACAGATTCAATGCAATTTCTATTAAAATACCAATGATATTCTTCACAGAAATAGAAAAAACGACCCTAAAATTTATATGGAACCACAAAAGACCCAGACTAGTCAAAGCTATCCTGATAAAAAAGAACAAAATGGGAGGAGTCACATCACCTGACTTCAAATTATGCTACAAAGCTATAGTAACCAAAACACTATGGTAGTAGTATAAAAACAGACACATAAGCCAATGGAACAGTATAGAGAACCCAGTAACAAATCCACACACCTACAGTGAATGCATTTTGACAAAGGTACCAAGAACATACACTGGGGTAAAGAGGGTAAAGACAGTCTCTTCAATAAATGGTGCTGGAAAAACTGGTTATCCATATGCAGAAGAATGAAACAGATCCCTATCTCTTGCCATATACAAAAATTAAATCAAAATGGGTTAAAGACTTAAATCTAAGACCTCAAACTATGAAACTACTATAAGAAGACATTGGGGAAAATCTCTAGGACTTTGGACTGGGTGAAAATTTCTTGAGCAATACCCTACAAGGCCACAAGCACACACAACCAAAATAAAGGTGGACAAATGGGATCACATCAAGTTGTAAAGCTTCTGCACAGCAAAGGATATAATCAACAAAGTGAAGAGACAACCCACAGAATGGGAGAAAACATCTGCAAACTACTCATCTGGGAAGGGATTAACAACCAGAATATATAAGCAGCTTAAACAACTCTATAGGAAAAAAAAAATCTAATAATCCCATCAAAAAATGGGAAAAAGAGTTGAATAGACAGTTCTCAAAAGAAGACATACAAACGACAAACAGGCATATGAAAAGGTGATCATCATCAGTGATTATCGGAGGAACGCAAATTAAAACTATAATATTATCTCATCCCAATTTAAATAGCTTATATCCAAAAGACAGGCAATAAGAAATAGCTTATATCCAAAAGACAGGCAATAAGAAATAAAAAGAGAACCTTGGTATAGTGTTGGTGAGAATGTAAATACAACCACCATGGAGAACAGTTTGAAAGCTCCCCAAAAATCTTAAAATAGAGCTACCATATGATCTGGCAATCCCATTGTTGGTGATATACCCAAAAGAAAGGAAATCAGCATGTTGAAGAGACATTTGCACTCCCATGTTTGTTGCAGCATAGATCACAATAGCCAAATTTGGAAGCAACCTAAGTGTCCATCAACAGATGAACGGGGCCAGGCACAGTGGCTCATGCCTATAATCCCAGCATTTTGGGAAGCTGAGGCAGGTGGATCACCTGAGGTCAGGAGTATGAGACAAGCCTGGCCAACATGGTGAAACCCTGTTTCTACTAAAAATACAAAAATTAGCTGGGTGTGGTGGTGTGTGCCTCTAATCCCAGCTACTTGGAAGTCTGAGGCAGGAGAATCGCTTGAACCTGGGAGGTGGAGGTTGCAGTGAGCTGAGACTGTGCCACTGTACTCCAGCCTGGGTAACTGAGTGAGACTCTGTCTCAAAAAAAAAAAAAAAAAACCAGATGAATGGATAAAGAAAATGTGGTACATATACATAATGGAGTACTATTCAGCCATAAAAAAGAATGAAATCCTATCATTTGCAACAACATGGATGGAAGTAGAAGTCATTACGCTAAGTGAATTAAGCCAGTCACAGAAAGACAAACATCACATGTTTTCACTTATTTGTGGGATCTAAAAATCAAAACAATTGAACTCATGGAGATAGAGAGCAGAAGGATGGTTACCAGAAGCTGAGAACGGTAGTGGGGATGTTGGTGGGGAGAGGGAGGTGGGGATTGTTTATGAGTACAAAAAAAAAAAATAGTTACAAAGAATGAATAAGACCTAGTATTTGGCAGAAGAATGGGGTGACTATAGTCAATAATTTAATTGTATATTTTAAAGAAACTAAAAGAGTATAATTGGATTGTTTGTAATACAAAGTATAAATGCTTGAAGGCATGGATACCTCATTTTACATTATGTAATTATTATACATTGCATGCCTGTATCAAAATACCTTAGGTACCCTATAAATATATACACCTACTATGTGCCCACAAAAATTAAAATTTAAATTAAAAAATTCCAAGGAAATAACACAAAAAGTCTTAGAACTTATAAATGAGTTCATTAAGGTTACAGGATACAAAATTAACACATAAATATCAGTTGTATTTTTATGATAACAATGAACATGAGGAAAGCAAAATGAAAAACCGAATACCACTTACAAGCACTTCAAAGAAAATGATATAGTTATAAATCTAACAAAACATGTACAGGGCTTGCTTATATACTTAGAATTATAAAATGCTATTGAAAGAAATCAAAGGATACCTAAGTAATTACAGATACATATTATGTTTATAGATTGGAAGACTCAACATAGAAGAGATGTCACTTATTCCCAGACTGATCTATAAATTCAATGCAATTCCTACCAAAATACCAGTAAGGATTTTGGTAGGCATAGATAGACAAGCTTATTCTAAAATGTATTTGGAAAGCTACCGGCCCTAGAGTAGCTAAAACAATCTTAAAAAAATAGGAATTATGTGGGAATAGTCACTGTACCTAAAATTAAGTGTTACTATGTAGCTATAGTAATCAACACAGTGTGGTATTGGCTGAGTAATAGACATTGATCTAATAGATCAAATAAATAAAATAGAGAACCCAGGAACAGATCCATATCAACATGTCCAAATGATGTTTGACAAAAGTGCAAAAGTAATTCAATGGAGAAAATATAGTCTTTTCAACAAGTGATGCTGAAGCATTTGGACATACATTGGCAAAAAAATGAACCTTGGCCTAAATCTCACACCTATTATGAAAATTAACTCAAAATGGATTGTAGACTTAAATATAAAATATAAGACTTTCAGAAAAAATAAAAAGCATAAGAGAAAGTCTTTAGGACCAGGGGCTTTTAGACTTTATACCAAAAACACAACCATAAAAGAAAAAAAAATTAAATTGAGCCTCATCAAAATTAAAATATTTTGCTCGGAAAATGCTATGAACTAGTTTAAAACACCACTCATTTATTTAAAAAAAGAGAAATGTTAACATGATCACATGTTTCCAAGTATGGCAAATAGAGATCCCATCTGATTTAGTTTATATGGAGTGGTGAGTCCACTGGTCAACTTTCCCTGGAGGCCTGGCTAAGTGTGAAGGATATGTGCTATTGTAATGCCTGAGTCACTTCCAGGGCATGCATTTCCTGTGGTTACGACTTTTCTAAAGGGTAAGTCAGCTGGAAACAACATATAATGAACGTGCACATAGAATGCTGGGCTTTGGAAAAAGAAATACATTTGGGGAAAAGTAAGTAAAGGACTTTACAAGAACCTCTTTTTTTGCAATTCTTACCTAGGACTTGGTTGTAATTTCAAAAACATGGATGATAATGTGCCCGGGCTTATTAAAACCCAGCAATATGAAGAACTGGCTTTGATTTTAGCTGCATTTAAAACTTCCACTGCACTGAAGAAGGAATCCAATACTCAGTGGCAGAATTTGAAACCCAAAGCTGACCTCTTTATGACAAAGTTGATGGCAATGAGCATTCTTGGCATCAACTCAAAATGTTTTGTTTGTAGATCCTGAAAGAAAAACTTTCTTAGGAGTCTTTCAGCCTACTGACTGGGTTGGCGTTAAGTAATGAGGTGGGTGGGGAGAAGAAAAGCTACTGCCTGGCCTCTGGAGTTGGCCATAGCTAACATTTCTCAAACCTACTATAGTAGGTGTGATCACTAGTTTTCTTATCTAATTCTCACACAGTCTTGGAAAAAGTAGACTAAAGGAAGATTATTCAAAACTAAGAGAGGAGAAGTTACATCTATGGAATGATTATCATATGTGCCAAACATTCTGCCATGTACTTTTTTCCTTAGAACATGCTATAAGGTGAATGTTATTATCATTCCCATTTCACAGATGAGGAAAAGGAGTCTCAGAAAGGTGAAGGGGCTTGTGGCTTCTTTTGTCAGTCCTAAGCAGCTGAACTCAAGTGTCTGTGTCTTTCTCTCTCTCTCTTACATCCTGCAACACAAATATACCCCAATATGAATATTCAGTTACAAAGATGGCTGAGCAGCCATCAAGTGTCCACCAAGGAAAGGCAGCAGGGACTGGTAGTGATCCCACGAAGCCCAGCAACAGGGCTTGCTGTAGCTCTGAAGCAGAGAAAACAGCATGGAGATTGGCACAATATCAAGGGGTGAGGGAAGCAGGGACAGAACCAGAGTCCTAACTAACATTTTTGGCGCCCAGGGCAAGCAGTGTGAGACTCTCCTTCTCTTCAATGGAAGCTGCTCTTGATGGGGGAAGGGGCAGCCCTATGCACAAAAGGTCCCCTGGCTGGTGTGCTCTGAGCCCTTGACCTCAGGCCTCTCACTCCATCCATCTCTGCTGCTGCCAAGTGGGCTGGCCGGGGGCCAGGGTGAGGCTTCCAACTGAGACCAGAGAGGTGGTGGGAGAAAAATGTGGTGCCCTGTAAATTTCTGTGCCCCAGTGACCCCACCCTAGCCAAGGCTCTGGAAAGAACAGAGCGGAATGTTGGACTGGGAAGGGAGGTGAGGGAAGTCAGAGGGAGACGAACTGAAAGAATAAGGAAAGGCTGGGGGCCATCAGTCACAAAGATGGAGTTGAACAAGTTCACCAGAAGACAGAAAATTTTGGTAGCTAGAAGGCATTTCGGAGTTCGAGATCTGAGAGGTGAAGTAGGAAACTGCAAGTAATAGCAGTGGTTGCTGAATAAAACAGGAGGCCCAAATCACAGGGTCAAAGAGGTCAAGGAAATGGGAGGGCTATTATTGATTCCACAAGTTTTCACTGAGCCTTCTATGTGCCAGGCTTTGTGGCAGACCCTTGGATACAATGGTGAAGAAGACATGGTTCTCACCCTTCTTCAAATGTGATGGGGCTAGTGGAAAGATGGGCAAAAGAGAGGCAGACAAATACAATATGATGTGGAAATGGTCCAGGGTTTACCCAGATGCTTAAGAACTGGCTCTCCTACTTGAGAAAATTTCAGTTTACAGAGATCTACTGTATATTCAAGAAGAAAGATGAACTTACTGTAAGAAAACACATATAAGCAAGTACTTTAGAAAGATGCAAGATGAAATTATTCACTCAGATTTCTGAGGGAGAGAGAGAGAGAAGAACAAACAGAAAGAGGTGAGGGGACAAGATTGCAGAATAGGAACACCTCCAGTCTGCAGCTCCCAGAGACACCAATGCAGAAGGTGGATGATTTCTGCATTTCCAACTGAGGTACCCAGTTAATCTCATTGGGACTGGTTAAGCAGTGAGTGCAACCCATGGAGAGTGAGCAGAATCAGAATGGGGCATCGCTTTACCCAGGAAATGCAAGGGCCGGGGGGACCTCCCTCCCCCTGCCGAGGGAAGCCATGAGAGACTGTGCTACCCGGCCTGGGTACTATGCTTTTCCCATGGTTTTTGCAATCTGCAGACCAGGAGATTCCCTCATGTGCCTATACCAACAGGGTCCTGGGTTTCAAGCACAAAACTTGGTGGCTGTTTGGGCAGACACCAAGCTAGCTGTAGGAGTTTTTTTCATACCCCAGTGGCACCTGGAACCCCAGTGAGACAGAACCGTTCACTCCCCTGAAAAGGGGGCTGAAGCCAGGGAGCCAAGTGGTCTAGCTCAGTGGGTCCCACTCCCACAGAGCCCAGCAAGCTAAGAACCACTGGCTTGAAATTCTCACTGCCAGCACAACAGTCTGAAGTCGACTTGGGATCATCGAGCTTGGTGGGGGTAGGGGTATCCACCATTACTGAGGCTTTAGTAGGTGATTTTCCCCCGACAGTGCTAAGGAGGCTGGGAGGTTTGGACTGGGCAGAATCCACCACAGTGCAGCAAAGCAGCTATGGCCAGACTGCTTCTCTAGATTCCTCCTCACTGGGCAGGGCATCTCTGAAGGAAAAGCAGGAGCCCCAATTAGGGGCTTACAGATAAAACTCTCATCTGTCTGGGACAGAGTACCTGGGGGAAGGGGCAGCTGTGAGCGCAGCTTCAGCGGATTAAATCATTTCTGCCAGCACTGAAGAGAGCAGCTGATCCTGACAAGGGGGATTCTCTCCACGCAGCGCACCAGTTCTGTTAAGGGGCAGACTGTCTCCTCAAGTGGGTTCCTGACCCCTGTGCCACCCGACAGAGATACCTCCCAACAGGGGTCATCAGACACCTCATACAGGAGAGCTCCAGCTGGCATCAGGCTGGTGCTCCTCTGGGACGACCCTTCCAGAGGAAGAGGCAGGCAGCAATCTTTGCTGTTTTGCAGCCTCCACTGGTGATACCCAGGCAAATAGGGTCTGGAGTGGACCTCCAGCAAACTGCAGCAAACCTGCAGAAGAGGGGCCTGTTAGGAGAAAAACTAACAAACAGAAAGCAAAAGCATCAACATCAACAAAAAAGACCCCCTCCCAACAAAAACCCCATCCAAAGGTCATCAGCCTCAAAGACCAAAGGTAAATAAATCCATGAAGATGAGGAAATACCAGGGTAAAAATGCTGAAAATTCCAAAAACCAGAATGCATCTTCTCCAAATTATCATAACTCTTCTCCAGCAAGGGCACAAAATTGGATAGAGAATGAGATTGATTAATTGACAGATGTAGGGTTCAGAAGGTGGGTAGTAACAAACCCTTCTGAGCTAAAGGAGCATGTTCTAACCCAATGCAAGGAAGCTCAGAACCTTGATAAAAGGTTACAGGAACTGCTAACTAGAATAACCAGTTTAGAGAGGAAAATAAATGACCTGATGAAGCTGAAAAATGCAGCACGAGAGCTTCGTGAAGCATACACAAGAATCAATAGCCAAATTGATCAAGCAGAAGAAAGGATATCAGAGATTGAAAATCACCTTACTGAAATAAGGCGTGAAGACAAGATTAGAGAAAAAAGAATGAAAAGGAATGAACAAAGCCTCCAAGAAATATGGGACTATGTGAAAAGACCAAACCTACAATTGACTGGTGCACCTGAAAGTGATGGGCAGAATGGAGCTAAGTTGGAAAACACACTTCAGGATATTATTCAGGAGAATTTCCCCAACCTAGCAAGACAGGCCAACATTCAAATTCAGGAAATACAGAGAACACCATTAAGATACTCCTTGAGAAGAGCAACCCCAAGACACATAATTGACAGATTCTCTGAGGTTGAAATGCAGGAAAAAATGTGAAGGGCAGCCAGAGAAAAAAGTCAGGTTACCTACAAAGGGAAGCCCATCAGACTAACAGCAGATCTCTCTGCAGAAACCCTACAAGCCAGAAGAGAGTGGGGGCATTGCAATATTCAACATTCTTAAAGAAAAGAATTTTCAACCAAAATTTCATATCCAGCCAAACTAAACTTCATAAGCAAAGGAGAAATAAAATCCTTTACAGACAAGCAAATGCTCAGGGATTTTGTCATCACCAGGCATGCCTTATAAGAGCTCCTGAAGGAAGCACTAAATATGGAAAGGAAAAACTCTTACCACCCACCACAAAAACACACCAAAATATAAAGACCAATGACACTATGAAGAAACTGCATCAAGGAATGTGCAAAATAACCAGGTAGCATTCATGAAGACAGTATCAAATTCGGATATAACAATATTAACCTTAAATGTAAATGGGCTAAGTGCCCCAATTAAAAGGCACAGATTGGCAAATTGGATGAAGGGTCAAGACCCATCGGTGTGCTGTATTCAGGAGACCCATCTCACATGCAAAGACAAATATAGGCTCAAAATAAAGGGGTGGAGGAATATTTACCAAGCAAATGGAAAGAAAAAAAAAAAGCAGGGGTTGCAATCCTAGTCTCTGATAAAACAGACTTTAAACCAACAAAGATAAAAAGTGACAAAGAAGGGTATTACATAATGGTAAAGGGATCAATGCAACAAGAAGAGCTAACTATCCTAAATATATATGCACCCAATACAGGAGCACCCAGATTCATAAAACAAGCTCTTAGAGAACTACAAAGAGACTTAGATTCCCACACAATAATAGTGGGAGATTTTAACACCCTGCTGTCAATATTGGACAGATCAATGAGACAGAAAATTAACAAGGATATTCAGAACTCAAACTCAGCTCTGGACCAAGCGGATCTAATAGAGATCTACAGAACTCTCCACCCCAAATCAACAGAATATACATTCTTCTCAGTGCCACATAGCACTTATTCTAAAATTGATCACATAATTGGAAGTAAAACACTCCTCAGCAAATGCAAAAGAACTGAAATCATAACAGTCTGTCAGACCACAGTGCAATCAAATTAAAACTCAACATAAAGAAATGTACTCAAAACCACACAACTACATGAAAATTGAACAACCTGCTCCTAAATGACTACTGGGTAAAGACAGAAATTAAGGCAGAAATAAAGAAGTTATCTGAAACCAATGAGAACAAAGAGACAATGTGCTAGAATCTCTGGGACACAGCTAAAGCAGTGTTAAGAGGGAAATTTATATCACTAAATGTCCACATCAGAAAGCTGGAAAGATCTGAAACAGGCACCCCAACATCACAATTAAAAGAACTAGAGAAGCAAGAGCAAACAAATACAAAAGCTAGCAGAAGACAAGAAATAACTAAGATAAAAGCAGAACAGAAGGAGATAGAGACACGAAAAACCTTTCAAAAAAAAAAAATCAATGAATCCAGGAGCTGGTTTTTTTGGAAAGATTAACAAAATAGACCACTAGCTAGACTAATAAAGAAGAAAAGATAGAAGAATTAAATTGACACGATAGAAAATGATAAAGGGGATATCACCACCGATCCCACAGAAATACAAACTACCATCAGAAAATACTATAAACACCTCTATGCAAATAAACTAGAAAATCTGGAAGAAATGGATAAATTGCTGGACACATACACCCTCCTAAGACTAAACCAGGAGGAAGTCAAATCCATGAATAGACCAATAAAAAGTTCTGAAATTGAGGCAGTAATCAATAGCCTACCAACCAAAAAAAAGCCCAGGATCAGACAGATTCACAGCCAAATTCTATCAGAGGTACAAAGAGGAGCTGGTGCCATTCCTCCTGAAACTATTCCAAACAACAGAAAAAGAGGGACTCCTCCCTAACTCATTTTATGAGGCCAGTATCATCCTGATTGCAAAACCTGGGAGAGACAAAACAAAAAAAAGCAAATTTCAGGCCAATATCCCTGATGAACATCGATGCAAAAATCCTTAACAAAATACTGGCAAACAGAATCCAGCAGCACATCAAAAAGCTTATCCACCATGATCAAGTCAGCTTCATCCCAGGGATGTGAAGCTGGTTCAACATATGCAAATCAATTAATGTAATCCATCACATAAACAGAACCAATCAAAAAAACCACTTGATTATCTCAATAGATGCACAAAAGGCATTTGATAAAATTTGATACATCTTTATGCTAAAAACTGTCAATAAACTAGGTATTGACGTAACATATCTCAAAATAATAAGAGCTATTTATGACAAACCCACAGCCAATATAATACTGAATGGGCAAAAGATGGAAGCATTCCCTTTGAAAACTGGCACAAGACAAGGATGCCCTCTCTTACCATTCCTATTCAACATAGTATTGGAAGTTCTGGCCAGGGCAATCAGGCAAGAGAAAGAAATAAAACGTATTCAAATAAGAAGAGAGGAAGTCAAATTGTCTCTTTGCAGATGACATGATTGTATATTTAGAAAACCCCATCATCTCAGCCCCAAAACTCCTTAAGCTGATAAGCAACTTCAGCAACTTCTTAGGATACAAAATCAATGTGCAAAAATCACAAGCATTCCTATACACCAATAATAGAACAATCAGAGAACCAAATCATGAGTGAACTCCCATTCACAATCGCTACAAAGAGAATAAAATACCTAGGAATCCAACTTACAAGAGACGTGAAGGACCTCTTCAAGGAGAACTACAAACCACTGCTCAAGGAAATAAGAGAGGACACAAACAAATGGAAAAAAAAGTTCCTTGCTCATGAATAGGACAAATCAATATTGTGAAAATGGCCATACTGCCCAGAGTAATTTATAGATTCAATGCTATTCCCATCAAGCTATCATTGGCTTTCTTCACAGAATTTGAATAAAAAAAACAAAAAACTTTTAATTTCATATGGAACCAAAAAAAAGAGCCTGTATAGCCCAAGCATAAGCAAAAAGAACAAAGCTGGAGGCATCCTGCTATCTGACTTAAAACTATACTACAAGACTACAGTAACCAAAACAGCATGGTACTTGTACCAAAACAGATATATAGACCAATGGAACAGCACAGAGGCCTCAGAAATAACACTACACATCTACAACCATCTGATCTTTGACAAACCTGACAAAAACAAGCAATGTTTTTGCTTGTTTTAGAAAGGATTCCCTATTTAATAAATGTTGCTGGGAAAACTGGCCAGCCATATGCAGAAAACTGTAACTGGACCCCTTCCTTATACAAAAATTAACTCAAAATTGATTAAAGACTTAAATGTTAGACCTAAAACCATAAAAACCCTAGAAGAAAACCTAGGCAATACTATTCAAGACATAGGCATGGGCAAAGTCTTCATGACTAAAACACCAAAAGTAATTGCAACAAAAGCCAAAATTCAATAATGGGATCTAATTAAATTAAAAAGCTCCTGCACAGCAAAAGAAACTATCATCAGAGTGAACAGGCAACCTACAGAATAGGAGAATATTTCTGCAATCTACCCATCTGACAAAAGTCTAATATCCAGAATCTGCAAGTAACTTAAACAAATTTACAAGAAAAAAAACACACAACCACATCAAAAAGTGGGTGAAGGATATGAACAGACACTTCTCAAAAGAAGACATTTATGCAGCCAACAAACATGAAAAAAAGCTTATCATCACTGGTCATCAGAGAAATGCAAATCAAAACCACAATGAGATACCATCTCACATGAGTTAGAATCGCAATTATTAAAAAGTCAGGAAACAACAGATGCTGGCGAGGCTGTGCATAAATAGGAATGCTTTTACACTGTTGGTGGGAGTGTAAATTAGTTCAACTAATGTAGAAAACAGTGTGGCAATTTCTCAAGGATCTAGAACCAGAAATACCATTTGACCCAGCAATCCCATTACTGGGTATATACCCAAAGAATTATAAATCATTCTACTATAAAGACACATGCACACGTATGTTTATTGCAGCACTATTTACAATAGCAAAGACTTGGAACCAACCAAATGCCCATCAATGATAGAATGGATAAAGAAAATGTGGCACATATATACCATGGAATAGTATGCAGCCATAAAAAGAATGAGTTCATGTCCTCTGCAGGGACATGGATGAAGCTGAAACTCATCATTCTCGCAAACTATCACAGGAACAGAAAACCAAATACTTCTTGTTCTCACTCATAAGTGGAAGCTGAACAAGAAAACACATGGCCACGGGGAGGGGAACATCACACACTGGGACCTGTCAGGGAGTGGGGGACAAGTGGAGGGAGAGCATTAGGACAAATACCTAATACATGCGAGTCTTAAAACCTAGATGATGGGTTGATAGGTGCAGCATACCACCATGGCACATGTATACCTATGTAACAAACCTGCACGTTCTGCACATGTATCCCAGAACTCAAAGTAAAATAAAAAATAAATTAAAATTAAAAAAAGAGAAAAACAGAAAGAGCTTCATGAACTTAGTGGCATGTGAAAATGGGCAGGATTTAAAAGATGGAGGGGGATGGGGAGAGGATTTTAGGCTGGAGAAACAACAGCATACACTTGAAGGCAGAAAAGCATAGAACACATCTAGGGACTGGGGAGCTGTTAATAGGCGTGTTTATAGGTGAAGCTGCTGCTGGTGGTAGCAGTGGTGGGAGGGTGTGTTGGGGGAAGTGAGGGAGAGTTGAGTGTTGATAGCCACTAGAAATGAAGCTGGAAGGGTTGTTTGAGATCAGATAATAGAAAGCCTTCAATTACAGGTTTTAGCGTTCAGTCAAGATCCTATAAGGAATGAAGACCCAAATGAGATTTTTTATTTTTAAGGAAAGAAATGTCATGATTTTTTTCCTGTGGTTTAAAAAGCAACTCCCTGGTACAAGGTCTGGGTAATGGCAGTGAGAGAAAAGAGGCAGAAATATCTCTTCAGAAAATGTTACAAAGATTCATGCGTGAGCTGAGATCCAGATATAGGGTAATGGGAATGGAAAAGGAAGGGGGGTGGTGGATACAAGAAGCACTGGAGATGGGGCTCACAGCACTTGTCAACCAAATAAATGTGGGAGGGGCTAGAAATAACAATATAGCTATACCACACCTTTCTTTCCAGCTTAGGATTTTTTCTTACTGACTTTTGGGTTAAAGTGGAAGCCATATTTCTCATTTAAATTCATAAGAAAACACATAAAGATAAAGAGATGCAGTGAAATTGAAAATCAGCAAGATACGCTAACCATCTGTCTTGGCCCTGGAAGAACTGTCCTTAAGCAAAGCATGGTTGGGTTCCCAAGCAGTACAGCGGTCCGGGAAGGAAAAAGTTGCTCCTATGTAATAATAATTTTTAAAATAATAAGGTAATGCTTAACATTTATTGAGCTTTTCCTTTGTGCTCTCAACGAGGTGTCTCATATGCACTATCTCACTCAAACCTTCTAATAATCTCATGTGGTATATATTACTATTTCTATTCCCCAATGAGAAAACAGGCTCAGTGAGGTTTAGTTCACACAGGTTTAGATAATACAGCTAGCATGTGACAAATTGGAGATTTCAACTCAGGACAATCTTCCATGCCACCAAGATTGCTTTTGAAACAAGTCTGTTTATCTATGATGTCAGACATGAGAGTCCATTTCCAAAGCAGAAGAAAGCCAAGAAACCTTTTTTCATAGGTAACCAGGACTTTTTTTTTTTCACACAGCTGTTCCATGTAAAATCAAAATTCATGATTCCCAATGGACAGGCACCAAATCAACTGAGAACCTGCTAGAAATAATAAAAGCCTGACAGGGGATTCAGACACTAAGCAAATATACACAAAGCAAGAACTTTCTTATATATCAAAGGTATCTGTTAGAAAACAATAAAAATAAATCCCATTCCCAACAGCTATAATAAATTTAAAACAACTAAGAATAATCTTATTAAGACGTGTGTATAGAAGGGGCTATATGAAGAAAATTACAATATGAGCAAGGTAGTACAGAAATGTTAAAAAGACCATGCAAGCTGAAACCATACAAACCAGTCTTAATAATCAATGGGAAAAATTATGATTGTTCAGTGACCTTTAAAAATTTCTGTCAATACACTAAAAACTCTCTCACCATCCATTCCATTATAAATGTATAAGAAAATGAAAAAAGTAAAATATTTAGTTCACTGTAATTTAAACATTAGAAATATTGAGAATTAAAGTGTTTGTTACTTTGTAAAAAACATTATCAATGATAGTTTAAACAGTACTTGCCTTCTTCTTGTCTTCCATAAAAGCTAGTGTATTTTTATGCCTTGACAAATTGTAATACTCCTTTGTAAGTTTGCATCATCTTTCAATATTGTATCCTTTGCATTTTCAATGTTGTCAAATATCTCAAGGATTTCTCCAATATGTTTTTTTGTTTTGTTTGTTTTGTTTTGGGTTTGGCCTTTTTTTTTTTTTTTTTTTACTGGTATCACTTCCTCTGGACTATCTTCATTCTTTTTGTCACAACAATTTCCCACATTTATGTCAACACTTTCACCCCCATTAAGCTCCTCTGGCTGCATTTCTAGGGTCTCTGGAATGGCGGCGGTGTCAACATTCCCACGGTTAATGATTTCTTCTGTAACTTCATTTATGTTTGATTCTAATTTCACTTCTAGCATTGTCACTTTTCGTTCCTTGCTGCACTTTCATGTTTGTTGGTCAACGCATTCTTTTGATTATCTATTTTCATAAAATATCACAGAGATTTATCGCTGAGAGACAAAGAGGCAACATGCTTTGCACACAGGGACCAATCACCAATTGGGTTTGAAAGAAGTGATACCATTAGTCACCAATCATGATGCACTTCTGTTATTTACATAGTAAATTTGTGGACCAAAGAGATAACACTGAAGTTTGTATTTTATGCAATTACTCATGCTTAACATACTGTGGTGATTAAATTTCAAACTGTGTTGTTGAGGAACTGGTGTTATTTAATTAAACCATCACAAATGAAATTCATTAATATTACAGCCATGCAAAGAAAGGAATGTCTGTACCTTATGTAAGGGCTCCAAAATACTTTAATAAATGGAGATACATGCTATACTTAACTTTTAAGGAATGCCTACTATGTGTCACATGCTGTTCTACATTTCTCTTTATATGTGTTTATTTACTTAATCTAGCTGCAAACCCTACGTAGTAGGCACTATTAATATCCCTATTTTATAGATAAAGAAACTGGGGTACAGAAATATTTAGTAACTTTCTAAAAGTCACACAGTTAGAAGTGGCAAAGCCAGAATTTGAATCCAAGCAGCCTGACTCCCAAGGCTGAACACTTTATCATGTGTTGCCTTATATACCAGAAGGCAAAGATGTTTATTTTCCCCATAATGAATTCCAGGAGGATTTTTGTAAGTAAAGCTTGAAAGATTCTAAATTCACTTAGAAAGCAATGGGCTAGAGAAACTAAGAATTACCTTCTTATATTAAAACACAATTTAAGGCTGGGTGTAGTGGCTGATACCTGTAATCCCAGCACTTTGGGAGGCCGAGGCAGGTAGATTGCCCGAGTCCAGCGTTCAAGACCAGCCTGGGCAACATTGTGAAACCCCATCTCTATAAAAAATACAACAACAACAAAAAAATTAGCTGGGTATGGTGGCATGCACCTGTAACCCCAGCTACTTGGAGATTGAGGCCAGAGGATGGCTTGAGCCCAAAAGGCAGAGGTTGCAGTGAGCCATGATTGTGCCACTGCACTCCAGTCTGAGTGACAGAGTGAGACTGTCTCCAAAACACACACGTACACACACACACAAACACACACAATTTAAAGCTACGGTAATTAAATACAGTAATTAAAACAGTGCAGCACTAGAACTAGAGTTGAGAGACACATCAATGGAATGGAGTAAACAGCTTAAAAAATACCGTTCTATCTTTAAATATTTATGTTTTTCAATAGAAGAGTAAGTTATATCCCAAATCAGAAAGAGAGTGAAGTGTATTATACAAGTGGTATTGAGTAAATTGGTTAACTACAGTAAAATAAAGTTGGAATCTTTTTTCATATTTTGCATCAAAATTAATTTCAGGTGGCTTAAAGAGTTAATGGTAAAAATGAAACTATAAATGGATAGATAAAAATAAAAGTGAATATTTCATATAGCTTAGGGCTAGAGTACAACTTTCTTAATATAAGAGCAATAGAAAAACTAAAAAAAAATGAGTAAACTGTACATATTCTGATTTAAAGAGATCATAAAAAGCAGTAGGAAAAACTTACAGCTCAATAGAAAGTAAAATAGAAAAGGCCATAAATACAGAAACCTAATCAATATATTTAAAATGTTAAACTCTACATGTAATAATACAACTACAAATTTACAAAGTAAGCATTTTTGGTCTAGTAATTAGCAAGATGTTTTTGTTTGTTTGCTTGTTTTATTACAGCATTACATTTGGTGAGAGTGAGATGAAACAGTGACCCTCAATACTGCTGCTGAAAGTATACATTGATACAGGTTTTCTGGAAAGCAAACTATCAATTATTATTTTTAATTCAGGTTTACCTGGTAATTTATTTTTTGGGAATATTTCCAAATAATGCTAGTGCTACTTATAATATTGATAAAGGAATGCAACGGAAAGGCTCACTGAGATAAAAATGGTTAAACAAATGTTTTACAGCCTTGTAATTGTGCAGCCATTAGTAGTAGTGTTATATATATATATGTATAACACTATATATATCTATATATATATGGATATGTTATATATATATGTATAACACTATATACATATATATATATGGAAATCCTCAAATACATTAAGCAAAAATCAAAAGTGGACCGTTCAAAATTATACACTATGATCCCATTTTTTTAAAGATAAAAGTAAATATACACACAGACAAAATTGGGTGGAAATACAGCCCAATGTTATCCCTGAGTGACGAGACTACAGGTGACTTTCATTTTCTTTTTAACTTTCTGCATTTTCCATTTTCTCTACAACAGATATGTATCATGCTTATAATTTAAAGGAATCACAAACATTATTTAAATGTTTTTCTCTGCATTCATCCATTCATTCACCCACCTATGCATTCCTCTCTTTCTCTTCTTCTGCCAAGTCTTATAAAAAAAAACCTGTGTTCCTTCTTTTGTCATAGGCTCACTTCCCTTATAGCCAAGGGGCATCACTTGATCAATTAATTATTGCTTTTTTACAGTTCTGCTTCTCTCTTCTCACAGACTCTCTTATCTCTTCTCAGAGACTTCTCCACCCTTACACAAGGTCACAGTCCTACTAGCCCTGAATCACTTTTACTTAACTCTGTGGTCATTCTGACACCCTTATGTTTCACTATGAACACCTTTTCAGTGTAGTCTTATTTACTTCTTCTTCTTCTTCTTTACTAACTACTCCTTAAACCTTCACAATCTGGCTATCAAATCCATTATTGACATGCTCTCCTAAAGATCACCATTTTTAACTGCCTACTGCAAGTGCTTCCTACCAGTCCTTAACATCTCCACCCCCTCAGCAGCATGTGCTAGCACTCATGAAGCTCTCTTTCATGGAACCATGGCTTTGGAGACGTGGCTTTCTACTTTTTGCTTCCCCTCTCACCTCTCCCAACACCATTTTCTTCTTCCAGCCTTCCTTCTTCCACCCTATTTCTAAATGAAGTGATATTTCTGGCTTGTGATGGTTAATACTGTCAACTTGATTGGATTGAAGGATGCAAAGTATTGATCCTGGGTGTGTCTGTGAGGGTGTTGCCAAAGGAGATTAACATTTGAGACAGTGGGCTGGGAAAGGCAGACCCACCCATAATCTGGGTAGGCACCATCTGATCAGCTGCCAGCACGACCAGGATATAAAGCAGACAGAAAAACGTGAAAAGGCTAGACTAGCTTAACCTCCCAGCCTACATCTTTCTCCCATGCTGGGTGCTTCCTGCCCTCTAACATCAGACACCAAGTTCTTCAGCTTTAGGACTCAGACTGTCTTCCTTCCTCCTCAGCTTGCAGATGGCCTATTGTGGGACCTTGTGATCATGTGAGTTTAATACTCCTTAATAAACTCATATATATATATAATTATATTATTAAATATAATAAATTTATATATATATCCTATTAGTTCTGTCCCTCTAGAGAACTCTGACTAATACAGATTTTGGTACCAGGAGTGGTTCTAGAGGAACAGAATATTAAGGATATTGTTCTTTCATTGGTTTTGGGGTTTCCAGAGTTGGCTGCTTAATATGATTAGACCCCAAAATGCTAAGGACTCTACTTCTAAAAGTATGGAGAACACTGATAGTCCTTGGCATGAACTGTTTAGAGAGTTATGCAAAATAAAGTCATTTGACACTCCTGATTCACTGCTCATAAGAGGCAAGTTACTCTATACATAATACCTTTGACTACATGTGGAGAACCAAGGAACATAATAAAGTTGGTTGGTTGCTCCTGAGTTCACTGGACAAAGTGTTGAAAGAAAATGATGAACTCAGGGATTCTATGTTCCAGCTTCAGAAGCAGATACTTAGCCTCAAATCTGTTAAGATTGCCCTGAGTGAGAGTTTTATCTCCTGTATAGAAAGAGCTGAAATTGTGGAAAAGCAGACACAAGCTCTTATCATGCAAGTGGCTGACCTGCAATGAAAGGTGCATGCACAGCCTCACCAGGTGTCTACTGTTAAAATGAGGCCATTGATTGGAAACAAATGGGACCCTGCAACTTGGAATGGGGATGTATGGGAGGAACCTGATGAAGCTGGGGACACTGAGCTTATAAAATCTGGAGAACCATTTTTGCCAGAAGAAACAGCTTCCCCATCCCCAGTAGTGGCAACATCCCCTCCCTGACACACGCTGCCCTTTCCACCTTTGTCTGCGGAGATAAACCCTGCACTGCCTGAGGCAACAGTGATGGCCTCCCCTGAGGCAGTTGCCAAGCAAGATAATGTTGATTTTCCTCAGGAGCCACCCCCAACACCGCTGTTTTCTTCTAGATCTATAAATAAAGTCCCAGTAGGCCCCTAGACATGAGGTTCAGAGTGTGACCCATGAGGAGGTGCACTACACTCGAAAGGAACTACTTGAGTTTTCTAATTTATATAAGCCTGAATCTGGAGAACAGGCATGGGAATGGATATTAAGGGTGTGGGATAATGGTGGAAGAAACACAGAGTTGGAACAGGCTGAATTTATCGATTTGGGCCCACTAAGTAGGGACTCTGCTTTTAATGTTGCAGCTCGGGGAGTTAAAAAAAGTTTCTAATAGCTTATTTGCTTGGTTAGCTGAAATATGGATTAAAAGATGGCCCACTGTGAGTGAGCTAGAAATGCCTGATCTCCCTTGATTTAATGTAGAGGAAGGGATCTAAATGCTTAGAGAGATTGGGATGGTGGAGTGGATTAGTCACTTTAGACCTACTCATCCCAGCTGGGAGGGTCCAGAAGATATACCCTTGACAAATGCTTTGCAAAATAGATTTGTGAGGCAGCACCTGCATCTATGAAGAGCCCTGTAATTGCTCTTCTCTGTATGTCAGATCTAACAGTGGGATCTGCAGTCACTCAACTACAAAATTTAAATTCAATGGGAATAATTGGATCCCGAGGTGGCAGGGGCCAAGTGGTGGCACTCAACCATCAAAGGCAAGGTGGGCATAGCTACTGTAATGGACGGCAGAGGCAAAGCAGCAATCAGAATAATTTGACTCATGTAGAGCTCTGGCATTGGCTAATTAATCACGGTGTTCCCAGAAGTGAAATTGATAGGAAGCCTACTATATTTCTACGTAATTTATATAAGCAGAAATCTTCCAGGTTGAATGGACAAAATACTAATTTGAATTATAGAAACAGAGAATTACAGCCCCTTAATCAATTTCCAGACTTGAGCAAGTTTACAGACCCAGAACCCCTTGAATGAAGGGGAGGCTGGGTCCCCTTGAGGAAGGACCCCAATACAATACTGACAATTTATGCTGTTAATCTTTCTCCCATCCTTCCCCAAGGAGACCTCCGGCCTTTTATAGGGGTAACTGTGCATTTTGAGAAAGGGAAATGACCAGATATTTCGGGGACTACTGGACACTGGCTCTTAGCTGACGTGGATTCCAGGGGACCCAAAATGTCATTGTGATCCTTCAGTTAAAGTAGGGACTTATGGAAGTCAGGTAATTAATGAAGCTTTAGCTCAGATCTGACTTACAGTTGGTTCAGTGGGTCTGTGTACTCATCCTGTGTCATTTCCCCAGTGCCAGAATGCATAATTGGCATAGACATACTTAGCAGCTGGCAGAACCCCCGCATTGGCTCCCTGACTGGTAGGGTGAGGGCTATTATGGTGGGAAAGGCCAAATAAAAGCCATTAGGGCTGCCTATACCTAGAAAAATAGTAAATCAAAAACAATATCGCATCCCTGGAAAGAGATTGCAGCGATTACTGCCACCATCAAAGACTTGAAAGACACATAAGTGGTGATTCCCACCACATCCCCCTTCAACTCTTCTATTTGGCCTGTGCAGAAGACAGACAGATCTTGGAGAATGACAGTGGAGTGTTACAAGCTTAAACAAGTGGTGACTCCAATTGCAGCAGCTGTACCAGATGTGGTTTCGTTGCTTGAGCAAATTAACATATCTCCAGGTACCTGGTATGCAGTCATTGACTTGGGAAATGCCTGTTTCTCCATTCCTGTCCATAAGACCCACCAGAAGCAATTTGCCATCAGCTGGCATGGTCAGCAATATACCTTTACTGTCCTACCTCAGGGGTATATCAACTCTCTGGCTTTGTGTCATAATTTTATTCAGAGAGAACTTGATCACTTTTCGCTTCCACAAGATATCACACTGGTCCATTACGTTGATGGCATTATGCTGATTGGATCCAGTGAGCAAGAAGTAGCAAACACGCTGGACTTATTGGTGAGACATTTGCATGCCAGAGGATGGGAAACAAATCTGACTAAAATTCAGGGACTTTCTACCTCAGTAAAATTTCTAGGAGTCCAGTGGTGTGGGGCCTGTTGAGATATTCCTTCTAAGGTGAAGGATAAGTTGCTGCATTTGGCCCCTCCTACAACCAAAAAAGAGGCACAACATCTAGTGAGCCTACTTGGATTTTGGAGGCAACACATTCCTCATTTGGGTGCATTACTCCAGCCCATTTATCGAGTGACCTGAAAGGCTGCCAGTTTTGAGTGGGGTCCAGAACAGAAGGGTCCGCAACAGGTGAAGGTTGCTGTACAAGCTGCTCTGCCACTTGGGCTGTTTGACCCAGCAGATCCAATGGTGCTTGAGGTGTCAGTGGCAGACAGGGATGCTGTTTGGAGCCTTTGGCAGGCCCCCATAGGCGAATCACAGTGGAGGCCTCTAGGATTTCAGCACAAGGCCCTGCCATCTTCTGCAGATAACTACTCTCCTTTTGAGAGACAGCTCTTGGCCTGTTACTGGGCTTTGGTGGAAACAGAAGGTTTGACTATGGGTCATCAAGTCACCATGTGACCCAAACTTTCTATCACGAACTGGATGCTTTCTGACCTGTCTACCCATAAAGTAGCTCATGCACAGCAGCATTCCATCATCAAATGGAAGTGGTATATATGTGATCGGGCTCAAGCAGGTTCTGAAGGCATAAGTAAGTTACATAAGGAAGTGGCTCAAATGCCCATGGTCTCCACTCCTGCCACCTTGCTTTCTCTCCCCCAGCCTGCATCAATGGCCTCATGGGGAGTTCTCTATGATCAATTGACAGAGGAAGAGAAGACTAGGGCCTGGTTCATGGATGGCTCTGCACGATGTGCAGGCACCACCCGAAAGTGGACAGCTGCAGCACTGTAGCCTCTTTCTAGGACATCCCTGAAGGACAGTGATGAAGGGAAATCTTCCTAGTGGGCAGAACTTCAAGCAGTGCACATGGTTGTACACTTTGCATGGAAGGAGAAATGGCCAGATATGCGATTATATTCTGATTCACAGCCTGTAGCCAGTGGTTTGGCTGGATGGTCAGGGACTTGGAAGAAGCATGATTGGAAAATTGGTGACAAAGAAATTTGGGGAAGAGGTGTGTGGATGGACCTCTCTGAGTGGTCAAAAACTGTGAAGATATTGGTATCCCATGTGAGTGCTCACCAACAGGTGACCTCAGCAGAGGAGGGTTTTAATAATCAAGTGGATAGGATGACCCATTCTATGGACACAACTCAGCCTCTTTCCCCAGGCACCCCTGTCATCACCCAACGGGCCCATGAGCAAAGTGGCCATGGTGGCAGGGATGGAGGTTATGCATGGGCTCAGCAACATGGACTTCCACTCAACAAGGCTGACCTGGCTGTGGCCACTGCTAAGTGTCCAATTTCCCAGCAGCAGAGACCAACACCGAGCTCTTGATATGGCACCATTCCTTGGGGTGATCAGCCAGCTACCTGGTGGCAGGTTGATTATACTGGAGCTCTTCCATCACAGAAAGGGCAGAAGTTTGTCCTCACTGGAATAGACACTTACTCCGGATATGGGTTTGCCTAACCTGCATGCATTGCTTCTGCGAAGACTACCATCCATGAACTCATAGAATGCCTTATCCACCATCATGGTATTCCACACAGCATTGCCTCTGACCAAGGCACTCACTTTATGGCTAAAGAAGTGCAACAGTGGGCTCATGCTCATAGGATTCACTGGTCTTACCATGTTCTTCATCATCCTGAAGCAGTTCAATTGATAGAACGGTGAAAAGGCCTTTCAAAATCACAATTACAACGTCAACTAGGTGACAATTCTTTGCAGGTCTGGGGCAAAGTTCTCCAGAAGGTCGTGTATGCTCTGAATCAGCATGCAATATGTAGTACTGTTTCTTCTATAGCCAGGATTCATGGGTCCAGGAATCAAGGGATGGAAGTGAAAGTGGCACCACTCACTATTACCCCTAGTGATTCACTAGCAAAATTTTCACTTTCTGTTCCTGCGACATTATTTTCTGCTGGCCTAGAGGTCTCAGTTCCAGAGGGAGGCACACTGCTACCAGGAGAAACAACAATGATTCCATTAAACTGGAAGTTAATATTGTCACCTGGCCACTTTGGGCTCCTCCTGCCTCTAAGCCAACAGGCTAAGAAGAGAGTTACAGTATTGGCTGGGGTGATCAACCTGAACTATCAAGATGAAATCAGTCTAATACTCCACAATGGAGGTAAGGAAGAGTATGCGTAGAATACAGGAGATCCCTTGGGGCGTCTCTTAGTATTACCATACCCTGTGATTAAGGTCAATGAGAAACTACAAAAGCCCAATCCAGGCAGGATTACAAATGGCCCACACCCTTCAGGAATGAAGGTTTGGGTCACTCTACCAGGAAGAAAACCATGACCTGCTGAGGCGCTTGCTGAAGGCAAAGGGAATATAGAATTGGTAGAAGAAGGAGGTCATCATCAATACCAGCTATGACCACGTGACCAGTTGCAGAAAGGAGAACTGTAATTGTCATGAGTATTTCCTCCTCCTTTTGTTAAAAACATGTTTGTGCCTGTATACACTTGTACTATGAAAATACCTTCATTTTATTTCCTTTTTCCTTTATCATGTGACAGAAGATTTATTGACTTCATATCAGGATTTAAGTGTTGTTAACTTTATGTAATAGCATTTGGGTTGGGGATTGGTGCATTTCTGGTTGTATGAAGGAATAGTTGCATTATGTTAGGCGTAATTATGACCTTATTATTGTCTTTATTTGAAGATTATGTATGATCTCAGGAGATGTGTATGGGTTCAAGTTGACAAGGGGTGGACTTATGATAGTTAATACTGAGTGTCAACTTGATTGGGTTGAAAGATGCAAAGTATTGATCCTGGGTGTGTCTGTGAGGGTGTTGCCAAAGGAGATTAACATTTGAGATAGTGGACTGGGAAAGGCTGACCCACCCTTAATCTGGGTAGGCACCATCTGATCAGCTGCCAGCATGGCCAGGATATAAAGCAGGAAGAAAAACATGAAAAGGCTAGACTGGCTTAGCCTCCCAGCCTACATCTTTCTCCCATGCTGCTGGATGCTTCTTGCCCTCCAACATCAGACTCCAAGTTCTTCAGTTTTGGGACTCGTATTGGCTTCCTCGCTTCTCAGTTTGCAGACAGCCTATTGTGGGACCATGTGATCATGTGAGTTTAATAATCCTTAATAAACTCATATATATCTCCTATTAGCTCAGTCCCTCTAGAGAACACTGACTAATACATTGTTCCTTTGTCTCTTTTTTCTTCTCCCTAGACTCTCTCAGTGCTTCAGGCTTCTAGTTTTACCTATTGCAGGCCTTACCTCTCTCCTAAATTCAAGTCCCACCTTTCCAAGGCCCTGCTCAAACTATCCACCCTGATGCCTGGCATGGATCTGTTGGAGAAATATCTTTCACCTCCCCAAACCTGCTCTTCTTCCATACTTGCATATTTCTATAAATGGTGTCATCTCAGTTCCCCTTTAAAATATTCACATGACTTGGAGAAGCAAACTGTCTTTCCCACACCAATTGCCAAAGCCTCAGCTTAGGCCCTTGGCATTTCTTTCTGGAGAGATGGAGAAGGCTGCATCCTGTATCTTTTTATTGGATGATTCTCTGGTTAGGGAGGACCTCCTCCCTGTCTGTAGGAACTATAAGTGGGAAGTTTCCCAATAACCACTGCAAGCAACATTGGCAGCACATATTGGCAGCGAAGACATCTTAAATCTATTCTAGGACATATTTTCTTCATTTTTCTTTAAATGACAGCCCCCTTGGTTTCCAAAAGCCTACCACTGAGATGTAATGTTGACAACCAGAAAACGTTTAAGGAAACAGAATGGAAGGGGCCAGAGCGATTTTGGGACAGAGGCAAACAGAGAGGAACAACCCTCAAATCAATTCCATAATTATGGCAGAACTCAGTTTATTGCCAATGTGTGCCATCAGGGAACTTTCCATTTTGCTTAGTAATTCTTGTTAACCAGGAGCTAAGCTTTGAAAAGCACTGTTTAAAATTGAGGCACTCAGAATTTCATGGTCTTGGGCAAATCTATGGTCTCCACACTCTAGTGAAGGTTATGCTTCATAGCAATTGGAATTTTCTTCCTCAGTCATGTGAGCTTGTCTTGCACACATGCTAACAGCTGCAGTCGCCATCAATAGGCCTAACAATGATTACCTTCTTTTGGGCTACACAGAAAAAGTTGCAAAAAACAAACAAACAAACAAAAAAGTGCCTAGACTTTTCTTAAAGAAGAAAAATGCAAACATGCATGGGATTTTTCTTTAGTGCAGTCTCTGTGTTTTCCCCTTTTTTACACGGCTCACTTCTCTCCATCTTCTCCACCCACATCATTTACTCCCTACACCCCTTTCCACTCTACCCTTCCCACCTATGTTAAAAGCTTGGTATGTATCCTTTCATATCGTTCTTCATGGCCAAATAATTATATACAGGTTACATATACCATTTAAAATACATATTAAAATGGGACATTTTTCTGCATCTTATTTTCATATTTAACAGTTCTTCATAGAAACCCTTTGAAATCACCTGGTAGAGCTCTATTTTATTCTTTTTTATGTTTGCATAATATTTCACTGCATTGATGTCTTATCAATTTATTCAGGCATCTTCCCTATTAACAACATTCTCTTTGTCTTCATTTGTGTGCATGTGCATGACTACAGACAATGCTATAATAAACAAACTTATATAGAGAGTATTGTACATTGGTGCTTATATTTCCAGGGCACATATTCTCAGGAATGAGATTTCTGAGGTAAAGCATATTGCAGGATCTTTCAACATCTCTTCAGGAAGCGGCTGTATCACTTTTAAACATTTTGCCTGTCTGGTGGCTGTAAGGTGATATCGCATTATTGCTTTAATTTGAAACTGCTTGACTATTAGTGAATTTGAGCATTTTTCATAAGTTTGCTTAGCTTGTTAAATTATTATTCTGTGAAAGTGTCTCTTTACATCCTTTCTTGATTTTTCCTTTAGGTTGTTTTTTGCCTCCTTTGCCCAATTTACAAGAGCTCTTTGTACATTTTAGACATACTTTCTATCTGCCCTTTGCATTACAAAAACATTTCTAAAATTATTATTTGTCTGTGGCTTTCATTTATGTTTTCATTTGCCATACACAATTTTTAAATTCATATAATGTTTAGTAAGCCCCTCTTTCCTTTCATAGCTTCTGAGTATCCAATCTTGTCCTCTGTCTTGCACATATACTCCAGGATTTTTCTACAAGATTGTAATTTTTTTATATTTAAGTCTTCATCTGGAATTTATTTTAGTATGTGATGAAAGATAGTATTTATGCAATATTATTTTTCTCTCAAAGGATGCCAGATGCATTATCACTTATTAAATTATCCATCTTGTTCCCACTGAATTAAAATATCATTTTGTAGTACCAGATATCCAACACATTATGATACCATCTTAATCTAATCAAATCAGTATATTATTAGCACTGGACTAAATAGATCAGTAGGACAGAAAAGAGAATCACATACTTGCTGTATTTGGATTTATATTGCTGCTATAAATTTTCGGAGGATTTTCTCTCCCTCCTTTTAGCCCCCAAAGAAGAACATGGTGACTAGCACCTAGGCCTAAGATATGGGTTTGAATCTAGGAACCACCACTTGGCCTTGTGGAGCAAACCAAATTACCTTGCTTAGGCTCAGCTTCCTCATCTCAGAAAGGGATATTTTCAAAGGGATATTGTGAGGATATAGGAAACAAAGCTACATGCAGCACTTAGCATAATGCCTAGCACATAGTAAGCCTGTAGTAATAAGCAATAGTTGCTACTTTGTCTACCCTCTTGACACCCATTCTGTCTTGTAAGCACCATGTCTACTTTTTGTAACCCCACTATGAGCTCCCAGAGGGCAGTCACTGTCTACTAGGTTCCTCAGCACTCAGACTGCCCTCAATAAAGAATTAATCAGAATTGATCCTTGTAGACAATACTCTGTGCTTTGTCTGTTGTACCTTTCCCTACTATGCAGAATCGAGGCTGAGTGTGTCCTCCCTCCTCTGGAATGTACTTCTACCACTGGTTGCAAGGGTTGGCCCCTGTATGTCTCTCCTCTGCTAGGGCATGCTCATAGTCAGCTGTGGCTATTATTCGTTGTGCATTCTTGCACAGGGCACTTTCATTGATACAGCTACCTCAGCTTTGTCTCCCTAATGCCTAGCAGTCTGTGGCACAATGTAGGATACACAGTGAATTATTCTGGGCAATTTTTTTCCATTTTAATTAAATCAATCAACTAGTGGGACAGGAATTTTTGTACGTTATTTTAGAATTATTTAGTTTAGTTGAGAAAGCTTATAATATGGAAAAATAAAATTTTAATTAAGTTGAACCCTACTAACTAAGCCTTCAGTCAATCAGTTTCTCTCTGGTCTAAGCTTTGGAGGTGAGAAGAAAGTAATAGATAGCAACATCAAAAACCTCATCATCACATCAAGAACTCCTTTAAGTAGTGTTTCCAGATATAATATAGGGCTCCCAGTTAAATCTTAATTTCAAATAAACAATGAGGATTTTTTGTATAAGTATGTCCCAAAGATGACATGGCACAAATTACACTAAACAATTGTTTATTTCTCTAAAATTCAAATTGAAGAGAGTGCCTTATATTTTTATTTGCTAAATCTGGGAAGTATATTAAAAATCTATGTTTCAGGGGACATTTGAGGAATTATAACTGATTCATTGGGATGCCCCAAGTTAAAGCCCTGGAGATTTCTCGTGTACACAGTTGGTGTTCAATAGATGTTTGTTGAATTGACTATAGAAGAGTAATTATTAATAGTTACTTTTTGGTCATTGATTGTTTAAAGGCATGAAAACGGACAGATGTAAGCCTAGAAAGAATTTTGACAATAAGGAAGCCACAGAAAGGGAGTTTTTGATTAACCTTTATTAACCAAATAAGGAAAACACACCCATTTGGGAGAGTGTCTCATGGTGCTGCTGGAAAGCACTTGAAATTTATCTTTACTTGTACACGTAAGGTTTCTAATTTTTTGGCTTAGGGCTTGAATATAACGATGTGTGTGTGTGTGTGTGTGTGTGTGTGTGTGTGTGTGTGCGCGCGCGCACGTGGGGAAATGGTTAGAGGCAGGGGGCAGGAGAGACAAGACAAGAAACGTAATGCCAATGAATGGAAAACAAAACACTTGAAAACTTTTCTTCTTGCTACATTTCATGGAGAGCTAATGGCTTTTTTAAAGCACTTTCAAAATCAGAATTGGTCAGTGCAGAGTAGCAGGCACAAATATGGCCTCTAGTGTTCTATTAATGATGGGATCAAATGAAGAAGCTCTTCTACATGCTATTTATGAAAGGGCAAGATAACCAATGTAATGTTTAGTTTCTTGGAGGAAACTGAAAAAAAAATAATCCCATATTACCACAATACAGCATGAGTTCAATGCAAATGGAAAAGACTGGTGGCTTATTAATAGGCTCTCCCTGTAGCAAGCTGGCCTTCCCGGCTTCAGTTTGAAATTGATTATTTTAATACAGAATTCCTGAATGAAAGAGGTTCTTGGCCTTTTCCTGGGCTGTTGAATAATGTATGTGGGAGAAAGCAAATAGCAGCAGAGGGTCTCAGCTGCAGGAACAATGGCGCACACCCAGAGCTGAGGGGGCACGTTAGTTTATCATCGCCTTGTCAATCCTTCTAGCCTGGGAATCGCGGGGCAGCCTGGAAAGCAGCAGCTGCCCGACGTGTGGTGAACTGACCGGGGCACTTTAAAGAGACAACTCCATTTACCCATCTGAAAACAAGATATTGATTTTCCTCCAGTGCTGGAGAGAAAAGAGCCGTCCTGAAAATATATGGAGACCACCATTTATCCAGGCTCCTCCCCCACCAATCACACCACCCCAACTGCTTTCTTGGCTTCCTCGCCACAAAGTTCCATTTTTTCCTTCTTCACCTGGAGTGGGAAGAAAGCAACCCCCGCTTTTCTGCCTTCTGTGGACGCATCACTCTGAGTGATTTCAAGCTGAAACTAGAAAAGTACGTAATAACTGGCCTTGGGGGACGTATTTCATAAATTAGAAATCAATTTTTTCCATCCACATGGAAATTACATATTACAGGAAACTTCAGACTGGCACTTTACAGCTTTCTTATCTCAAGCTGTGTTCATCTTAAGTCATTAAGGCAAATCTTGTAGCAACCTAGAACAATAACAACCTTCAACTCCTTAGATGGTTTTATCACAAGATAGTTTTTTCTTCGTAAATAATAGCCCAGAAGATCTGAGGACCCAGATCAGATGAAAAAAATGTAGCTTATATTGCCACAGTAAGCATCCATAAGTACTCCTTAGAATGGCAGGAGCTTGAAATCAACGTGCTATGAGCATGGGGAGAACTGTAGCTCTGAATTGAGGCAGCCAGGAGGCCTGGCACCCGGAAGGTGACTTGAACTACTTCACAAGCTTCAAGAGACTGGAAGTGTGTTATTGGAGGTCAATTCTGATTTCTTTAATTGCTCATATCCACATGTGCTCAAAATTTCCACCATTCTGAGGAGAGTGGATGGTTGATACAGCACATCCTTCTTCAGAGAGGGAAAAGGAGTAGGTGAATGAAGGATGCCTCCCTCGCCTTCAACAAGATTCAGTCACCAAAAATAGAGGTTAAGCAGGGACTCCAAATGCTGGATTTCCAAAATGGAATTTTTCCTCGAAAATTCCCTGTACTCGCCACCACCATGAGAAATCTCATAGAAAACCTGAGAAGTCCAAGGGAAAAAAATGGGGGTAGGGGGTGGAAAAAATGAGAGAGGAAAAACAACTCTTGAAAAGCAAATAGGAAAACCCATCCCTAGCTGCAGTAAAGGTAGGTCGGAAATGGCAAGTGCTGGCCTTAACCCTGTGTTTACCTCACCAGTATCCAGAAATGCAAGCTGAACATTGTGAGTGGGGCCCCAGTTGTTGAGCTCTCTGTTATGCTAAACAAGCACCCGAGGTGGACTGGCCCAACCATCTGCTAGAGACATGCATAAATCGAGGGAAGGTAGAGCAGTACAGCATGTGTATAATGCGGAATACATGGGAAAAAGCAAAAGCGCGTCATTAAAAAGCAGCAGAAAGCGACCAGAGAACAGAATGTGGTGGGCAGAGATTAGTGTTCCAATTATTATCAATGTTAATAACCACACGCAGGGAACTCCAGGTTCTCTTGTTCATCAGACATGAAGCCTCTGACAGTGCAGGGATTAGGAGGACTAGCTCAGCCATTAGAATTTTTGTTATTTATTTGATTTCATGACACTTTTCCCATCTGGACAAGTACTGGATGACATAGAGCTCTTCTTTCAAGTATATGCTTTCCCTAGTATAACATTAAGCTTTACAAAAATATATAGGAAACCAAAAAATAGAGAAAAATTCACCCGGGCACAACCCCTGTTAATATTTTCATCTATGTTTTTCTGGTCTTTGTTGATTTTCCCCCTGCCTTTGCTGTTCTTACAAGTTATTGTCCATTTTTAACACAACATATACACAGTTTTAAATTATTACATTTGAAATGTTCCCATTTGAATAACACATATATATTTGAAAGTTTTAGTGGAATTTAAAATTAAGTCTACATTCTAGGATGATAAAATATGCCTTGACTATTTAAAAGCATCCTTATTTTGAAGGCAGAAGGCAGAGGGGGGAAAAGTAGAAACTGGGTTGGGGGAATCACTGGCCCAAATGTGGAGAGCATGTACCAGAGTTGAACCATCCTGAGGGACAGCCTACACTCGGGGCTTGAAACTGGCAGCCCATTTCAGTCCTCATATATGCTTTGTCTGGCTTACAGAGCTTTTTAATTTCTTTCTTTTTTTTTTTTTTTTTTTAGAGACAGGGTCTTGCTCTGTTGCCTGGGCTGGAGTGCAGTAATATCATCACAGCTCATTTCAACGTTCAACTCCAGGGTTCAACTTATCTTCCTGCCTCAGCCTCCAGAGTAGGTGGGACTACAGGCACATACTACTCATTCCCAGCTAAAATTTTAAAATATTTATGCAGAGATGAGGTCTCACTATGTTTCCTAAGCTTATCTTAAACTCCTGGCCTCAAGCAATCCTCCTTCCTCAGCCTCCTAAAGTGTTGGAATTACAGGTGTGAGCCACCATGCCAGGCCAGAGAGCTTTTCTTTAAATGTTTTCTTTGAATGCCTTTCAATAGGGCATACACC
The DNA here is from genome assembly GCF_028885655.2 of Pongo abelii. Lineage (NCBI taxonomy): Eukaryota > Metazoa > Chordata > Mammalia > Primates > Hominidae > Pongo > Pongo abelii. Next base: position 146,461,034 of record NC_072008.2, on the reverse strand, counting down.
CTCCATTTTGCCACAAGCCCCACCACTCCTTATCATATTATACTCTTCTGCTTTCTGCATTTCCATTTCTGCCTGGTCCCTGAAGGCATTTGCACTTATAACCCCTGTGTCATTTAAGATATCCTGGAAGGCCCCACTTCCCTGCAGAATCCTCTAAACCAATGGATCATAATCATGCATGATTTCTCTCCCCAGGGGATATTTAGCAGTGCTTAGATATTTTTGTCTTAACTGGGGAGAGCACTGTTGCACTACTGGCATTTAGTAAGTTGAGGCCAGAGATGTTGTTAAACATCCTACAATGCACAACTCCCCCAAAATAACTATCCAGCCCAAAATGTCCACGGTGCTGAGACTGAGAAACTCTGCTCTAAATCAGGGCTGGATTTGCTCCACTAGAGTTTCCTCCTTTCAATTTAGGATTTTAGTCCCTTGGAAAATGCAAATCCCACTGAGAGTAGTAATATTTTATGCTGTTGGCCACTTACACCTGACTATGAAGCAAGGATCTGTGAACGGGATTGGATAAATGGCTGGGTAGGGAAGAAGAGGAAAAATAGGACATGGAGGACACAAAGCACACATCCTATTGGCAGGCTTTCACCATTTCACGATAAGGATCACTCCATGCAGGGAGCTCACACCAAATTCCTCTTAGTAACCTCTCCATTAATAATTATGTCACACTATATATGTTGATTACTTGCTTCAGGAGAAGCACTGAATTCAACCACTTTATATCTATAATCCCATTGCATCCTCATAACAATATTGTGAGACAGATAAGGAAACTAAGGCATAGAGGAGATAAGTAACGATCTCAAAGTCACACATATAGACAGTGATAGGACTGAGACTCTGAAACTTGCATTGCTCGCTACAGAGATCAAACTCTTAGCCAAGAAGAAGGGACAACATTTACTAAAAATATTCACTGAACCAGACACCATGTTAAGCACTTTGTCTACAGGATGTCACTTAATCTTTACAAAATCCTGAGGGGTAGATATTATTATCATCCCCATCAAACAAGTGAGGAAACTGAGGGTTAGACAAGTCTCACAATTAGACCTTTATCACAAGGTCTGCTTGATCTCCTAGTCAAAGCATTGCTTCAGTCCATCGTGACTTCACTGATATTGGAGGGAATGATGTGGAATGGACAGAGCACTGACCTTAGACCAGAAGACCTAGTTTGTAGTCTTAGCTGTGTCACAATCTTAATGGGTGACCTCAGTCAAGACCCTCAGATCAGGTCCTCTGTCCAATTCCCAAGAAAAGAAAGGAGCCAGACCATCATGAGCCATGGTTTCCTATAGATAGCTTCAATATACTTAGAAGAAATGCTCCTGCCCAGTGACAAAGCAATGGGGAAACCTAGTCAGTCTGGTGAGAGCATTTTCAAAGAGGCTGAACCAGAAATACTGAGCTGCTCCAGCTCAAAGGGCAGCCATGAACCTTTAAGAACTTTCAATATGGAAATATGCACATTAATCATGACTCTATTATACCTCAATTTTCACATTCTGTTACCATAATCTGAACATCTTTCAAAGTCAACTTCTACTAACATTGCCTAGCAAAGTCATGATTTTCTAAAACATAATTTGATGATGGTACCTACCCACTTTTATAGCAGTCTTTTCTGGGGATTTGGGGAACTTTTTCCTTGATAGTAATAAGAATAGCCTCCTAGATCTTTTTACCTGAGCTGATAGGGCCTTTTCAGTCAGTTCAGAGGGAAGGTAAGTTAAATTGTAATGGAGTGTCATTTAGACGACCCAAAGGGTTTGTTACTTTCTCATAGTAACTTCCCCAAAGCCAACTTCACAAAGATATAATATTATTGAAAGGCATGTGTTGTAAGCAAACAAAAACATAAAGTGGGGAAAGGACACCCTTTTCAACAAATAGTGCTGGGATAATTGGCTAGCCACATGTAGGAGAATAAAACTGGTTCCTCATCTCTCACCTTATACAAAAATCAACTCAAGATGGATTAAGAACTTAAACCTAAGACCTGAAACTGTAAAAATTCTAGAAGATAACATTGGAAAAACCCTTGTAGACATTGGCTTAGGCAAGGATTTCATGACCAAGAACCCAAAAGCAAATGCAATAAAAACAAAGATAAATAGCTGGGACCTTATTAAACTAAAGAACTTTTGCAAAGCAAAAGGAACAGTCAGCAGAGTAAACAGACAACCCACAGAGTGGGAGACAATCTTCACAATTGATACATCTGACAAAGGACTAATATCCAGAATCTACAATGAACTCAAACAAATCAGTAAGAAAAAAACAAACAATCTCATCAAAAAGTGGACTAAGGACATGAATAGCAATTTTCAAAAGAAGATATACAAATGGCCAACAAACGTATGAAAAAACATTCAATAGCACTAATGATCAGGGAAATGCAAATCAAAACCATAATGTGATACCACCTTATTCCTGCAAGAATGGCCATAATCAAAAAATCAAAAAACATAGATGTTGGCGTGGATGCGTTGATCAGGGGACACTTCTACACTGCTGGTGGGAATGCAAACTAGTACAGCCACTGTGGAAAACAGTGTAGAGATCCCTTAAAGAACTAAAAATGGAACTACCATTTGATCCAGCAATCCCATTACTGGGAATCTACCCAGAGGAAAAGAAGTCATTATACAAAAAAGATACTTACACACACATGTTTATAGCAGCATAATTCACAATTACAAAATCGTGGAAGCAACCCAAATGCCCATCAATCATTGAGTGGATAAAGAAACTGTGAGAGATATATATAATGGAATACTAGTCAGCCATAAAAAGGAATGATTTAATAGCATTTGCAGTGACCTGGTTGAGATTGGAAACTATTTTTCTAAGTGAAGTAACTCAGGAATGGAAAAGCAAACATTGTATGTTCACACTGATATGTAGGAGCTAAGCTATAAGGAAAGGCATAAGAATGATACAATAAACTTTGGGGACTCAGGGGGAAGAGTGGGAGGGGATGAGGGATAAAAGACTACAAATATGGTGCAATGTATACTGCTTGAGTGATGAGTGCACCAAAATCTCACAAATCGCCACTAAAGAACTTACTCATGTAACCAAATACCACCTGTATCCTCAATAACTTATGGAAAAATAAAAACAAAACAAAAAATTCCCTATAAAGGAAGAAAATGAAAGGAATGTGTCATGATCTAATGTTGAAATTATAAACTATCTTGACTTAGTAGCTTTGGCAATGTTTAATAGATTTCTAGTATCATTGTCTTTACCTTGAAATTTCATATTTCCTCCAGGAACTCAGGGTACTTTGGTGCACAGTTTGGGAAAACAGGTATACAATAAAAATTACATGCCCTTCCTACTTCAAATCCCAACTCCTCATTCCCATTCCCTGTGGTATACAGTATTAACAGTTTCTGGTGTCTAATTCCAGAAAATTTATATGCATAATCAAATAGAAGCATATCATACATACTGCTTCGATTCCCACTTTTTCTGCTTACTATATTCTGGAGATCATTTCATTAGCAGTACATAACAATTCTTTGTTGCTTTTACAGTTTCATGGTGTAATTTATGCAATAAAATTATTGATGTACATTTAGTTGTTAGCATTACTAATGGTATTGTAGTGAATATCCTTCTATATATATCTTGGTGCACTTGCATAATGAATTCCTAGAAAAAGAATTTCTGGACCAAGGGATACGTATATTTAAAGTTTTGAGAGATATTAAATTTGTTGTAATTAATTTCAATTAATTTGTACACTCCTCCTCACCCCCAAAAAAGTCTAGGCAAGAAAGAAGAAACTTGCAGCTGACATATTAGAAAAGCTTAGATCAAAATACCCAAGTCCTTTCAAATGTCTGGAAAGCCTTCCCAAGAAGAATGGCTACAAATAAGCTGAGACAGTGAAGACTACAATAAATACCTAATTCTTTAATGCCCAGACATGAAATAACATCTTTAGTTCATTTAGTGAAGTCATGTTTTTCTGGATGGTGTTGATGCTAGTAGATGTAACTTTTCAGATAGAGAAGTCAAATAGCTGTATTTAAGAAACTGAAAAGAAATTCAAGATAACATAGAGAAGGAATCCAGAATTCTATCAGATAAATTTAACAAAGAGATTGAAATGATTAAAAAGAATCAATCAGAAATTCTGGAGCTGAATAATGCAACTGGCATACTGAAGAATGCATCAAAGTCATTTAATAGCAGAATTGATAAAGCAAAAGAATTAGGGAGCTTGAAGACAGGCTATTTGAAAATACACAGCCAGAGGAGATAAAAGAATAAAAAAGAGTGAATAACACCTATAAGATCTAGAGAACAGACTCCAAAGGGTAAATCTAAGAGTTATTAGCCTTAAAGAGGAGGTAGAGAAAGAGAGAGGAGTAGATAGTTTATTTAAAGAAATAATAACAGAGAACTTCCTAAACCTAGAGAAAGATATCAATATCTGAGTACAAGAAGGTTATGTAGAACACCAAGCAGATTTAACTCAAAGGCTACCTCAAGGCATTTAATAATCGAATTCCCAAAGGCAAAAATAAAGGATTCTAAAAGTATGAAGAAAAAAAAAGACAAATAACATGCAGTGGAGTGCCAATAAGTCTGGCAGCAGACCTTTCAGGGGAAACTACATATTTAAAATGTTGAAGGAAAAAAAAAAACCCTTTACCCTAGAATAGTATATCCAGCAAAAATATCCTTCAAAGATGAAGGAGAAGTAAAAACTTTCCCAGACAAACAAAAGCTGTGGGATTTCATTAATAGCAGACCTGTCCTACAAGAAATGCTAAAGGAAGTACTTCAATCAGGAAAAAAGGATAATTACCAGTAAATAATCACCTGAATGTACAAAACTTATCAATAATAGTAAATATACAGAAAAGCACAGATTATAACACTGTAACTGTAGTGTATAAAGTATTTGTATTAGTCCATTCTCACACTGCTAATAAAGACATACTCAAGACTGGGTAATTTATAAAGGAAGGAGATTTAATTGACTCACAGTTCAGCATGACTGGGGAGACCTCAGGAAACTTTTACAATCATGGCAGAAGGTGAAGCAAACACATCCTTCTTCACATTACGGCAGCAAGGAGAAGTGCAGAGCGAAGTAAGGGAAAGCCCCTTATAAAACCATCAGATCTCATGAGAACACACTCACTGTCATGAGAACAGCATGGAGGTAACTGCCCCCATGATTTAATTGCCACACACTAGGTCCTTCCCATGACACGTGAGGATTATGGAAACTACAATTCAAGATGAGATTTGGGTGGGGACACAGCCAAACCATATCACTATCCTTGACCTAAGTAGAATGACTAGATGATGAACCAATAAAAAATACTAACTACAACAACTTTTCAAGACACAGTCAGTACAATAAGATAAAAATAGAAACAAAAAAGTTAAAAAGCAGGGGGACAAAGTTAAGGCATAGAGTTTTCATTAGTTTTCTTTTTGTTCTTGCTTGTTTGTTTAAGCAAATAGTATGAAGTCGTTATCAGGTTAAAATAATGGGTTATAAGGTAGTATTTGCAAGCCTCATGGTAACCACAAACCAAAAAACATACAATGGACACATAAAAAATAAAAAACAAGAAACTAAATCATATCACCAGAGAAAATCACCTTCACTACAGGAAGATAACAAGGAAGAAAAGAAGCAAGAGACCACAAAATAACCAGAAAATAAATAACAAAAGGGCAGAGGTAAGTCCTTACTCACCAAAGATAACACGGAATGTAAATGGACTAAACTCTCTAATCAAATGACACAGACTGGCTGAAGGGATGAAACAAAAAAGACTCATTGATCTGTTGTCTATAAGAAACACACTTCACATATAAAGGCACACATACACTGAAAATGAAATGATGGAAAAAGATATTCTATGCCAATGGAAACCAAAAAAGAGCAAGAGTCACTATACTTAGACAAAATAGATAATCAAGACATGAACTATAACAGCAGACAAAGAAGGTCACTATATAATAAAAAAGGTCCATTCAGCAAGAGGCTATAACAATTAAAAAATATATGCACCTAACACTGGAGTATCCAAATACATAAAGCAAATATTATTAGAACTAGAAATAGGCCCCAACACAATTACAGTTGGAGAGTTCCACATCCTACTCTTAGCATTGGACAGCATTTCCAGACAGAAAAATCAACAAGGAAACTTCACACTTAATCTGCACTATAGACCAAATAGATCTAATACACATTTACAGAACATTTTACACAACAGCTGCAGAATACACAGTCTTCTCAGGACATGGATCATTCTCAAGGGTAGACCATATGTTAGGTCGCAAAACAAGTCTTAAAACATTCAAAAAAACTGAAATAATATCAAGCATCTTCTCTGACTACAATGGAATATAACTAGAAATTAATAACAAGAGGAATTTTGGAAACTACACAAATACATAAAAATTAAACAATATGCTCTGAATGAGCAGTGGATCAATGAAGAAATTAATGAGGAAATGGAAGAATTTCTTGAGACAAATGATAATGGAAGCACAACATACTAAAACCTATGGTATACAGCAAAAGCAGTACTAAGAGGGAAATGGAACTATAAGTGCATACATTAAAAAAGATGAAATTTTCCAATAAACAACCTAATGATGCATCTAAAGAACTAGAAAGGCAACAGCAAACAAAACCCAAAATTAGTAAAAGAAAATAAATAAATAATAAAGATCAGAGCAGAAATATATGAAATTGAAATTTAAAAATACAAAAGAAATGAAATAAAAAGTTGTTTTTTTGAAAAATTAAACAAAATTGACAAACCATTAGCCAGACTAACTATGAAAAAAAGAGAGAAGATCAAAATAAATAAAATCAGAAATAAAAAGGGGATATTACAACTGATACTACAGAAAACTCAAAGGATTATTAGTGGCTACCAGGAATGATGTGCCAATAAACTGGAAAATCTAGAAGAAATGGACAAATTCCTAGGTATGTACAACCTACCAAGTTTGAACCAGGAATAAATCCAAAACCTGAACAGACCAGTAACAAGTAATTACATCAAAGCCATAATAAAAATCTCTGAGTAAAGAATAGTCTGCAACCTGATGGCTTCACTGCTGAATTCTACCAAATATTCAGAGAAGAACAAATACCAATCCTACTTAAACTACTCTGAAAAATAAAGAAGGAGGGAACTCTTCCACTCTCATTTTATGAGACCAGTATTACCCTGATAACAAAACCAGACAAAGACACACAAAAAAAGAATACTACAGGCCAATATCTTTGGTGAATATTGATGCAAAAATCCTTAACAAATACTACTAAACAGAATTGAACAATACATTAGAAAGATCATTCATCATGACCGAGTGGTATTTATCCCTGGGATGTAAAATGGTTCAGCATATACAAATCAATTAATATGATGCATCATATCAACAGAATAAAGAATAAAAACCATATTATCATTTCAATTGCTGCCGAAAAGCATTTGATAAAATTCAACATCCGTTCATAAGACAAACCCTCAGGAAATTGGGGACAGAAGGAACATACCTCAACATAATAAAAATCATATATGACAGACCAACAGGTAGTATCATACAGAATGGGAAAAAACTAAAGCTCTTTCCTCTAAGATCTGGAGCATGAAAAGGGTAGCCATTGTCACCATTGTTATTCAACACAGTACTGGAAGTCCTAGGTAGGGCAAACAGACAAGAGAAATAAACGGCATCCAAAGTGGAATGGAAGAAGTCAAATTATCATTGTTTGCAAATAATATGATCTTCTATTTGGAAAAATCTAAAGACTCCACAAGAAAGCTATTAGAACTGATAAACAAATTCAGTAAAGTTATAGGATACAAAATCAACATACAAAAATCAGTAGCATTTCTATATGCCAACGGTGAACAATGTGAAAAAAAATTTAAGTAATCCCATTTACAATAGACACACATAAAATTAAATACCTGGGAATTAACTAAAAAAGTGAAAGATCTTCCTAATAACAACTATAAAACTCTGATTAAAATAATTGAAGAGGACACAAACAATGGCAAAATATTCCATGTTCATGGATTGGAAAAATCAATATTATTAAAATGTCCACAGTACCCAAAGCAATCTACAGATTCAACACAATCCCTATCAAAACAAGATTTTTCCCACAGAAAAGAAAAACAATCCTCAAAATTTATATGGAACCAGAAAAGATGCAAAAGAGCCAAAGCCATCCTGAACAAAAAGAACAAAACGTGAGGAATCACATTGCCTGATTTCAAATTATAATACATAGCTATAGTAACCAAATCAGCACGATACTGGCATAAAAACGGACACATAAACCAATGGAACAGAATAGAGAACCCAGAAACAAATCCATACACCTACAATTAACTTATTTTTGACAAAGATGCCAAGAACATGCACTGGGGAAAAGAAAGTCTCTTCAATAAATGGTGCTGAAGAGAATATGCAGAATAATAAAAGTAGACCCCTATCTATTGGCATATAAAAAATCAGATCAAAATGGATTAAAGGCTTAAATCTAAGACCTCAAACTATAAAACTCCTACAAGAAAACAATGAGAAAAATCTCTAGGACATTGGACTAGGCAAAAGTTTCTTGAGCAATACACCACAAACACAGACAACCAAAGCAAGAATGGACAAATGGGATCACATCACATTAAACAGCTTCTGCACAGCCAAGGATACAATCAACAAAGGGAAAGACAACCCATGGAACAGAAGGAAATATATGCAAACTATCCATCTGACAAGGGATTAATAACCAGAATACATAAGGAGCTCAAACAACTCTGTATGAAAAAATCTAATAATCCAATCAAAATGGGCACAAGATTTGAATAGACATTTCTCAGAAGAAGACATACAATGGTAAACAGGCATACAAAAAGGTGATCATCATCACTGATCATCAGATAAATGTAAATCAAAATCACAATGAGATATTATCTCACCCCAGTTAAAACAGATTATATTCAAAAGACAAGCAATAGCAAATGCTGGTGAGAGTGTGGAGAAAAGGGAACCCAATTACACGGTTGATGGGAATGTAAATTAGTACAACCACTCTGGAGAAGAGTTTGGAGGTTTCTCAAAAACTAAAAATAGAGCTGCCATATGATCCAGAAATCCCACTTCTGGGTATATATCCAAAAGAAAGGAAATCAGCATGTCAAAAAGATATCTCCATTCCCATGTTTGTTGTAGCACTGTTTACAATAGCTAAGATTTGGAAGCAACCTAAGTTTCCATCAATAGATAAATGGATACCAAGTGGGCCTAACAGACATCTACAGAACTCTCCACCCCAAATCAATAGAATATACATTCTTCTCAGCACCACACCACACCTATTCCAAAATTGACCACATAGTTGGAAGTAAAGCACTCCTCAGCAAATGGAAAAGAACAGAAATCATAACAAACTGTCTCTCAGACCACAGTGCAATCAAACTAGAACTCAGGATTAAGAAACTCACTCAAAACCGCTCAACTACATGGAAACTGAACAACCTGCTCCTGAATGACTACTGGGTACATAATGAAATGAAGGCAGAAATAAAGATGTTCTTTGAAACCAATGAGAACAAAGACACAACATACCAGAATCTCTGGGACACATTTAAAGCAGTGTATAGAGGGAAATTTATAGCACTAAATGCCCACAAGAGAAAGCAGGAAAGATCTAAAATTGACACCCTAACATCACAATTAAAAGAACTAGAGAAGCAAGAGCAAACACATTCAAAAGCTAGCAGAAGGCAAGAAATAACTAAGATCACGGCAGAACTGAAGGAGACCGAAACACAAAAAACCCTTCAAAAAATCAATGAATCCAGGAGCTGGTTTTTTGAAAAGATGAACACAATTGATAGACTGCTAGCAAGAATAATAAAGAAGAAAAGAGAGAAGAATCAAATAGATGCAATAAAAAATGATAAAGGGGATATCATCACTGATCCCACAGAAATACAAACTACCATCAGAGAATAATATAAACACATCTGCGCAAATAAACTAGAAAATCTAGAAGAAATGGATAAATTCCTCGACACATACACCCTCCCAAGACTAAACCAGGAAGAAGTTGAATCTCTGAATAGACCAATAACAGGCTCTGAAATTGAGGCAATAATTGATAGCTTACCAACTAAAAAAAAGTCCAGGACCAGATGGATTTACTGCCGAATTCTACCAGAGGTACAAGGAGGAACTGGTACTATTCCTTCTGAAACTACTCCAATCAACAGAAAAAGAGGGAATCCTCCCTAACTCATTTTGTGAGGCCAGCATCATCCTGATACCAAAGCCTGGCAGAGACACAACCAAAAAAGAGAATTTTAGACCAATATCCCTGATGAACATCAATGCAAAAATCCTCACTAAAATACTGGCAAACTGAATCCAGCAGCACATCAAAAAGCTTATCCACCATGATCAAGTGGGCTTCATCCCTGGGATGCAAGGCTGGTTCAACATACCAAAATCAATAAACATAATCCAGCATATAAACAGAACCAAGGACAAAAACCACATGATTATCTCAATAGATGCAGAAAAGGCCTCTGACAAAATTCAACAGCCCTTCATGCTAAAAACTCTCAATAAATTAGGTATTGATGGGACGTATCTCAAAATAATAAGAGCTATTTATGACAAACCCGCAGCCAATATCATACTGAATGGGCAAAAACTGGAAGCATTCCCTTTGAAAACTGGCACAAGACAGGGATGCCCTCTCTCACCACTCCTGTTCAACATACTGTTGGAAATTCTGGCCAGGGCAATCAGGCAGGAGAAAGAAATAAAGGATATTCAATTAGGAAAAGAGGAAGTCAAATTGTCCCTGTTTGCAGATGACATGATTGTATATCTAGAAAACCCCATTGTCTCAGCCCAAAATCTCCTTAAGCTGATAAGCAACTTCAGCAAAGTCTCAGGATACAAAATCAATGTGCAAAAATCACAAGCATTCTTATACACCAATAACAGACAGAAAGCCAAATCATGAGTGAACTCCCATTCACAATTGCTTCAAAGAGAATAAAATACCTAGGAATCCAACTTACAAGGGATGTGAAGGACCTCTTCAAGGAGAACTACAAACCACTGCTCAACGAAATAAAAGAGGACACAAACAAATGGAAGAACATTCCATGATCATGGATAGGAAGAATCAATATCGTGAAAATGGCCATACTGCCCAAGGTAATTTATAGATTCAATGCCATCCCCATCAAGCCACCAATGACTTTCTTCACAGAATTGGAAAAAACTGCTTTAAAGTTCATATGGAACCAAAAAAGAGCCTGCATTGCCAAGACAATCCTAAGCCAAAAGAACAAAGCTGGAGGCATCATGCTACCTGACTTCAAACTATACTACAAAGCTACAGTAACCAAAACAGCATGGTACTGGTAACAAAACAGATATATAGACCAATAGAACAGAATAGAGCCCTCAGAAATAATACCACACATCTACAACCATCTCATCTTTGACAAACCTGACAAAAACAAGAAATGGGGAAAGGATTCCCTATTTAATAAATGGTGCTGGGAAAACTGGCTAGCCATATGTAGAAAGCTGAAACTGGATCCCTTCCTTACACCTTATACAAAAATTAATTCAAGATGGATTAAAGACTTAAATGTTAGACCTAAAACCATAAAAACCCTAGAAGAAAACCTAGGCAATACCATTCAGGACATAGGCATGGGCAAGGACTTCATGCCTAAAACACCAAAAGCAATGGCAACAAAAGCCAAAATTGACAAGTGGGATCTAATTAAACTAAAGAGCTTCTGCACAGCAAAAGAAACTACTATCAGAGTGAACAGGCAACCTACAGAATGGGAGAAAATTTTTGCAATCTACCCATCTGACAAACAGCTAATATCCAGAATCTACAAAGAACTTAAACACATTTACAATAAAACAAACAAACAACCCCATCAACAAGTGGGCAAAGGATATGGACAGACACTTCTCAAAAGAAGACATTTATGCAGCCAACAAACACATGAAAAAATGCTCATCATCACTGGCCATCAGAGAAATGCAAACCAAAACCACGATGAGATACCGTCTCACACCAGTTAGAATGGCAATCATTAAAAAGTCAGGAAACAACAGGTGCTGGAGAGGATGTGGAGAAATAGGAATGCTTTTACAATGTTGGTGGGACTGTCAACTAGTTCAACCATTGTGGAAGACAGTGTGGCAATTCCTCAAGGATCTAGAACTAGAAATACCATTTGACCCAGCCATCCCATTACTGGGTATATACCCAAAGGATTATAAATCATGCTACTATAAAGACACATGCACACGTATGTTTATTGTGGCACTGTTCACAATAGCAAAGACTTGGAACCAACTCAAATGTCCAACAATGATAGACTGGATTAAGAAAATGTGGCACATATATACCATGGATACTATGCAGCCATAAAAAATGATGAGTTCATGTCCTTTGTAGGGACATGGATGAAGCTGGAAACCATCATTCTGAGCAAACTATCGCAAGGACAAAAAACCAAACATATCATGTTCTCACTCATAGGTGGGAGCTGAACAATGAGAACACTTGGACACAGGAAGGGGAACATCACACACCGGGGCCTGTCACGGGGTGGGGGGAGGGGGCAGGGATAGCATTAGGAGATATACCTAATGTAAATGATGAGTTAATGGGTGCAACACACCAACATGGCACATGTATACACATGTAACAAACCTGCATGTTGTGCACATATACCCTAGAACTTAAAGTATAATAAAAAAAAGAATGGATAAAGAAAACGTGGTACATATATACAATCGAGCACTATTCAGCCATAAAAAGTGTAAGATCCAGTCATTTGCAACAACAAGAAAGGAACTCGAGATGATTAAGTTAAGTGAAATAAGCCAAGCACAGAAAGACAAATATTCCATATGCTCACTTATTTGTGTTATCTAAACATCAAAACAATTGAATGTTTTAATTCAACTCGTTACCAGAGACTGGGAAGTGTAGTAGGGGATTGGGTGTGCGAGGTGGGGATGGTTATTGGGTACAAAAAATAGAAAGAATAAATAAGACCTAGTAGTTGATAGCACAACAAGGTGACTATAGTCAATAATAACTTCATATTTTAAAATAACTTAAAGAATGTAATTGGATTGTTTGTAACTCAAAGGGTAAATGCTTGAGGAGACAGATAAAAATATGCTACAGGGCTATAGTAACCGAAACAGCACAGTACTTTTAGTGTGATGGGTGCACCAAAATCTCAGAAATCACCATTAAAGAACGTATCCATGTAACAAAAAGCCACCAGTACCCCAATACTTTTAAAATAAAATTTTAAAAAACAGATACGTAGATCAGTGGAACAGAACACTGAACCAAGAAATAAATCCACATACCTACACAGTGGACTCACTTTTTCAAAGTTTCCAAGAACATAAATTGGGCAAAGGACAGTCTTTTCAATAAATGGTGCTGGAAAAACTGGATATTCACATGCAGAAGTATGAAACTGGACTTCTACTATATCAGTCCATTCTCAGGCTACTATAAAAACACATGAGACTGGGTAATTTATAAAGAAAAGAGATTTAATTGACTCATAGTTCTTTATGGCTGGGGAGACCTCAAGAAACTTACAATCATGGCAGAAGGCACCTCTTCACAGGGCAGCAGGAGAGAGAATGAGTGCCAGCAAGGGAAATGCCAGACATTTATAAAACCATCAGATCTTGTGAGAGCTCGCTCATTATCACAAGAACAGCCTGGGGAAAACTGCCCCCATGATTCAATCACTTCCCACTAGGTCCCTCCCACGATAGGTAGGGATTATGGGAACTACAATTCAAGATGAGATTTGGGTGGGGACACAGAGCAAAACCATATCACCTATCTATTGCCATATACTAAAATCAAATCAAAATGAATTAAAGATTAAATCTAACACCTCAAACTATGAAACTACTACAAGAAAACATTGGGGACAATCTCCAGAACATTGTACTGGGCAAAGATTTCTTGAGCATTACACCAGAAGCACAGGCAACCAAAGCAAAAATGGAGAAATGGGATCACATTAAGTTTAAAAGCATTTGCACAGCAAAGGAAATAATCAACAAAGTGAAGAGACAACCAATGGGAGAAAATATTTGCAAACTACCCATTTGACAAAAGATTAATAACCAGAAAATATAAGGAGGTCAAACAGGTCTATAGGAAAAAAATCTAATAATCCGACCAAAAAATGGGCACATGATTTGAATAGATATTTCTCAAAAGAAGAGATACAAGTGGCAAACAGACATATGAAAAGGTGCTCAACATCATCAATCATAAAAGAAATACAAATCAAAACTACGATGACAAATCATCTCACCCCTGTTCAAATGCTTTTATCCAAAAATCAGGCAAAAACAAATGCTAGTGAGGATAGGGATAAAGGGAACACTTGTACATTGTTGATGGGAATGTAAATTAGTACAACCACTATGGAGAACAATTTGGAGGTTTCTCAAAAAACTAAAAACAGAGCTGCCATATGATCCAGCAATCCCACTCCTAGGTACATTCCCCAAAAAAGGAAATCAGTATATCGAAGAGATATCTTCACTCTCATGTTTGCTACAGAGATATGTATAATAGCCAATAGTTGGAGGCAACCTAATGTCCATTAGCAGATGAATGGATAAAGAAAATGTGGTCCATATATAAAAGGAATACTATTCAGCCATAACAAAGAATGAGATCCTATTATTTACAACAACATGAATAGAACTGGAGGTCATTATGTTCAGTGAAATAAGCCAGGCACAAAAAGACAAACATCACATGTTCTCACTTATTAGTGGGAACTAAAAATTTAAAAACCAAACTGACATGGAAATAGAGAATAGAAGAATAGTTACCAGAGGTTGGGAAGGGTACTGGGGAGGGAAATGTGGGATAAGTGGGGATGGTTAATGGGTACAAAAATTAGTTAGAAAGAATAAGATCTAGTATTTGCTAGCATAACAGGGTGACTATAGTTAAAAATAATTTAATTGCACAGTAAAAATGTATCATTAGATTGTTTGTAACACAAAGGATAAATGCTTAAGGTAATGGATTCCCCATTTACCCTGATGTGATTATTATACATTGCATGCCTGTATCAAAATATCTTATGTAACTAATAAATTATATTTTGTGGGTACACCTATTATGTACCCACAAAATTTAAAAATAAATAAAATTAAAAAATAAATTCAAAACCTTAAAATTCAACAATATGAGAACAAACGTCTCAATTAAATATTTGGCAAAGTTAAACATAGTTTTGCCATGTGATCCATCAATTGTACCTCTAGGTATTTACCCAAATGAGTTGGAAACTTATGCTCACACAAAAACCTTCATAAGAATGTTTGTAGTAGCTTCTATGGTCTAATCTGTCCCCCAGAATTCATATGTTGAGACTTAGTCATCAATGTAATAATGTTTAGAGGTGAGACCTTTAGGAGGTAATTCAGCCATGAGGGCTCTGCTCTTGTGAATGGATTGGTGTCCTTATGAAAAGGCTTGAAAGAAGGGAGTTTGCTCTCTTTTGTCCTTCTACCCTTCTGCCATTTGAGGATGCCTAGACAACACCATTTTAAAAGAATGGGCCCTCACCAGACACTGAACCTGCCAGCATCTTGATCTTGGACTTCCAAGCCTCCAGAACTGTGAAAAATAAATTTTTGTTCTCTATAAGCTACCAAGTCTCAGGTATTTTGTTATAGCAGCACAAACAACCTAAGATGCAAGTTTTACCTATAATTGCCAAAAACTACAGGCAACCAAGATATTCCTCAACAGGTGAGTTGATAAACAAATTGTGGTACATCCAGAAAATGGAATACTGTTCAGCAATGAAAAAGAATAAACAATCAAATCAGAAAAAGACGTGAAGGAAACTTAATTGCATACTGCTTAGTGAAAGAAGCCAATATAAAAAGGCTATATAATTCCAACGATGTGACGTTCTGGAAAAAGGTGAAATTATAGACAATAGAAAGATCAGTGGTTGCCAGGGGTTCCGGAGAAAGGATAGAGAGGTTAATAGGTGGAGCACAGGTGACTTTTAAGGTGATTTTTATTTCACTTTAATCATAAGTGAACTTATTTTTTATGAACTATAATAGTAGATACATGACATCATGCATTTGTCAAAATGCATGGAATTATATAATATGGAGAGTAAACGCTAATGTAAATTTAGGACTTAATTAACAATGTATCAATATCAGTTCATCAGTTTTAACAAATGTACCATACTAATGCAAGATGTTAATAGTAGGGAAAATTGCAGTGAGAGAGAAAGAATATATGGGAAATCTTTGTACTTGCTGCTCAGTTTTTCTGTAAATCAAAAACTGCTCTAAAACTTGTCTATTTTTAGAAAAGACTCTACAGGATGGGACAAAACATTTATAAATGATATGTCTGCTAAGGGTCTAATATACAAAACATGCACAGGGTTCTTAAATTGAATAAGAAAAGACAAATAATCCAATTTAAACACGGGCAAAGGATCTCAATAACTATTTATCCAATGAAGATATACAAATGACCAATAAGGATGTGAAAAATTGTTCAATAGAAAAATGCAAAACAATGCCACAATGAAATGCCACTTTGCATCCACTAAGATGGCTGCAATTAAAGACAGACAATAACTAGTGTTGGCAAGGATGTGGAAAAATTGCAACTCTCCTACATTGCTGGTGGGGATGTAAAATATTGCAGCCACTTTAGGAAATAGTTTGGCAGTTTCTCTAATTTAATTATAGAATTACCATATGACCCAGCAACTCCACTCCTAGATATACATCCAAGAGAATTGAAAACATATTTTCATGCAAAAATTTGTCCATGAATGTTCATAGCAGCACTATTCACAATAGTAAAAAAGTGGAGGAAACCCAATGTCTGTCAACTGATGAATGCGTAAGTAAAATGTAACCTATCAATATCATGGAATATTATTCAGCCAAAGAATGGAACCAGGTACTAGCACATGCTACAACAGGGATGAACCTTGAGAACATTACATTAACTGAAAGAAGCCAGTCACAAAGTGCCACTTATTGTATAATTCAATTTCTATGAAATATCCAGAACAGGCAAATTTGTACAGACAAAAATAGATTAATGGTTATCATAGGCTCGGGAGAGAGAACAATGGGGAATGACTGCTAATGGGTACTGGGTTTCTTTTTGGGGTGACAAAAATCTTATATTAATAGAATATATATTGGTCATAGTTGTACAACATTGTAACATACTAAATGCTACTGTTTTGCATACCTTAAGAGAATAAAATTTATAGTATGTGAATTATATTTCAAAGAAACTTATATTGAAAATCTTAACATGATCACAAACTGACATCACTTTTGGTATATTCAATTTGTTCAAAATAAATTATTATCTCCAGACCATAAACAAGTGAAGGAGATTATATAAGGGCATGAATACAAGGAGGCAGCAATCACTGGAGGCTCTTTAGAGTGTTATTCCTCAAAGCCATTAAAAAGTATTATTCTTTTGGGAGGCCAAGGAGGGTGGATCGCTTGAGCCCAGGAGTTCGAATCCAGCCTGGGCAACTATGGCAAAACCCTGTCTCTACCAAAAAATACAAAAATTAGCCAGGTGTGGTGGCATGCACCTGTAGTCCCAGCTACTCAGGAGGCTGAGGGTGGGAAGATTGCTGAAGCCCGGGAAACCGAGGCTGCAGTGAGTCATGACTGTGCCACTGCACTCCAGCCTGGATGACAGAGAGAGACCCTGTCTTTAAAGTAATAATAATTAAGAAATATTACTCTGAGAAGGGGACCATAGGCTCCACCAGAGGCCAACAGGATCCATGGTACAAAATAGAGTAAGAAGCCCCGGTCTATCAGGAAAAATGAGTAAGTCGATTTGTTGTTATTGGTGCTGTTGATTTTGCTGGGAAAGCAGAATCTGGCCCGTGGGAGATGGTAAAAAAAGAAAGGGTAACACTTTTGTTCTAGAAAAGCAAACAGAGTCCAAATTTGGGCAAGTCAGAAGGAGAAAGAAACAGTCATAGCAGCACTGTGATAAAGTTGTGACTGCTCCTCATGTAACCTATGCTGTACTCAATTTTCTTTCTGCCAGGCCCATATTTGTGCTGCAGATCACTGTTTTCATAGGATGGTCCATGGAGGCCTTGCATTCCAATCCCCTGGGGAACTTCTTTAAAAGACCTACTTATTCAGACTCTCAGGGATGGGGCTAAGGAATATACATTTTCATAGCCTCATCAGGTGATTCTTATGCACATTCAGGTTTGAACTGGAGGTATAAGGACTCTAGCTCTGGTAACTGACAGGTTTGAAATCTGGCTCTGAAACTTTCTAGCTAACTATGGGCCAGTCATTTAACCCCTCTGAGCTTTAGTTCCCTGATCTGTAAAATGCAAATATAATAATAATGCATACATCATAGGGTGGTTTTGATGATTAAATGAGCTATTATATGCAAAGCCCTTATTACCATGCCTAGCGCTCAATGAATTGTAACTATTATTTATAAAGCACGAGCCCAAATTTTTAATTGTTTTGCTCTTATAGTTCCCAATAAACATTGCTATTATTATCATAGGTTAATAGGAGACCACGGAGAGGCAGTGTGGTATAGCAAAATGAGCACAGGACATGGAGTCAGATCTGGATTCAAATCTAAGCTCTGCCCTTATAGGCTATGATCATAAGCAAATCATGATCTGTGTGAGCTTCAGTCTCCCCTTCCATAAGATAGTGATAATAACAGTATCTTCATCCTGGAGTTGTAATAATTAAATGAGATAATCCACTTAAAGAACTTGGCATTCAGTAAGCACTTATTACATAATGCCAAAATTTGTCTCCCCACACACCCCTCCTGAACCCACACTGTAGTAATCAAAATGATTGATTGGTTAAGGATAATACAGGTACAGCCCATGGAAAAATTCTCTTAGAAGTCTAGTTTAGGCATTTTTACCTAGTTTAGATTTTGCCATTGATAGTTTTCTGAACTTGGATCCTTTTACTATATGATCCCTTCTAACTATGACTTCTGCATTTGCAAACCTCACCATAACCCTGCTTATTAAACTAGATGCATTTGTGGTTGACGATTATCATTGCATCTCTTTTTCTGGTTAAAAGCTAAACATGTTCCTAGTCCAGAACTTCAGAATGATCCAAGGGTTCCACGAAGCCACAAGGCAGACATGTATAAATCATTAGTAAATCTTAAGATCTAAGTAAATCACATCAATATTTAAATAGTCACCCTTCTGTCTTCTTATTTGCATATTTAGTCAGCAGTAAAATACATTTTGTAAATCTCTGATGTTCCAGAAGTTGCCAGTTGCTAAAGAAAACGGCCTCACCTGATTAGACGGACTGAGGCATAGTTACCAGTTGGCCAATTCCTGCCAGTATGGGCAAGAGGACACTAATATGATGGAAACCAGGAGTCTGCAAGGCTCAGACATCTACTTTGGTCTAGATTGTCAAGGTCTTGACCATGTCAGCAGAAGGGCAATTAACTCTAGTCATTTACCTTGTCAAGACTAGGGTCCAAATACAAAATTTCAGTTAGGAAGAATAAGTTCAATAGATCTATTGTACAACATGGCGATTATAGTTAATAACAATGTATTGTATTCTTAAAAATTGCTAAGAGAGTAGATTTTAAGTGTTCTCACCACAAAATAATAAGTATGTGAGGTAATGCATATGTTAATTAGCTCAATTTAGCCACATTCCCAAATTCATACATATTTCAAAACTAGTTATATATGACAAATACATATAATTATATTTCAACTTAAAATCAATCAATCAATGTTAAACAAAACTCCATTAATGAATACTTCAGAGAATGACACCGGTCAGTGAGCATCTATCCTCCTACAGCAATAGAGATGTGTATGCAAGTGTATGGTAGACACACCTGGCAGTGAAATTAAACTTAAGCATAACCTGAGAATTACCCTATATGGCAGATGCGCCTGAGTGTGTGTTCTGAGCCGAGGAATCCAGAAATGGCCAACTGGAAGATACGTTCCTTGTCTGTAAATCCAGGAGGAACATGTGACCCCTGGCCATCCAGTGGAATGTAGAAGGGAGTGAGGCCCTTTGTTTTGGGTTAAATGAAATTTGATTGGTGGAGGTTGTTAGGGGGAGGGTGCTAAGTGAATATGTTATATAAACTGATTGCTTTTTGTAAGCCGTTGTGGTTGTCCTGCCCAGCCTGCCACCACTGGACCTTCCCTGTATGTAAGGTGGTTCTTCTGTCCAGCCCAGCACCACCGGACCATCCCTACATATAAGTTTCCTGCTAATGAAACCCTATGTCTCATTTGCTGGTTCTGGGTCTCTTCTTTGGCCTCTTGAACCTGGCGCCATCCCTGTTGAAGTTAATAGGAGTCTGGTATGACAGCAAGTACCTACAATGCAAAGCAATCTCTTATTAAGCGCCATGTGGGTGGTACAGACCCTACATCTTACGGGGGCTCTGAGGAAGGAGAAGCATATCAGACTCTCCAACAGCAGGTGCACTTTGGAAAAACATTGAAGATACCTACAGATTTTGTAATACAAATGTAAAACAAATAAAGATCTATAACATTAATATAATATTGGCTGGGACCAATATGCGAATGACAGACTAATAAAGCATGGTTAGGGTCGTGAGTTGAAACAGGTCAAGAATTTGACAGCCATTCTACCCAGTCAACAGATTTTTGTTAAGACGCTGTTCTTGGCACTAGGGAGACAGCAGTGAACAAGGTAGATGACACCTATCTTGGGCAAGATAGTTAACCTCTCTACATCTCAGTGTCATCCTTAAAATGGGAAGAACATTCATTATACCTACCTCATGGGGTTGGTGTGAGGATTAAAGGAGGGCAAAGAGTATAAAGTGTTTTGCATTATGTTCTTCAGAGTAGACACATCATAAATGAAATAATTAGCCTGCTGGGGAGAATAAGTGGTTCATCAGCTTGGCTGTGAAGATGTATATGGTTTTGATAGGCAGAGACAAAAGGAAGACATTTAAGTAGAGAGAACAGTGTTAATTAATTAAGTCACACATGCAAAGAAACTTTTTGAGTGGCTATGACATTGGCATTCATAGACATATTTCATTTACATGAATTCAGCTATACACACTAGGAGATAATTGTTTAAATAGTACAGGCAAATTATCCCACCATTATATTCAGTTAATATATACCCTGGGTTGAGTGTAAGATGAAAGGCACGAATTTGTTCTTTCATCTCATAGTGTGAACACCTCACTTTGCTGAACGTCATTCTTTTGTTTAGATACATATTTTGCATGTAGTGTGGTCAGCCACGAGTGCAAGCCAGTTACTTAATCTGCGGGTCAAACAAGAGGAACAACCCAGTCATCTGCTCCTACACTGGAGGAGAAGCTGGCAGTGCTGAACGTTCTGAGAAAAGAATGTCATTCTTCAATGTCACACCTTCCTAAGGCACTACGTAAAGTCATTTGACCAGATGATTTTCATTTTACATGTTGATTTTAGGATGTATCTTGTGTTTAAGGAATGACTTCACTATGTGTGTCAGGAATCGTGCTAGATGCTGGTGATACAGTGATTTCAAAAAACCTGTCAATGTACAAATCTATGTCCAGTAAAAAATCTTGTAAACATAAAGGCAAATTGTGTTGCCAGCATATCTAATCTATGAAAATGCTAAGGAAAAACTATGAAAATGATAAAACAAGACGGAAATTCAGACATAAGGTAATAAATGAAGAGCACTGGAAATTCTAAATAGGTAGTAAAATATAACATATTATTCTCCTTTAAATTTTTAAAGGGCAATTGAATGTTGAAATCATGTAATAACAGCAACATATTTGAGGTGTTATATCATAAGTAAAAGTAAAACATAAAACAATGATAACACTAAAAGCAGGAAGGGTGTAAACATCATGACATAATTTTACTATTATTATACATAAATGGTATATTATTTGTTTGTGATAACTTCGACTTTTATTTTACATTCGGGGGAACATGTGCAGGTTTATTACATGGCTATATCACATGATGCTCAGGTTTAGGGTATGATTGATCCCATCACCCAGGTAGAGAGCATAGTACCCAGTATTTTTCAACAATTGCCCCCTCTCCCTCCCCCTCAAGTAGTCCTCAATATCTACTGTTGCCATTTTTATGTCCATGAGTACCCAATGTTTAGCTCCCACTTGTAAGTGAGAACATGTGGCATTTGGTTTTCTGTTCCTGCATTAATTCACTTAGGATAATGGCCTCCAGCTGCCTCCATGTTGCTTCAAAGGACATGATTTTATTCTTTTTTATGGTTGTAAAGTATTCCATGGCATATGTGTACCACATTTTCTTTATCCAATCCACCATTGATGAGCACCTAGGTTGATTCCATCTCTTTGCTATTGTGAATGGTGCTGTGATAAACATTTGAGTGCACGTGCTTTTTGGTAGTGTAATTGCTAGGTTGAATGGTAGTTCTGTTTTAAGTTCTCTGAGAAATCTCCAAACTTAATTCCACAGTAACTAAACTAATTTATACTCCCACCAACAATGTATATGCATTCTCTTTTCTCCACAACCTACCAGCAACACAATAATAATGGGGGAACTCAATACTCTACTGACAGTACTAGACATGCCATCAAAGCAGAAAATCAGCAAAGAAACAATGGACTTAAACAGTACACTAGAAAAAGTGGACTTAACAGATATTTAGAAAACATTCTACGTAAGAACTGCAGAATATATATTATTTTCATCAGCATATAAAACATTCTCCAAGATAGACCACACAGTAGGTCACAAAACAACGCTCAATAAATTTAAGAAAATCAAAATTATATCAAGTATCCTCTCAGACCACAATGGAATAAAATTGGAAATTAACTACTAAAGGAATCCTCAAAACTATAAAAATACATGGAAATTAATCTACTCCTGAATGATCTTTGCATCAACAATGAAATCAAGATAGAAATTTAAAATTTCATTAAACTGAATGATAATCGTGACACAACTTATCAAAACACCTGAGATACAGCAAAAGCAGTGCTAAGAGGAAAGTTCATAGCATTAAATGTCTACATCAAAAAATCTGAAAGAGCACAAATAGACAATCTAAGGTCACACCTCAAGGAACTAGAGAAAAAAGAACAAGCCAAACCCAAACCCAGCAGAAGAAAAGAAATCACAAAGATCAGAGCATAACGACATGAAATTTAAACAAAAAGAAAAATACAAAAGATAATTCAAACAAAAAGTTGATTATTTGAAAAGATAAACAAAATTAATAGATCATTAGCAAGACTAACCAAGAAGAGAATCGAGAAAATCCCAATAAGCTCAATTAGAAATGAAACAAGAGGTATTACAACTGGTGCCACAGAAATACAAAAGATCATTTGAGGCTACTATGAAAACCTTTATGTGCACAAACTAGAAAATCTGGAGGAGGTGGACAAACTCCTGGAAATTTACAACCCTCCTAGATTAAATCAGGAAGAAATAGAAACTCTCACATGCAATGACACCCACAGGCTCAAAATAAAGGGATGGAGGAAATCTACCAAGCAAATGGAAACCAGAAAAAAGCAGGGCTCACAATCTCAGACAAAACAGACTTTAAACTAGCATATGAGATGGGTCTCTTGAAGACAGCATACCTACCATCAGGTCTTGCTTCTTTATCCAGCTTGCGACTCTGTGACTTTTAACTGGAGAATTTAGCCTCTTTACATTCAAGGTTAGTATTGATATGTGTGGATTTGATCCTGTCATCATGTTGTTAGCTGGTTATAATGCCAACTTGTTCGTGTGGTTGCTTTACAGTGTCAGTGGTCCGTGTACTTAAGTGCTTTTGTAGTGGCTGGTAATGGTCTTTCCTTTCCATATTTATTGCTTCTTTCAGGAGCTCTAAAAAGGCAGGTCTGGTGGTAACAAATTCCCTCAGCATTTGCTTGTCCAAAAAGGATCTTATTTCTCATTTGCTTATGAAGTTTAGTTTGGCTGTATATGAAATTCTCTGTTGGAATTTCTTGTCTATAAGAATGTTAAATACAGGCCCCCAATCTCTTTTGGCTTGAAAGGTGTCTGCCGTTAGTCTGATGGGCTTCCCTCTGTAGCTGACCTGGCGTTTCTCTCTAGCTGCCTTTCACATTTTTTTCTTTCATCTGATCTTGGAGAATCTGATAATTATGTCTTGGAGATGATCTTCTTGTGAAGTATCTTGCTAAAGTTCTCTGTATTAGCTTAATTTTAATGTTGGCCTCTCTAACTAGGTTGCAGAATTTCTCATGGATGATAACCTGAAATAAGTTTTCCAAATTGCTTCCATTCTCCGTATCTCTTTCAGGGATGCCAATGAGTTATAGATTTGGTCTGTTTACATAATCCCATATTTCTCAGAGGTTTTTTTCCATTCATTTCCATTCTTGTTTTTTTATTTTTCTCTGACTGTCATTTCAGAAAGGCAGTCTTCATGCTCTAAGATTCTTTCCTCGGCTTGGTCTATTCTGCTGTTAATACTTACAATTGCATCATGAAATTCTTGTAGTGTGTTTTTCAGCTGAATCAGTCAGCTATGTTCTTTTCAATACTGGCTATTTTGTCTGTCAGCTCCTGTATCATTTTATTGTGATTCTTAGCTTTCTTGAATTGGGTTTCAATGTTCTCCTGAATCTTGATGATCTTTGTTCCTATCAATATTCTGAATGATATTTCTGTGATTTCAGTCATTTCCATCTCTTTAAGAAACATTGCTGGGGAACTAGTGTGGTCGTCTGGAGGAAAGAAGACACTCTGGCTTTTTGAAATGTCACTCTTCTGGCAATTGCTCTTTCTCATCTTGTGGGCTGATTTTCCTTCAATCTTTGAAGTTGCTATTTTTGGATTTTTTTCCTCCTTTTATGCTATTTCATGATCTTGGGGTTTGATTGTGGCATAAGTTTTTTTCAGTCAACTGGATTCATTTCTGGAAGATTTTAGGGGGCTAAGGCTTAGCTCAGGACTCCTAGACTGTGTGCCCTGACTCTGGAGGACTAGTATCAGGCCCTGGCTTTGTTCTCTGGCCACTCAAGGTTAGGAACCTGCTGCACTGGAGGGGCCGAGGTGCTCCCAGACCACTAGTCACAACAGTCCAATGGACGGTGCCAACCAAAGCACTTCGTAGGGCAGTGACCGCATGATTTATCTTTGTTCACCCATGGCAGAAGTGGCATCAGTGGCAGCATGATAAGGTGTCCACTTTTCAGCTGCAGTGGGGTGCTAGCAGGTGCCAGGATGCTGGCTGTCATGTGGGCAGTTGCAGCAGCAGCATTGGCAGCATGTCGTGGGGAAGCAGGGGGCCCCATTGGCATCTTTGTGTATGTTCGTGCTGGTGACAGTTTTAGCATAGTGGTGGGGCCCTGGTGGCCACAGGACTGTGTGAGCTCTTTGTGTGTGTTTATGGGTGGCAGTGGCTGCTCAGGGCCAGGGCAGGTCTCTGTTCTCTTTGCCTAGTTTCTGGCAGCAGCAGCGTCAACACAGGGGCAGGGTGCTGGTGGCAGGTAAGGCTAAGGGGCTCCATGCCCTCCAAAACTTCGATGGGAATGGCAGGGTGCATTCATGCTGGTAGAAGTGCCATGGCAGGGCGCACATCTGCCTGTGCACACACATGCCAGCAAAGTGATTTGGGAGGTGGCCATGGGCTAGTATCTGCAGGCAAGGTACCACTGGGGAGGCTACTGTGGAAGGAGAGAATGTACAGGCTGATATGTGTCTGTGGAGGCTGCTCTGCTGGAGCTCTCTGCTTGTCAGGTGTGGTCTGCCAGCACAGGAGCTATGATGCAGGCCACCAAGAGGAACACCCCTTTTGGGCACCTGAGGCTGCACTGCAAGCACCCAGGGAGAGTCCAGCAGGCTGAGGGGTGTTCAGGTTGGACCAGCCCCATCTCATGGCCAAGGCCACCCTGCAGAGTTCATGTATGACAATTCCTCTAGGGCTAAGTCTCCTATAGGAGTAAGTTGAGCCTAAGGGAATGGGTGTCCCTGACTGTGCTCCACTACAGATGCTCCTGCATGAAACCCTCTGGGCTCCACACTGGCTGGAACTCTGCCCCGACCACTTCTGTAAGCAGCTGTCTTTGCCAACTCAAGTGTCCACAGTGGTCATGGGGACTCCTCTGGCCAGGATTCCAAAGGCCCATGGTTAGAACAGGTTACTCTTTGCTTCTTCAACTCACTCCTTCCCCAGGAGTTGTTGGGGGCTAGGAATGAGTCCTGGTGCATGGTAGCCCCGTGCAGGGTTCCCAGCTTCCTCCCCCTTCAGCCCGACATCTGTGTCTTCCCTACAACCGCTCTCAATGCCTTCCCTTTGAAGATCTGCTAAGAGTGCACCGGTCTTCCCAATGTCCCAATCCCTCAGTGGCAGATGTTCCTCCTGGCTGTGTCTAGTTGACCATCTTGATCACAGGTCTACTTTGCTCTCATAAACCCTGATAAAGCCTTGTTCCCACTAGCTTCACGACAATGAGATGGAGAAGCCTCAGAGAACGCGCCAATGTGGTTACTCCAGGGTGACAGAGATGTGACTCACTTCAATTTTTGTTGTTGTCACAATTGCTTTTGAGGATCTAGCTATAAATTCTTTTCCAAGGCTGATGTCCAGAGTTGTGTTTCCTAGGTTTTCTTGTAGGATTCTTAAAGTTTGAAGTCTTACATTTAAATCTTTAATCCACCTTGAGTTACTTTTTTATATGGTGAAATGTAGGGGTCCAGTTTTACTCTTCTGTAAATGTCTAGCCAGCTATCCCAGCACCATTTATTGAAGACTACCCTTTTCCCACTGCTTACTTTTATTGACTTCGTCAAAGATCAGATGGCTGTTGCTGAGTGGGTTTATTTCTCAGCTCTCTATTCTGTTCCATTGGTTTATGTGTATTTTTGTACCACTATCATGCTGTTTTGGTCACTGCAGCTTTGGAGGATAGTTTGAAGTCAGGTAGTGTGATGCCTCCAGCTTTGTTCTTTTTGTCTAGAAGTCCTTTGACTATTCTGCATCTTTTTGGTTCCATATGAGTTTTAGAATAGTTTCTTTCCAATTCTGTGAAAAGTGATGTTGGTCGTTTCACAGGAATAATGTCAAAATCTGTAGATTGCTTTAGGCAGTATGTCCATTTGAATGATATTGATTCTTCCAATTCACGAGCAAGGAATGTTTTTCCATTTGTTTGTGTCATCTGTAACTTCTTTCAGCAGTGTTTTGTAGATCTCCTTGTAGAGCTCTTTCATTTCCTTGGTTAGATGTATTCCTAGGTAATTTTTTTATGGCTGTTGTAAATGGGATTACTTCTTGATTTGGCTGTCAGCTTGACCATTATTTGTGTATAGAAATGGTACTGATTTTTTACAATGATTTTTGTATCCTGGAACTTTACTGAAGTCGTTTATCAGTTCCAGGAGCCTTTTGGTGGACTCTTTAGGGTTTTTTAGGTATAGAATCATATTGTCTGTGTAGAGAGATAGCTTGACTTCTCTTCCTATTTGGATGCCTTTTCTTTCTTTCTCTTGCCTGATTGATCTGGCTAGAGCTTCCATTAATTCTGTGTTGAATGTAACAAGATAAGGATGCATATTGTAACCCACACAACAAATAAAAAATAATAATATAAAAAGCTATTATTAAAAAGCCAATGAAGAAAACAGAATAAAATACAAAAAAAAAAAAACCTCAACCCAAAAGAAGACATGAAAGAAGGATATGTATATAACAAACAATGGAGAGACCAAATAGAAAACAAAAAGAAAGTGGGTACACTTAAACACAGCCATGTCAATAATCCCACTAAATATACCTGTATTAAACACTCCAACAAAAGACAGAGGTTGATGAACTTGATTTAAAAATCAATATCCAATTATATGCTCTTAACAAATAATGCACTTAAAATACAAGACACAGCTAGGTTGAAAGTACTAGGATGGAGGAAATATACAATGCAAACAATAGGTGAGTATGCAAGAAATAACAGAACTTCAAAACACATGAAGCAAAATTTTACAAAGTTAAAAAGAGAAATAGATAAATCCATAATCACAGCTGTAAATTTAAACTCTTCTCTATTAATTATTGGCAAATGAAGCAGACAAATAAATTAGTAAGGATATACAGTATTTGAAAATTCCTATCAACCAAATTTGACCTACACCAAGATAAACCAAATTCTGGGCCACAAAATGAGTTTCTATATATTTTAAAATATTTAAATCATAAAATATGTTCTCTGACCACAAAGAAATTAAATTAGAAACCAATAGCAAAAACATATCTAGAAGATCCCTAATACTTGGAAATTAGGGACATTCTTCTAAACAACTCATGGTTTAAAAAGAAATTAGAAGTGAAATTAAAGATATATCAAACTGCATAAGAAAACACAATATATCAAATTTTGTGAGATGCAGCTTAAGCAGTCCCAAGTGGAAAATTTATAGCTTTATTTTTATATTAGAAAAGAAGAATGGTTTGAAGTGAATAATATAAGATTTCACCTTAAGGGGCTATAAATTACATTCAAATTGAATAGAAAAAATAAAATAGTAAAGATAAGGAACAGAAATAATTGAAATACAAAAAGCCAAAATGATAAACAGAAATCAAGAAAGCTGAAGATAGGTTTTAAAAGAATACAATTCATAAAAGCCTAGCTAAGAGTAATCAAGAAAAAAAACACAAAACATAAGTTACCAATTTCAGAAATTATAGAGGTTGCAACACTACACATGCTACATGCATTTCAAAAATATGAAGGGAATATTATGCACAACTTTATGCCAACGAATTTGACAATTTAGATGAAATGGAAAAAGCCTTTGAAAAACAATTTTCCAAACTAACATTAGACTAGACTTTTTGAATAGTGTAAATACCAAAGTTAATTCAAAACAAAAAAGCTTCTCAAAAGGAAAGTTTCAGGAATGGATGTCTTCACGGATGACTATTACCAAATACTTAAGGAGGAAACAACATCAAGTTTAAACAAATTGAACATTACAAAACATTGCAGAGATAAATTAAACACCTAAATAAATGAAGAGATATACGTTCACAAATTGAAGGTCTCAAAGTTGTTAAGATTTCAATTCTCCCTATATTGATTTATAAATTCAACACCATCACAATGAAATCATAACAGGCTTTGACATTAATAGAAAAGCTGATTCTAAAATTTTTAAGAATGTAGGGAGTGTAAATTAGTTCAACAATTGTGGAAGACAGTGTGGCAATTCCTCAAGGATGTAGAACTAGAAATACCATTTGACCCAGCCATCCCATTACTGGGTATATACCCAAAGGATTATGAATCATGCTACTATAAAGACACATGCAAACGTATGTTTATTGTGGCACTATTCACAATAGCAAAGACTTGGAACCAACCCGAATGTCCATCAATGATAGACTGGATTAAGAAAATGTAGCACATATACACCATGGAATACTATGCAGCCATAAAAAAGGATGAGTTCATGTCCTTTGCAGGGACATGGATGAAGCTGGAAACCATCATTCTGAGCAAACTATCACAAGGACAGAAAACCAAACACCGCATGTTCTCACTCATAGGTGGGAATTGAACAATGAGAACACTTGGACACAGGGTGGGGAGCATCACACACTGGGGCCTGTTGGGGGGTCGGGGGCTAGGGGAGGAATAGCATTAGGGGAAATACCTAATGTAAATGACGAGTTAATGGGTGCAGCAAACCAACTTGGCACATGTATACCTATGTATCAAACCTCCACGTTGTACACTTGTACCCCTAGAACTTAAAAGCATAATAATAATAAAAAAGAATGTATGAGGGACCTAGAATAGCTGAAGTGATCTTGTAAAAGGAGAGCAAAGTTGGATGAGCTGTGTTACCTAATTTTATGTCTTAGCATAAAATTGTGACATGACATGAAATTAATCATGACAATGTGGTTTTGGCATAAGGATAGGCAAACAGATCAATGGAACAGAATAGATGAGGAGTTGGCAATCTCTTTTTCTAAAAGGACAGATAGCAAATACTTTATGTGGTGCAGGCTATACAATCTCTGTCACAACTACTCTGTTGTAGTGTGAAAGCAGCCATAGCTGATAGTTAAATTAGTGTATCTGTGTTCTAACAAAGTTTTATGAACACTGAAATTTCAATTTCACATAAATTTTACATCATAAAATATTCTTTTGCTTTTTTTCTCAACCATTTAGAAATGTAAACCAAAAAAAAAAAAAACAAAAAAAAGACCCAAAAACACCTGTCTTAGTTTACAAACCATACCAAAACAGATACAAATGGAAATTTGTTTGAGGGAAGTGGAATGATTCATATTTTGACTGAGAATTAAATAAGGCCACTGTACCTTGGAGGGATTTTAGATAAGACATCCAAAATAGTAGGTCATGGTAAAGGGTGGGAGAGAACAGAATGAACCGCTGAATGGGGGTGGCTGTAGGGAATGCCTTTAAGGAGACACCTTCTCCCTGCTATGTGACCCACCAGAATTGAACATGGGGAAATGATGAGGGTAGTAGGTCATTTTGAAATGGACCTTCGGGTAGTATTTGGGGTGGAAAAATCCCCTTTCTCCAACCACATTTTGGCCACCCCAGCAACACCACCCCCACAGAGGTATCAGCGCTTTGTGATGTCCAAGCCACCTCAGGACTACCATTGGATAGGGGTGCCCCATTCTGACCAAACAAAGCTGAAGGGTGGGGCTCCTCATTACCCAGGGGTGGGTATACATAAGGAGGTCAGGAGCATGGGGTAGACCACTGGGAGGCTTAAATATGGCTAAGGAGACCCACACACCAGTGAAGCCTAAAGAAAATATGAAACAACCAATTATAAGCACGAAAAAGCCAACCCCAAGAACCAAAGAGAAGAAGGAAAAGAAGAACTCTTCTCAACAAAAGACCAACAAAAATGGCAAGGTCAGATGATCCTATCCTTGTTCCTTCTTTTCTTCCCCCTCTATTCTCTCAAGACCCCTATCCTGTCCTTGCCTAGCACAACCCCCTTCCTCAGTCTGCACTCCTATTCATAAAGCTCCCCTTCCTATACAACCTCTTTCTCTTCCCCTAAACCAATGTCCTTCTGGCTCACTGTGTTGTCCTTCTAGGTGGAGAAGAAAATCATAAAGGTAAAAAAACCCCTTCAAAGGAATTCAAGAAAAAAAACTCAATCACCTCCTTCCTTCTCCAAAAAGCCTAGGATAACAATGAGACCAACAATATTTGTGTGTCACCACAAGCAGAATAAGACACAACAAAAAAATCAGAAGAGCAAGCACAAAAGACAACAGAAAATAAAAATCAGAAGAGCAAGCCCAGAAGCCGCTGGCAAAAGCAAACCATCCCAAGTAACCATCTCTGCTGCCAGTAAATGCAGAGCGTGGATCAGAAACGTACAACTAGCAACAGCAACTCTGGGGAATCACCAATCACATAAAGGCCAAATCTGAGACCAACAGTGTTCCACCCATGCTGATGAACGCAATAAAATCAGCACAATGTAAAAGGATGATGTGGATGTTTGTCTGTAGTGGGGAGGGGGTTAAGAAAGAAAAACTGCTAAGAGGGAGAGAGGCAGGGTCCTGTATGGTTGGGGGCCAGACCAACAGGTATACAGTTAGCTATCGGGGGATAAGGAGTGAGTGAGGACTAAGAAGTGAAGACAAATCAACACTTTACCCCACAGACAAGAAGAAAAAGGGCTTTGGTGTTTCTACATGTACTTAGGGTAGGTGTGGGTAGCAACATCAAGGTCTAAATTCCCAGAACCCAGTTAGGAGGAGGGTTTTATGTGTGATGTGTGTGGCAATAACACACCCCACAAAAAGACAATAAAACCACCTCCAGGTCATCCGTGTCATAGTGGTGTATGTCGTAACCCACACTATCCTATAAGCAAGTAAAGGCCCTCAGGAGGACCCAAAACTCATCCTATCAAGAGTCACTCTCTTGCGATAGTTTACTGAGAATGATGATTTCCATCAAGAACAAAAAACCAAACACCGCATATTCTCACTCATAGGTGGGAATTGAACAATGAGAACACATGGACACAGGAAGGGGATCATCACACTCTGGGGACTGTTGTGTGGGATCATCACACTCTGGGGACTGGGGAGGGGGGAGGGATAGCATTGGGAGATATACCTAATGCTAGATGACGAGTTAGTGGGTGCAGTGCACCAGCATGGCACATGTATACATATGTAACTAACCTGCACATTGCGCACATGTACCCTAAAACCTAAAGTATAATAATAATAAATAAATAAAAGAAAAAAAAAAAAAAAGAAAGAAAGTGTCACTCTCAGCACCCTGAAAGACAAATAGTGAAGTTTGGAGGCCACAAACCCAGCACTAATTAGGTCACTTTCTTATTAAGTAGCTTAGGATGGAGCAGTGGCCTACCAAGCGTGGGGGCAGTGGCAGAGGTCTGCCCACTTGCTGGCCATAAAGAAAAACATTGTCTCCAGAGAATTTTAATATAAGAATAATAAAACCCAGTAAAAGTCAGTCTTTTACTTATTAGCACCAGATACAAGTTTTCAATTTTTCCCTACCCAAATCCTCTTCTGGTCTGAGTTGTGAAAGATTGCTGTGGTTAAATTTAAGCTTGAATAAAATCAATGTAAGGTGCAAATTAGCTGATTTTTAATATTTATGTTTTAATAATCATTTTATTCTACAGGGAAGTTAATTTGGATAAATCCTTATTAAATAGTTGATGCAAGACATAGGCTGTTCCTTTCTAAAGTAAGCTCTTAACAATTTGGAATTGTTTTGATGCAGCACAGGCAAGCCCCACACTTGGGGCTTAGGTGGGAGGGTTCTTGGCTTCACTCAGGAAAGAATTCAAAGGCAAGCCAGTGGTGTTAAACAGCAACTTTAATTGAAGCAGAAGTGTAGAGAGCAGCAGAGGTACTGCTCCTGCTCCTTGCAGAGCAGGGCTGCCCCATACGCAGTGTCCCCAGAATAGCAGCTCAGAGGCAGTTCTACACTCATGTTGATTCCCACTTTTAATTATATTCAAATTAAGGAGCAATTTATGCAGAAATTTCTAGGATGAGGGTGGTAACTTCCAGGTTGTCAGGTCATTGCCATGGAAAGGGGCAGTAACTCCTGGGTGTTGCCATGGCAATGGTAAATTGACATGACACATTGCTAGACAAGGCTTAAGGAAAGCTAGCTGCTTCTGCCCTAGACCTGGTTTAGCTAGTCCTCAATCCGGTCTGCTGTCCAAGCCCCGCCTCTGGAGTCAAGTCCTGCCTCCTACCTCAGTTTGAGCTTGCTTTGAGCATACTTCCAGACTGCAGTCCCTGTGGTAATATATGATACATATGTCTACACTTTAAAAGTACACGAAATTAAAAATTATAACGTGATTATAAAGACAAAGAACAACCAGAGTTACCTCAGCTCTGTGATTCTGTGTAATCACTTGCTTTTATTGGTGTCTAAATCAGTGAAACGAAGTGTTAAATTTAAGGAGTAAAATTTGGGGGGATAAAGACATTTTTATTACATTTGAAAATAAAATATTTTACTGAATTTGAACAATATACTCAAGCATGAAATGTATTCTTTAATTGCTCATTAATACTACATAAAAATCAAAATGCTAAAATTTTATATCAGTTGCATATTTCAGTAGTTGCCTACATTTTACTTTTGCTTAGTTTTCTTAAAGTTGTCTTATGATTTTTACTATGACAACTATATGCAAAATGTTTTATAGAGAAAATTTATACTTTATTTTCTTTCTGGTTATAATTATTTGTGTTAATTCATGTGTATTACTAAAAACATATTCTGTTGAGGTAGCGGCGTTAAAAATATATCTCACAACTTAGTGTATATACTAAAAATCATTCAATTATGCACATTTATTAAATGGTTTATTGTACTTTAAATGAATGAATTGTACAGCATGTAATTATAGCTCAATTAAACTGGCTGTGTGTGTGTGTGTGTGTGTGTGTGTGTGTGTGTGTGTGTATCCAGGTGATTGTGTCATGGAGGGAAACATTTTTTTATGTAAAATCTTTCATAATTTGGCCCCAGTCTCTGGTATTTTTGTTTTTCTTTTTTCTTTTTGTTTTAAACAGTCTATTGAGGAATAATTAACCTACAGTAAACTGCATGTTTAAAGTATGCAATTTGATAAGTTTCCACATACATATACATCTGGTAAACCAACACCTCAATTAAAATAGTGAACATATTCATTTATAATCTCCTAAAATTTTCTCAGGCCTCTTGATAATCTCTCCTTCCCATGTTTCCTGCATCCCACTTCCCAAGCAACTGCTAACCTGCTTTCTGTCACTAAAGGTTAGTTTATATTTTCTAGATTTTTATATAAAGGGAATTATAGAGTAAGTAGTCTTTCATGTCTACCTTCTTTCACTGAGCATAATGATACTGAGAATCATCCATGTTGTTGTGTATATCAATAGTTCATTCATTTTTATTGCTGAGTAGTATTCCACATTTTTATCCATATACCACTATTTTTTATATATTCATCTATTGATAGACATTGAAGTTGCTTCCAGTTTTTAGCTATTACAAAGAAAGCTTCTGTAAACATTATGTACAAGTTTTTATATGAACTTGTGCTTTCTTCTCCTTTGGGTAAATACCTAGAAGTGGAATAACTGGAACGCATGTAGGAGTATGTTTAATTCTTTTTAAGAAACAGCCAAACTATTTTTCAAAGTGATTATTCCAACAGTGCGTGATAGTCCCAGTTTACTCTATATTTTCACTGACACTTTATATTGCCTTTTATGTTTAGCTTTGTATTGTAATGTCTGTGTCACTGTGTCCCACGTGGTTTTAACTAATATTTCTGTATGATGAGCATCTGTTCGTGTCCCCATACATATATATATACACATATATATATATATACGTATGTGTATATATATATGTGTATATATATATGTATGGGGACACGACGAGATGTTCATATATATGAGCATATATATACATATGTGTGTGTATATATATTGTATATATACATACATATACACACATACTTTTGTGAAGTTTCTCACCAAATGTTTTGCCCTTTTAATTAAATTGGCTCATTTGTTTTCTTTTTAGTTTCAAGAGTCCCCTATATATTCGGCTGTACATTTTTTATTGAATATGTGACTTGCACATATTTTGTCCTAGGCTGTAGCTTTTCATTCTTCTATCAGTGTCTTTCTCATTTCCAACATTTTTAACTTTGATGAAGTCTAATATATCATGTTTTCTTTTATGAATAATACTAGAGGTTCTCTGAACTTTTATAATCTTTAAGTGTATATCTTTCGCCAAATTTGGAAAATGTTTAGTCACTATTTCTTCAATAAATTTTCTGCCCTACACTATTTCTCCTCTCCTTCTGGAATCTGATTATGTATATGTTAAACTTTTAGATATTGTTCCATAGATTCCTGAAGCCCTGTTTTTTGTTTGTTTGTTTGTTTTTTGTTTTTTTTTATGGAGTCTCACTCTGTCGCCCAGGCTGGAGTGCAGTGGCGCAATCTTGGCTCACTGCAACCTCCACCTGCTGGGTTCAAGCAATTCTCCAGCCTCAGCCTCCCAAGTAGCTGGGACTACAGGCATGTACCACCATGCCCAGCTAATTTTTTGTATTTTTAGTAGAGACGGGGTTTCACCATGCTGGCCAGGCTGGTCTTGAACTCCTGACCTCGTGATCTGCCCGTCTCGGCCTCCTAAAGTGCTGGGATTACAGGCATGAGCCACCATGCCTGGCCGCCCTGTTCATTTTTTAAAATATTTTTTCTCCCTTTTGTTCAGATTGAATTGTTTCTATTGATTTTTCTTCAAGATCACTGATTCTTACATTTGTCATCTCCATTCTACTTTTGAGTTCATTCAATGAGTTTTTTATATTAGTTATTGCAGTTTTAAGATCTCAAGTTTTCATTTATTTTTTCTTTATATCTTTTATTTCTTTGAGGACATTTTTTATATTTCTATTTACTTCAAAAACATTTACCCTTACTTGATAGAGCATTTGATAGCTACGTTAAAGTCTCTGTCATATAATTTCAACAATTGCATCATATTGGCATTTGGCATATGTTTATTTTTTATGGACATGGACAATTTTTTCTGATTCTTAATATACTGAGTAATTTTGGATTATCTACTCGACATTTATCTCAGTTGGTCTATTTTGAAGAGAGATGTGCTAAGATCTCTTGCTATAATTGTGGATTTGTTTAATTCTCTCTGTATATCTGTTAGGTTTTGTTTGTATATTTCAAAGTTAGGGGCATACAAGTCCATGGTTATTACACCTAGTTGATGTATTTTTATGCAATGTTTCTCTTTATTAATGATTTTCTCTCAAATTCTACTTTGATGTATTATTACCTCACTAATCTTTTTTTGGTTAGAATTCACATAGCATTTATTTGCTCTATTTCATTAACTTCAATGTTCTGTTGGTTTGGTTTTAGGTGTATATCTTACAAACAGCATATAATTGGACTTTGTTTCATAATTTGGTAATCTTTCCTTCTATATAGCTGAATTTAATCTATTCACATTTATAACGATTGCTGACATTTTTAGAAATTTTCTCTCATTTTATGTTTTTTGTATAACATCATTTTCTGTTTCATTTTTTCTCTTGACTTTCAGTTTGATTTATAAAGTTTTCTATATTTTTTCTCTACATATTTTGAAGCTATAGATAATATTTCTAGTTTTTACTGGTTATTTTTAATATTTTAAGGATATATAAAATTGTACTAATTTTTTGTCTGTAATACTCTTCACCACTTCTGTCATAAGGATATATAAAATTTTTCTAACACAACCTAAAATTATTATAATTTTCATTCACCTACTGAATATGACATAGAACTTAGCACATTATAACCTCAAACTAAATACTCTAATATTTTTCATTTTACCTTGAGCATTAATTTTATATTTTCTTAAACATCAAAAAGTAATTCTTACATTCAATTAATTAAATATATAACTATATAATCTATTTTTGGTTTTTTTAACTTTTAGTTTCAGGGGTACATGTGAATGTTTGTTATATGGATAAATTACATGTTGCAGGCGTTTGGTGTAGAGATTATTTCATCCCCCAGGTAATAAACATGGTACCTGACAGGTAGTTTTTTTATTCTCACCCTCCTCCTACCCTTCACCCTCAAGTAGGACCTGGTGTCTGTTATTCCCTTCTTTGTACTGATTGATACTCAATACTGATTATTAGGTATCCATGTTGTATTAGTCCGTTCTTGCACTGCTATAAAGAAATGCCTGAGACTAAGTAATCCATTTTTTTTTTTTTTTTAAAAAAAGGTATAATTGGCTCATAGTTCCACAGGATGTGTAGGCAGTATGGCTGGGGGGGCCTCAGGAAACTTTCAATCATGGTGGAAGGTGAAGGGGAAGCAAGCAGGTCTTACATGGCCGGAGCAGGAGGAAGAGAGCAAAGGGGGAGGTGCTACACACTTTTAAACAATCAGATCTCGTGAGAACTCAGTCACTAACATGAGAACAGCAAAACAGAAATCTGCCCCCATGATCCAATCACCTCACACCAGGTCCCTCCTCCAACATTCAAATTACAATTCAACATGAGATTTGGGTGGGGACACAGATCTAAACCAGGTCACATGTGTACTCAATGTGTAGCTCCCACTTATAAGTGAGAACATGTGGTGTTTGATTTTCTGTTCTTGCATTAGTTCACTTAGGATAATGGCTTCCAAATCCATCCATGTTGCTACAAAGGATAGTATCTCATTATTTTTTATAGCTGCATAGTATTTCATGGTGTATATGTACCACATTTTCTTTATCCAGTCTACCTTTGATGGGCATTTAGGTTGATTCCATGTCTATGCTGTTTTAACCTGTTCTTGTATTCTACACTCGCCCTTTCTTCTTATTAAGTATATAGTTTAAGAGTTCCTTTAGTGACCCTCTCTGACCTGTAAAAGAGCAGGCTGAGCATATGTAAAAATACTTTCATCTACCCTCACTCTTGAAATTATTTTTATCTAGCACTTTAAGATAATACTATTTTTTACTGATGATAAATACACTGTGAGTCTAATTGATTCCTTCATAGGTAATCAATGTTTTCTGGTAGTTTTAAAGATAGTATCTTAATCCTTAACGTTCTGCAGTTTTATTATGATGTATCTAGCTGTATATTTTCATTTATCCTGCTCAAATCTCATGTACACTACAGAACTGAGAACTCAAGCATTCAATTCTGGATGTTTATTCTTTTTTTTTTTTTTTTTTTTTATCTTATGTTCTCACTGAAACACATGTTTAATATTGTCAGTTCAGACTTTGAGACTGCTTTTATACATCTCGAATTACCTTGAAATTATTTACCCCCATTCATAAAATGAAAATGTATATGAATATGACCTAAGAATTAATTTTATTTTTTTCTTTTATTATTATTATTATTATACTTTAGGCTCTATGGTACATGTGCGCAACGTGCAGGTAAGTTACATATGTATACATGTGCCATGCTGGTGCGCTGCACCCACCAACTCGTCATCTAGCATTAGGTATATCTCCCAATGCTATCCCTCCCCCCTACCCCCACCCCACAACAGTCCCCGAAGTGTGATGTTCCCCTTCCTGTGTCCATGTGTTCTCACTGTTCAATTCCCACCTATGAGTGAGAATATGCGGTGTTTGGTTTTTTGTTCTTGCGATAGTTTACTGAGAATGATGATTTCCAATTTCATCCATGTCCCTACAAAGGACATGAACTCATCATTTTTTATGGCTGCATAGTATTCCATGGTGTATATGTGCCACATTTTCTTAATCCAGTCTATCATTGTTGGACATTTGGGTTGGTTCCAAGTCTTTGCTATTGTGAATAATGCTGCAATAAACATACGTGTGCATGTGTCTTTATAGCAGCATGATTTATAGTCCTTTGGGTATATACCCAGTAATGGGATGGCTAGGTCAAATGGAATTTCTAGTTCTAGATCCCTGAGGAATCGCCACACTGACTTCCACAAGGGTTGAACTAGTTTACAGTCCCACCAACAGTGTAAAAGTGTTCCTATTTCTCCACATCCTCTCCAGCACCTGTTGTTTCCTGACTTTTTAATGATTGCCATTCTAACTGGTGTGAGATGGTATCTCATTGTGGTTTTGATTTGCATTTCTCTGATGGCCAGTGATGGTGAGCATTTTTTCATGTGTTTTTTGGCTGCATAAATGTCTTCTTTTGAGAAGTGTCTGTTCATGTCCTTTGCCCACTTTTTGATGGGGTTGTTTGTTTTTTTCTTGTAAATTTGTTGGAGTTCATTGTAGATTCTGGATATTAGCCCTTTGTCAGATGAGTAGGTTGCAAAAATTTTCTCCCATTTTGTAGGTTGCCTGTTCACTCTGATGGTAGTTTCCTTTGCTGTGCAGAAGCTCTTTAGTTTAATTAGATCCCATTTGTCAATTTTGGCTTTTGTTGCCATTGCTTTTGGTGTTTTAGACATGAAGTCCTTGCCCATGCCTATGTCCTGAATGGTAATGCCTAGGTTTTCTTCTAGGGTTTTTATGGTTTGAGGTCTAACATTTAAGTCTTTAATCCATCTTGAATTGATTTTTGTATAAGGTGTAAGGAAGGGATCCAGTTTCAGCTTTCTACATATGGCTAGCCAGTTTTCCCAGCACCATTTGTTAAATAGGGAATCCTTTCCCCATTTCTTGTTTTTCTCAGGTTTGTCAAAGATCAGATAGTTGTAGATATGTGGCATTATTTCTGAGGGCTCTGTTGTGTTCCATTGATCCATATCTCTGTTTTGGTACCAGTACCATGCTGTTTTGGTTACTGTAGCCTTGTAGTATAGTTTGAAGTCAGGTAGTGTGATGCCTCCAGCTTTGCTCTTTTAGCTTAGGATTGACTTGGCGATGCGGGCTCTTTTTTGGTTCCATATGAACTTTAAAGTAGTTTTTTCCAATTCTGTGAAGAAAGTCATTGGTAACTTGATGGGGATGGCATTGAATCTGTAAATTACCTTGGGAATGATGGCCATTTTCATGATATTGATTCTTCCTACCCATGAGCATGGAATGTTCTTCCATTTGTTTGTATCCTCTTTTATTTCCTTGAGCAGTGGTTTGTAGTTCTCCTTGAAGAGGTCCTTCACATACCTTGTAAGTTGGATTCCTAGGTATTTTATTCTCTTTGAAGCAATTGTGAATGGGAGTTCACTCATGATTTGGCTCTCTGTTTGTCTGTTATTGATGTATAAGAATGCTTGTGATTTTTGTACATTGATTTTGTATCCTGAGACTTTGCTGAAGTTGCTTATCAGCTTAAGGAGATTTTGGGCTGAGACAATGGGGTTTTGTAGATATACTATCATGTCATCTGCAAACAGGGACAATTTGACTTCCTCTTTTCCTAATTGAATACCCTTGATTTCTTTCTCTTGCCTAATTGCCCTGGCCAGAACTTCCAACACTATGTTGAATAGAAGTGGTGAGAGAGGGCATCCCTGTCTTGTGCCAGTTTTCAAAGGGAATGCTTCCAGTTTTTGCCCATTCAGTATGATATTGGCTGTGGGTTTGTCATAAATAGCTCTTATTATTTTGAGATATGTCGCATCAATTCCTAATTTATTGAGAGTTTTTAGCATGAAGGGTTGTTGAATTTTGTCAAAGGCCTTTTCTGCATCTATTGAGATAATCATGTGGTTTTTGTCTTTGGTTCTCTTTATATGCTGGATTACATTTATTGATTTGCGTATATTGAACCAGCCTTGCATCCCAGGGATGAAGCCCACTTGATCATGGTGGATAAGCTTTTTGATGTGCTGCTGGATTCTGTTTGCCAGTATTTTATTGAGGATTTTTGCATCAATGTTCATCAAGGATATTGGTCTAAAATTCTCTTTTTCTGTTGTGTCTCTGCCAGGCTTTGGTATCAGGATGATGCTGGCCTCATAAAATGAGTTAGGGAGGATTCCCTCTTTTTCTATTGATTGGAATAGTTTCAGAAGGAATGGTACCAGCTCCTCCTTGTACCTCTGGTAGAATTCGGCTGTTAACCCCTCTGGTCCTGGACTTTTTTTGGTGGGTAAGCTATTGATTATTGCCACAATTTCAGCTCCTGTTATTGGTCTATTCAGAGATTCAACTTCTTCCTGGTTTAGTCTTGGGAGGGTGTATGTGTTGAGGAATTTATCCATTTCTTCTAGATTTTCTAGTTTATTTGCGTAGAGGTGTTTGTAATATTCTCTGATGGTAGTTTGTATTTCTGTGGGATCAGTGGTGATATCCCCTTTATCATTTTTTATTGCATCTATTTGATTCTTCTCTCTTTTTTTCTTTATTAATCTTGCTAGCGGTCTATCAATCTTGTTGATCCTTTCAAAAAACCAGCTCCTGGATTCATTTATTTTTTGAAGGGTTTTTTGTGTCTCTATTTCCTTCAGTTCTGCTCTGATTTTAGTTATTTCTTGCCTTCTGCTAGCTTTTGAATGTGTTTGCTCTTGCTTTTCTAGTTCTTTTAATTGTGATGTTAGGGTGTCAATTTTGGATCTTTCCTGCTTTCTCTTGTGGGCATTTAGTGC
The DNA here is from genome assembly GCF_028885655.2 of Pongo abelii. Lineage (NCBI taxonomy): Eukaryota > Metazoa > Chordata > Mammalia > Primates > Hominidae > Pongo > Pongo abelii. The sequence continues at coordinate 146,419,235 of NC_072008.2, read as the reverse complement.
TAGAAATTTCCCTCTACACACTGCTTTGAACGCATCCCAGAGATTCTGGTATGTTGTGTCTTGGTTCTCGTTGGTTTCAAAGAACATCTTTATTTCTGCCTTCATTTCGTTATGTACCCAGTACTCATTCAGGAGCAGGTTGTTCAGTTTCCACATAGTTGAGCGGTTCTGAGTGAGATTCTTAATCCTGAGTTCTAGCTTGATTGCACTGTGATCTGAGAGATAGTTTGTTATAATTTCTGTTCTTTTACATTTATTGAGGAGAGCTTTACTTCCAAGTATATGGTCAATTTTGGAATAGGTGTGGTGTGGTGCTGAAAAAAATGTATATTCTGTTGATTTGGGGTGGAGAGTTCTGTAGATGTCTATTAGGTCCGCTTGGTGCAGAGCTGAGTTCAATTCCTGGGTATCCTTGTTGACTTTCTGTCTCGTTGATCTGTCTAATGTTGACAGTGGGGTGTTAAAGTCTCCCATTATTAATGTGTGGGAGTCTAAGTCTCTTTCTAGGTCACTCAGGACTTGCTTTATGAATCTGGGTGCTCCTGTATTGGGTGCATATATATTTAGGATAGTTAGCTCTTCTTGTTGAATTAATCCCTTTACCATTATGTAATGGCCTTCTTTGTCTCTTTTGATCTTTGTTGGCTTAAAGTCTGTTTTATCAGAGACTAGGATTGCAACCCCTGCCTTTTTTTGTTTTCCATTTGCTTGGTAGATCTTCCTCCATCCTTTTATTCTGAGCCTATGTGTGTCTCTGCACGTGAGATGGGTTTCCTGAATACAGCACACTGATGGGTCTTGAGTCTTTATCCAATTTGCCAGTCTGTGTCTTTTAATTGGAGCATTTAGTCCATTTACATTTAAAGTTAATATTGTTATGTGTGAATCTGATCCTGTCATTATGATGTTAGTTGGTTATTTTGCTCGTTAGTTGATGCAGTCTCTTCCTAGTCTCGATAGTCTTTACATTTCGGTATGATTTTGCAGTGGCTGGTACCGGTTGTGCCTTTCCATGTTTAGCACTTCCTTCAGGAGCTCTTTTAGGGCAGGCCTGGTGGTGACAAAATCTCTCAGCATTTGCTTGTCTGTAAAGTATTTTATTTCTCCTTCACTTATGAAGCTTAGTTTGGCAGGATATGAAATTCTGGGTTGAAAATTCTTTTCTTTAAGAATGTTGAATATTGGCCCCCACTCTCTTCCGGCTTGTAGGGTTTCTGCCGAGAGATCCGCTGTTAGTCTGATGGGCTTCCCTTTGATGGTAACCCGACCTTTCTCTCTGGCTGCCCTTAACATTTTTTCCTTCATTTCAACTTTGGTGAATCTGACAATTATGTGTCTTGGAGTTGCTCTTCTCGAGGAGTATCTTTGTGGCATTCTCTGTATTTCCTGAATCTGAATGTTGGCCTGCCTTGCTAGACTGGGGAAGTTCTCCTGGATAATATCCTGCAGAGTGTTTTCCAACTTGTTTCCATTCTCCCCGTCACTTTCAGGTACACCAATCAGACGTAGATTTGGTCTTTTCACATAGTCCCACATTTCTTGGAGGCTTTGCTCGTTTCTTTTTATTCTTTTTTCTCTAAACTTCCCTTCTCGCTTCATTTCATTCATTTCATCTTCCAGGGCTGATACCCTTTCTTCCATTTGATTGCATCGGCTCCTGAGGCTTCTGCATTCTTCACGTAATTCTCGAGCCTTGGTTTTCAGCTCCATCAGCTCCTTTAAGCACTTCTCTGTATTGGTTATTCTAGTTATACATTCTTCTAAATTTTTTTCAAAGTTTTCAACTTGTTTGCCTTTGGTTTGAATATCCTCGCATAGCTCGGAGTAATTTGATCATCTGAAGCCTTCTTCTCTCAGTTCGTCAAAGTCATTCTCCGTCCAGCTTTGTTCCGTTGCTGGTGAGGAACTGCATTCCTTTGGAGGAGGAGAGGTACTCTGCTTTTTAGAGTTTCCAGTGTTTCTGCTCTGTTTTTTCCCCATCTTTGTGGTTTTATCTACTTTTGGTCTTTGATGATGGTGATGTACAGATGGGTTTTTGGTGTGGATGTCCTTTCTGTTAGTTTTCCTTCTAACAGACAGGACCCTCAGCTGCAGGTCTGTTGGAGTACCTGGCCAGCCGTGTGAGGTGTCAGTCTGCCCCTGCTGGGGGGTGCCTCCCAGTTAGGCTGCTCGGGGGTCAGGGGTCAGGGACCCACTTGAGGAGGCAGTCAGCCCATTCTCAGATCTCCAGCTGCGTGCTGGGAGAACCACTGCTCTCCTCAAAGCTGTCAGACAGGGCCATTTAAGTCTGCAGAGGTTACTGCTGTCTTTTTGTTTGTCTGTGCCCTGCCCCCAGAGGTGGAGCCTACAGAGGCAGGCAGGCCTCCTTGAGCTGTGGTGGGCTCCACCCAGTTCAAGCTTCCAGGCTGCTTTGTTTACCTAAGCGAGCCTGGGCAATGGCGGGCGCCCCTCCCCCAGCCTCGCTGCCGACTTGCTGTTTGATCTCAGACTGCTGTGCTAGCAATCGGCGAGACTCCGTGGGCATAGGACCCTCTGAGCCAGGTGCGGGCCAGAATCTCCTGGGGCACCGTTTCCTAAGCCCGTCGGAAAAGCACAGTATTCGGGTGGGAGTGGCTCGATTTTCCAGGTGCCGTCTGTCACCCCTGGAAAGGGAACTCCCTGACCCCTTGCGCTTCCCGAGTGAGGCAATGCCTCGCCCCTGCTTCGGCTGGCGCACGGTGCACTCACCCACTGACCTGTGCCCACTGTCTGGCACTCCCTAGTGAGATGAACACGGTACCTCAGATGGAAATGCAGAAATCACCCGTCTTCTGCGTCGCTCGCGCTGGGAGCTGTAGACCGGAGCTGTTCCTATTCGGCCATCTTGGCTCCTCCCCCCCGTTTTTTCAGTTATTATATCAGCAAACATTACTTCTCTGTGATATTCTTCACCACTTCTGTCATTCCTATAGAATATTTGTTGAAGCCTCTCAATCCATAGCTCACATGTCTTCATTATTCTATTTTTTTAAAAATTGTTCTCTTTGCTATATTTAGAATTTCTCAGTACTCTGTCTTGCAATTTGATATGTTCTCTCTGACTACATGCAACCCAAAGTTTATGTTCTTTTAAATTTTTTATTTAAATGACTTTTTTCATGTCCAGGATTTCTAATTGGTTCTTTTATATTCATATGGTCTCATTTTTCATTCTTTTTGCTTGTTTATTTCATAATTTTCTATTTTCAATGAAAGTTGTTCATTTACCTCTTTCAGCATCCTAAACATTTTTTTTAGATGACAGATCTTTTCATAAAATCATTTCATTATGAATGAATTCATATTCTGATTGTTTATTTCCTTGGTGACCTCACTTAAGTGTAGATATTTTTCATGTGTTTTGAAATTTTGCTGTAGAAGCTCATTTTGAATAGAATACAATTTTATTTTTCTTCCACATGTTCTATTCTCCATCCTTCCTTTTTATTGTCATTTCATGTTGCTCCTACATAGTTTCTAGGACAGTTGTCCAGAACAGGTCTTATAACAGATTTTCAAAACCCCTGTTACATAGTGATATTGAAGATATAGTAGAGCCAATGGCAGCTTGGGCCAGTTCCTCACAAGAAAAGTATATCTTTGGTCTTCTATTCCCCCACCTCCCAGGCCAATTGCTTCCTATAATTTTCTAGCCCTATCAATGAGTGGTAATAGCAGATAAATTTTTCTCATCTCTAGACTCATATATACAACTACCTACCTAACTTCTCCACTTGGGTATCTAATAGGCATCTCAAACCCTATGTGCCTAAAGTTGAACTCTTGGTTTTCAGTCTCACCCCAAACTCTCCCCCAGTGTTCCTCATCTAAATAAATGGCACCACCGTATACCCAGTTGGTCAGGCCAAAAACCTTCAAGGCATCCTTAAATTTCTTTCTGTCACTATCCTATATCCAACCCATCAGCCTGAAGTGTCAGTTCATTCTTCACAAGATATCTAGAATCCAGCACTTCTTACCATTTCCATCAGTACTTCCCTGACCCAAGATACCATTATCTTTTCATTACCATTCCAAAAGCCTCCTTACTGGTCTTCATGCTTCTTCTCTTGGCCCCTTTTAATCAACATTCTACAGGACATCCAGGGAACTCACTTCATGATATAAGTCAGACTGTATCACTCTACTGCTCAAAACCCTCCAATGACATCCATTCCCATTCAGAATAATCTAAATTACTGTCATGGCCCACAAGCCCTTACCTGATCTGGTTTCTCCTTATTTCTTCAAATCATCTCCTACCACTTTCTACTAATTCCACAATGTCTGGTGGAGATTAAACATTATCATGTGTGTAGAATGTCTCCCATAGGGTTTCACACATGTACGTTGCTCAATATATGTATACTTATTATCATAGTTGTATAATGAAGAAGTTAAGAATGGGGCCTGGCCTAGAATGATGGGATTTAGGCAGAGACCGATATGAGTAATCATGAAAAGAAAAAAAAAATATGGTGATGGAGTGCTTAGAAGGGCTAAGAAGAGGAGCTCAAAGTGAAGGAAGTGAGATGCTGTGCCTTGCTGCCATTACTTTTCATTCCCTCCTGCCCACCATACACACATAACACCACAACCACTGGCCACTTTTTGTTCAATTCAGTACTTATCTGAGTCGTGTGGGAAAAGTAACCATCTTCTCAAGCTTTTTGTATTAGAATTAACCACTAGCGAGCAAAAGCTTGCAGATTTGGATACATCAATTAAAAAGCTAGGTCTTTCTGCATTCCTATAAGGACCATTACAACCAACACCCAAACTAATCTGTGTCCTTCAGTTGGAGTTGTTTCAAGTAAGAGTTAAAATGTAATATTTCAAGACAAATTCCTTATGGTAGATAGATATGCCTCCCCTCTTATAGGTCTTGCTTTGGCAGAGCTGCTGAGCACTAGTTCTTTACTAACAGCTCACCGGCATTCTCAAAATCTTGCTGATTTTGGTATATAATTTACAAATCTGTAAATGCTTCAGAAGGGAGTTCTCTTGATTCTACTAAAAATAAGCATAAAATGATTCTTGCTCATTCAATACTATTAATTCCTACATAGTGATCTGTCACCAGTTCTCACAAAGGAAGGTCTACACAGAGAGCGGTTAGAGCAAAATCTATTGGTATCATCTGATGGCTCAAGTATTTTGTATTATAAATTGGTCACATGAATAAAACAAAAGATTAAACTCCTCTTTAAAAAACAGGTTTTCACTAAAGAACTTACCCATGTAAACAAATACCACCTGCTCCCCCAAAACCCATGGAAATTAAAAAAATAAAAATTAAAACAGGTTTTCAAAATATTCTTCTCAATAGTATTAGAATTTTATATCCCCCTAGAGATATAAGCACCAGAGTTAAAATGGCTCCGATATGTTTTGATTTGAAAAAAATACAATTACGCAAAGTTAACTTAAGGGGAAATCCATGCAAGCATGTTAAGAGAGGATTACTGCCGAATGTTGTGATAAAGCAGGCAGGTACCAAAATTCCTGACCCAGCTCAGCCCTAGGCTTGTCATGAAAGTAAATAATTGCACAGCCATCTTCACCTTGATGATGGAGGCTCAGATTAGAATTTTTCCAACCAAAAATGACTGGGCGCAGCTGTCCCCTATTTTGTCTAGTCAGCATTAAGCATTGCAGATAAGTGAATATTACTGCATTAATTGGAATTAATCTTTGCAGAACTTAAAGAAAAAAGGCTAAGCTCTATTTCTATGAAGATGGCAGAAAAAGGCAAGGACAAAGTGGGACCACTTGCAAGGCCAAAATCTGAGAGCTTGTGGAAAAAGGGTAGGATCTATATTTTTAATTAATAGCTTTTAGGCAAAGGCCTCTCAAAGACCTTGCATAGGAGAGGGTGGTATTTGGGGTTCACTACTGAGGTCAGTAAGTAATTGGGTTTTTTGTTGTTGTTTGTCTATTAACTAGGTGTGTAGCAGGACATAATGAGGAGGGAAAATGGAATATCATCCAACAAATTCCCTTTCCTTTGAGACTAACTTTAATTTCCCATTGCCTCTACTTATATTGAAAGTCCCAATTATCCAACTAAATTCCAGTTAAGCAGTGCCAAAACAACCCTCCAGCTCAGTTATTTAAATATAGTAAATATTCAATAGAAAGTAATATAATTCCTCATTTGAAGAAGTTGATTCATTAACAAATTCTACTTGTACTTGTACAGTGTATATTCACCTTCCTTTGTGAAAGATGGTGAACATATACACCCTGAGACAAGTACTGATCGTATCATAATTGGTAAGACACAGTCCTTTCACACAAGGAACCCATACTCTATTGAGGAGAGAGACAAAGTGTCATTCAAATATTCCACAGTAGTGCAGTGATAAAGAAATGTACATGTGCCATGGAAGCACAGATAAAGGTCACATAATGCAGACTAGAGATGAGAGGGAAAGCTTCCTGGAGGAGGCAAAGCAGGGCAACAGCGTAAACAAGGGTCCAGAGGTGATAACCAGCAAGATAAGATTAAGGTGCGATTAGGGCATTTTGATTTGCTAGACTACAAAATGGAAGCAGGAAGTGGCAAGTCATTAATATATATAAAAACATTTATAAATATGTATATATACACGTCATTATATACACATAAATCTCCTGCCTCTATCAGGTGAGAAGGCCTAGAAACAATGACACCCCAGGAGCAAAGAACACTTCCTGCATGCAGATGTTGGATTCTATTACCATTCTCCAATAAAAAGAATCAGGGATCCTTGGAGAAATGGCTGATTCTAGGACTGGGGCAGGAAGTATTGAAGATGAGCATAGAATCCTATAGTGCCAGAAAGTAAGGAATTACTCAAAAGAAAAAAGGAAGGAAGCAAAGAGGGAAAGAAAGGGGAGGGGAGGGGAGGAGAGGGGAGGGGAGGGGAGGGAAGGGAAAAGGGAGTGAGGACCAATAATGATGGGACGTGTTAAAGGGATACAAAGACAACTGAAAAAGAGCTCCCAATGGCCAAAGCTGGAATGCTTTCAGCAACAAAATAAAGTAATATCAGATTATATTCTAAAGTATAAAAAGTTATCCATGAGTCCATCCTGGTATAACTCAATGAATGAATGAATGAATAAAGAAAAAGAAATAAATATCCCAGGTGGAGAATTTCAAATAATTTATATAGATATTTCACTCTAAATGAAGTGGAATATAACTGTCTGACTCCATAAGTGTGGCCTTCATGTGGTGACTTCCTTCTGAGTAAAGTATAGAAAGGGGGAAGGAAGAGTAACTTCACAGTGGAGAAACCTGACAAACACTGTCTTAGCCAGGTTCAAGGTCAACATCAACAGTGCTCTCATATTGATAGTAGGTATCTTTGATATGATGTGATGAAAGAGCACTTTACCTCTATGGTCTTCCTCCCAGAAACCCATGTCTTAGTCCATTTTGTGTTGCTATAATAGAATACTTAAGGCTTGGTAATTTATGAAGAAAAGAAATCTATTTAGTTCACAATTCTGCAGGCTTGGAAGCTCAAGAAGCATAGTGCTGGTATCTACTCAGCTTCTGGTGAAAGTCTCATGCTACTTCCACTCATCATAGTGGAAAGCAGAAGGGGAGTGGACATGTACAAAGAGATCACATGGCAAGAGAAAAACAAGAGAGAGAGAAACCAAGGCAGCCAGAACCTTTTAACAACATGCTTTCATTGGATCTAATCCATTCCCGTGAGAGGGAGAACTCACTCACCACTATGGGAGGGCATTAATCCATTCATAAGGTACCCACCCCTATGACCAAAACACCTCCCACTGAGCCCCACCACCCAACAGTGCTACACTGGGGAATCAAATTTCAGCATGAGTTTTGGCAGGGACAAACCACATCAAAACTATGGCACCATAACTCCAGTCTAATTACGAGAAAACAATTAGATGAATCTCAGTTGAAGGACATTTTGGAAAACACCTGACCAGTGCTCCTCAAAACTGCCAAAGTCATCAAAAACAAGTGAGAAACTGTCAAAGTCAAGAAATGCCTAAGGAGGCATGATAACTAAATGGAATTTAGTATTCTGGATGACATCCCAGGTTAGAAATAAACATTTGGTAAAAACTTTAAAAATTTGAATTAAGTGTGCCCTTTAGTTAATAATAATATATTAATATTTGTTCATCAATTGTAACAAATGTGCTATACTAATCTAAAGTGTCAATAAGAGGGGAAACTGGTTGCAGATTATATGAAAACTCTGCAATATCTTCACAATTTTTTTATAAATCTAGAAATTTATTTAATTATATTAATAGTTTATTATTAGTATCTATGTTGCTATTAATATTTCATTATTACTGTTTTAAAATTAGTTGGCTGAACTCATGTGGTGCTATATCTGGGTTCTCTATTCTGTTCCACTGATATATAAGTCTATCCCTCAGTCAACACCACACAATCTTGATGACTGTACCTATATAATAAGTTTTGAAATAGTTATTCCTTTCACTTTCTTCTTTTCAAAATTGTTTTAGCTATTCTCCTTTCCTTGCCATTTCATAAAAATCTTTTCTATATTTAAATAAAACATTGCAGGGATTTTTATAAGAATTGGGCAAATTTTTATAACAATTTGGGGAGAAATGACATCTTTACTATATAGAAACTTCCAATCCATGAACACATATTCCTCTCCATTAATTTAGATATTCTATGATTTTTTTCATTACTATTTTGTACTTTTAAACATACATGTTCTGTAAGTATTTCATTTTTTAGTAGTTTCATATGCTCTTGTACTTTTAAAATTTAACTTAAACATCTTCATTACTGGTATATACAGTATATAAAAATGCAACTTCTTTTTGTAAGTTTATTTTGTATCCTGTGACTTTCTGAACTCATTTGTTAATTTTATGCATTTTATGTAGATTCCTTTGGATTTCTTATATAGATCATCATGTTAACTGCAAATAGAGATGGTTGATTTTTCTTTTCCACTTTGCATGTTTTATTTTTCTCTGGCATTATTGAACTGGATATGTCTTCCAGTCTTAAGCTGAATAAGAATTGCAAGAGCAGACATTCTTGCCTTATTGCCAATCTTTGGGGGAAAACATTCCGCCTTTCACTATTAAGTATAATGTTAGCTGTAGATTTTTATAGATATCCTTTATCAAATTGAGGAAGTGGTACCCTATTTCTCGTTCGCTGAGAGATTTTATCACAAGTAAGCTGAATTCTGGGAAACTTTTGCTGCATCAGTTGATATAATCATGTAATTTTTCTTCTTTAACCTGTTGATATGATGGATTACATTAACTGATTTTTTAATGTTGAACAAGCCTTGCATCCCTGGAATAAACCCCACTTGGTAATGGTATATAATTCTTTTTATATATTTCTGAATTCTAGTCGCCAATGTTTTGTTAGGGATTTTTGCATCTATATTTAGAAGGAATCTTAGTCTGTAGACTTTTTTTTGGACTGTCTTTGCCCGGTTTTTATATCAGAGTAATACTAGTTTCATATGAGGAATTGAGAGGTGTTCTCTACTCTTCTATTTCTAAAGAAGATTGTGAAGAATTGCCATTGATTATTCTTTAAACACAAGGTAGAATTCTCAAGTGAAGCCATCTTACTCTGGAGATTTATTTGAGTTTTAAATTATGAATTCCATTTTTAAAATAATTATAGGGCTTTTCAAATTACCTATTTCATATTGGGTGGCTTGTGAAAATTTGCATTTTTCTAGGAATTAGTCCACATTATCTATGTTGTCAAAGGTATGTGTTCATACTTGTTTGTAATATTCCCTTATTATCCTTTTGATGACTGCAGGTTCTGTAGTGAAGTTCCCTATTCCATTCCTGATTCTCGTGATTTTTTTTTTTTTTTTTTGCCTTCTCTCTTTTTTCCTTAGTCAGTATTGCTAAAGAAACTTTATCTGTAGGGATAGAGTGGTGGAGAATCAAGAACAGAAAGCTCAGATTTTAGAGTCATATAGACTGTATAGGACAGATGTGAAGTGCCTAGCGCATAGCAGGTCTCTGATAAATGGAAACTGTTGTTATTATGAATGTCTAATGATGCTTAGATGCAACTACCCAAAAAAATAAGATAGCTCCAAAATCCTGAGCAGGCTCAGGGGGAAGGAGCCAAGGAGGTTAAGAAAGGCTGAGACACTCCTGATTTCCAGTCTCAACTCCCACCAGTTACTCACAGTATTATCTCAGACAAAGCCACTCACCTCCCCCAGCCTCAACTGGCTCATCTGCAAAATGGACACAGTAATGGTACCTACCTCTTTAGGGTTGTGGTGAAGATAAAATGAGATAACATATGCAAATCACCTGTCATTTACTGATTGCTCAATAAACTATAGTTATTTTGATTCCCCTATCAAGGTGAAACCATTTCCAGCCAAAGCATTAATATCAGTGATTTTCTTTATTTGATGAACCAATCCACATCTGATTCTCTTTATAAGTATCTCTTGGGGTAGAATTGCAACGTGTCCTTCACTGTCTCTCACAAGGAATCTTTGGCTGGAATTCTGTGCTGAGGAATTTAATCACCTCTACGAATCCATTTAAATAAGCACTTCTATCACAGTGATATTAAAGAATGCATCATGGTCTGGTCCTGTCAACACAGAAACAGAGCTGCAGGGATGAAAGCAGACTCAAGACCTGGCGATCAGTTGTTCTGAGACTTTTTTCTCCAGAAGCCCTTTACCTGCCTTATTTTGCTGAGATAGGCTAGAAAGCTTTTGGAAGCAAAGTGGCTGTGGAGGAAGAGCACTTAAGGAAAGACTTCCCATTCCTGAATGACAGAAATTCTGCCTGGGGACAAGAGACAAAAATCCAGGTTCTCAATGCACACTGCACAAATAGACTCCAGCCTCTCTTCTTGGGACCGTGATTTCTCTTGGCTAAGTGGACACTCTTGCTCCTCAGGAGGGGTTTGACCTTCTCAAGAGCTGCAAGACAGAGCTGCCCACATCCAGTTGGCCAGGTCCAAATACAGGGCACTTAGGACCTTGACTGTATTCCCAGTTCATTTTTCACTGTCTGCAGAAAGCAAATGCACACCTTTACAAAGGTCAGGCCTAGCCTTAACCTCCAGTAGCCCAAAGGTACACAGGCTAATCAAAGTCTAGTGGTACTGTAGATAAGAATCCCATGCTGAACTTAAACAGACCCATTCTGACACATCCTGGCTGTGTGACCTTTGGTAAGTCTCTCAACTTCTCTGTACTTGAATTTCTTCATTTGTAAAAGGGAAGGAGTAAGAGCGTCTTCTAATAGCTCTTAAAAGTTTAAATGAGACAATGTTTAGCAAATACTGAATGCAACAGATGTTCTCAGCAATTGGTAGCTATCGTGTTGATTATTAACCCAAGTTGTGTTAAAGTCAAATGCATAAAGCCAAAGTATTTTCTTAGTCAGGTCTCTGGCCTTGAAGGAGAATCTACTCAAGTATTTTCAGTGTTCAAAATATTTCCCAATTTGGGTCAATAAATAGCTGACAAAAAATTGAAGCGTTATCCTAATTTTGTTTTTTTACAAAAGTGAATGTGAACATGCTGGAGAAAGTATACTCTCATATATTGGTGGTAAAAATATGAATTGTTATAGTCTGCCTGGAACAGAATCTGGTATTATCTACTAAATTAAATATATAGCTACATTTCATCCTAGCAATGCCACTCTTGGGAATCTACTCCACAGAAATAAAAGCACTGGAAACGGAAGGCATGTTTGTGAGAAGGGTTATAGCTGAGTGAACTGCATATCTAAACCATGGCCTTTTATGCCAGCACTTAAAGGAATGAGGTGGTTTCTATGGTGTATTATTAAGTGAAAAAAGCAAGATGTGGTAGTATATATATGATACTTGGATGCCACTGTTGTAAAATCAAATAACCAAAACCTCCCTTTTGTATGTGTAATATAAATATTCTATATAATTATGCAAACATGGAGGAAGACATGAAAAGATACTTACCAGGTTATTCACATTGGTTACCTTTTGGGAGCAATATAAAGGGTAGGAAAAAAGGCTTCACATTTTTTTTAAAAAGGTATCCACAGTGAAAACTTGTATTCTGTAGTACTCTTTAGGTAAAATAGCGGGTATGTGCACACAGGCACACATGCACAGGAAGATGTGAGAAAGGATGGTTGCCAAGATGTTACTGGTGTATATTTCAAGAAGGTGAAAAATAGGAAAATATTGATTTACTTATTAGTTTACTGATTTATGTATTCATTTATTTCACACAAACAGAACCTGCAAACTTTCCTTAGTGTAAATTTTCCCTTAAGAACTGACAATAGCAGTCCTTTTAGGAAGGAAACTGGACTGGCAGTGGATGGAAGAAAAATGCACTTTTCACTGTCCTTTGTTGCTTTTGAATTTCACACAATATGCATGTGCTACTGACTCAAAATAAGAAATAAAACTCAATTTGTGTTGTATCCCAAGAACCACAGACTCTCTTAGAGGCCAATGATTTACCATCAGTTTTTTCAGTGGGCATCACCAGCCTGCTCTTGTTCCTTTAGCACATCCTTTTCTTTTCCACTGTAGGGCCTGGGTTCCTGCAGTCCACTCTGTCCAGATAACTTCCTTCATACATGGAGGGAGGAAAGGAAAGATATTTAGTTGCCTTGTTACCTGCCCTTTTGATCTTGGCTCGAACATTATTTCCTCACCCATGCAACTAAAATAAATCTGCTGTTCTGTCTCCCAGTTGTGCATTGTATATGTATGATTTGGTTTGGCTCTGTGTCCCTACCTAAATCTCATCTTGAATTGTACTCCCATAATTCCCATGTATTGTGGGAGCGACCCAGTGGGAGATAACTGAATCATGGGGGCGGTTTCCCTCATACTGTTCTCCTGGTAGTGAATAAGTCTCATAAGATCTGATGGTTTGATAAGAGGAAATTTGTTTCACTCGGCCCTCATTCTGTCTTGCCACCACCATGTAAAAAGTGCCTTTTGCCTTTCACCATGATTGTTAGGTCTCACCAGACATGTGGAGCTGTAAGTCCAATAAACCCCTTTCTTTGTAAGACACACCCAGTCTCGGGTACGTCTTTATCAGCCCTGTGAAAATGAACGAATACAAAGTATTTTTTAATAAAGTTCTACTGACAATGCTCAATGCTCACATGATTTCTCTCACTCTAGATCATATGTGTGCAGTTTCACCTATAAGTGCATTGCCTTTTGCCTTGGGGTGGACTTAGGAAAGCTCAATTCTGATTGGTTTCAGAAGAACCATACAAAAGCCCAGAAGCTTCACAAGCAGCTATGCCATTCATCCCCTCATTTAGCAGAAATGTAATAAGCATCTAGAAGGGCCCTGGCTTTGTGCTGAGTCTTAGAACAAGAGTGAGCACAAATTAAGTTACTCCCTGATCTCATGGTGGTCACAGTACAGTGGGAGAGACAGGCATTAAAATTAGATAACAAGTGAATAAATAAAATAATTATAAGTTGTTCAACTGCAAAGAGAAAGGAGTGCAGGCCGGGCGCAGTGGCTCATGCCTGTAATCCCAGCACTTTGGGAGGCTGAGGCGGGCGGATCACGAGGTCAAGAGGTCGAGACCATCCTGACCAACATGATGAAACCCCATCTCTACTAAAAAATACAAAAATTAGCTGGGCGTGATGGCGTGCACCTCTAGTCCCAGCTTCTCGGGAGGCTGAGGCAGGAGAATCACTTGAACCCGGGAGGCGGAGGTTGCAGTGAGCTGAGATCATGCCACTGCACTCCAGCCTGGCTACAGAGCGAGACTCCATCTCAAAAAAAAAAAAAAGAAAAGAAAAGAAAAGGGAGTGCAGGGAGCTATCACAGCAATATACTAAAATATGTCTTGCTCATATGTGTGCTATATTTTTAATGTAGATAGATATAGCTATGATTGATTCATTTAAAGTGCAGTTGAATTCATAGGTTTATTTGCCCATGTACTTTTTCCTCAGTCGCTATATTCTAATAGCACAACTATTATCAATGTGGCAGTTGGGAGGGTGGGACAGGAAGAGGTACTTCATAAAAACTGCAAACATTAAAAAGGGGTCTCTACACATGTCCATACATTGAGAGAAACCTTGGGCTTTCTAAGTGAATGTTGGATTGCTATGCCACAGACCCCAAATGGATTTGAAAATGATTGTTGATATCTAAATGTCTTTATCAAGCTCTTCCAAGATCAGCTGTTTGATTTGCTCAGTAAAAAATGATGGTTATTTTTAAAGGAATCTTCATAATCCAAAGAATTCTGAACCAACAGCCTAATAATGCTCTGGAGCCATAAGATGAATGCATTCATATTCTCTCTCTCTCTCTCTCTCTCTCTCTCTCTCTTTCACACACACACACACACACACACACGAGCACCTGGCAAGTATTAGTAAGCAGCAACAGGCTATGAAAGGAGATTGCAAACTCTCTCATGCCGCTCCCATCTCTCATCTCCCAAAGACAGCTAGGAGCAAGATGAAGGGAAGACCACCACCCCTCCATGCTCAGTGTTGGGCTAGTACCTGATACAGTTGGCAGACGTGTTCTGTACTGGAGACAGGGGGAGCTGCCCCCAGATTTTAACCTGGGGAATGAGGACCCTAGGACTAACAGCTGTGTGCTTGGCCCCAAACTGACTCTGCAGGAAATACAGAAGAAATAAAACATTCAGTCTGTGCCCTCAGAGAGCCTGCAAACTACATGAGAGTCAAGATTGCTTGCAGGAAATATTTCAGACTGGAGTACCTCGTTTAACTGGACTTGCAGTAGAACCAAAACTTCCATATAAATTAATTTATCCAATTAACTGATATTTTCTGTTAAGTGTTCAAATTCTTTTTATTTAGATTATTTTTATTGGAAACCCTTCTAAATGTATTATAAATTTGTCTTATTCGACGGAACATCCTGGGTATAATTTAACATTTTCCTGATGACTCAGGGTGATCTATATTAATATCCTTTATTGTACCTCATCTGCTTTTGCATTATTCTGAATTCCCTTTCTTTCCACATCTGGCTGTCAGCTGTCACTGTTCATCCACAGTTAATGAGCCTGTCTCTTCCAACCCCCTCAGCTCTCGGTTAATCACTGATAATAACAGGAAAAACTGCATTGATCCACTGTTATATGCCAGGCCTTGTGCTAAGTGCTTTGCAGGGATTAATTAATTAAATCCTCAGAATAGCCCTGGAGGCAGGTACAATTATTATCCCCAAATTGCAAATGGGGTAACCAAGGCCCAGAAGGGTCAAGTAATTTGCCTAAGGTTACACAGCAAGCATGTATCAGAACTAGGATTTGGACTCTGATGTGCTGGTCTCAAGATTTTAAGTTCTGTAGCACCACCACATCAGTGCTTTTCAAATCTTTTTGACAGTGAGACACAAACAGAAATATATTTTTATTACCATCCAGTAGACAGACACATATGAAACCGAATAGAAACTCCCAACGACAACACGTTTATTACACAGAACACACTCTGATATTCTATTCCATCATTATCATCACTAATGTTGGTCGTGACCCACTAAAATGATTTCCCAGCCCATCAATGGGTTACAGTCCATGGTTTGAAAAATGCTGCAGCACATTTTATGCTAATCTACAATGAGTACAGGGTTACCACTATCCATGACACCTTAATGTGAACTAGAAAAAGGTACCCCTTTCTCAAGATGCTTAATTCTACCTGCCAAAAATTGTCATAATGTGCTGACTTTGTTTGATTAAGACACTACTGTTGTATGCCAGAGAATGGTTAAAAATAAATAAGTAAATCTTGATGTAACATTATGAATGGTGCCTCAAATAAACAATGATGTTGTAAGCACCCGACACACAACTGTACATATATGCCCTGGTGGACAGAGAAAACAGATGACAAAATAGTTTAGGACATATTTGTTCAATTGATAGATTATGTCAGAGTACCCATGTACCAGGTATTCGTGACAGCTCTTTTGCCTTCTTAGGACTTTTCTGCTCATTTCTCAATTGGAGTAGCCAGATAAAATATAGAACACCCATTTTAATTGGAATTTCAAATAGACAACAACAAAAAGGTTAGTATAAGTATGCCTCACACAGTATTTGGAATATATTCATGCTAAAAAAAAGTATTATATATTTCAAAATTGCTAAATAGTACATCTTAAATATTCATAACACAAAAAATAAGTATATGAGGTGATGGATATATTAATTAGCTTAATATAATTATTTCACAATGTTTGATCTATGTAAATATATCAAAACATTACATTGTACTCTATAAATATATACAATTATTATTTGTCAATAATAAAATTTAAAAATTAAATTTAAAAACATTCACTGTTTATTTGAAATTTTTTTTTAATTTTTTTTAAATTTATCTGGGCACTGTATTTTTATTTGCTAAATTTGGCAAACCTATTCTCAAAGCATAGTTGAATTGATGTAGTTCTTGCTGCTCTATCTTAGGCATCTGGAGCAGTTATCAAATGACACAAGGGTTTGATGGCAATTCTGCTGTAAGAGCTCTGGACCAGTCACACGGTATGGCATGGTTCAGGGCCAAGTGGGTAATCCCGAGAGGAAGAGGAAGGAGTGGAATTGATGAAGGATATCAGTTATAAAAGCACACACAAGCATTGGCTGCTGGAGTGATCAAGAGAGGCTCCCTGGAGGAGACAGACTTAGAAGGATGGAAATAACAGGGAATATATTAAAGAGCTGTTTGTTTCATGAGAAAAAAATCCTGAAGCTGAGATGGATTACAAAGTATGTATCATCTCATGGGGAGATAATTTTGTGTACAGCAAGGTTTTTTTATTATATTAAAGATCATTTAGAGGGGGGCACGTGAGGGCAGTCAGGAGTACTTTAGCTAGCATTTCTGTAAAATGTATAGAGAGTACTAGACCGTTACAGGAAAATCACAATAGTACTGAACTTATACTAAATACTGGGCATCATACCAAGCCTTTTATATGCATCATCTAGATTGATTTGCACAACAAAACTACAGGACAGACACCATTATCATCCCCATTTTATAGCTGAAGAAATTGAGGCTCAGAATGGATGTTAAGTAACATACCCAGGGTCACATAGTTTATAAATTGCAGAGCTGGGCTTTGAACCTAGATCTTTCAGATTCTGGAGCCTGCACTCTTCACCACCACACTATGCTATTAGAAATAACACAGAACAATATAAAGGAATGTTGTGGAACAGTTTCTGAGGCACTCAAGGTACTTTTATGTTAGTGACAGAGGAACATGACTCTTAGATTAACAAGGCGTCCTTTAACCCTGTGTCCCTCCTACTTTGACAAGGGAAAAAGCAAAACATGTTGTGAAGTGACATGTCTATGCCATCCCTAAGGGTAAGTACATTTCTTTGGCCTTCTTTCCCACTCTTTCCAAAAACTGCAACCTGATAAGAAAAGAAGAAAACCTGACTGAAAAAAGAAGAATCCAGAAGTGCTGCTCCTAATACATGGTGTTGCCCCCACAGGTTTAAAGTCCCACAGTAAACAGAGCAAACACTTGGGGATCACAGGAGCCATTCTCCTGGTGAGCATTCTTTCTCTGACAGAAACAAAAATCCTCGGAAAGCCAAAATGCAAGTTGTGTTCTTTTAGACTCTTCTTATTGCTAGCTTTGCTACCCATCTGCAATCCATTCAATCTGAACTTTGTTACTAGGTTAACAGATAACACAGCTTTATTTGCCAAGACACTTGGCTTCCAAAACCTTATTATTATTTATTTATGCATGATTGTTAAGATACAATGCCTGCAGTTTGCAACAGGAGCATTAGCCACAAATGGATCTATGTTAGCAAAGTTTGAGAACTGGTTGTTACTATGATTATTTATTGTCAGTTCCTTTTCTCCCATCCATCCACCCTCATCAGACCAGCTGAGCTAGGCAAAGTGAAGCCAGGGAATGAGCTGAGGGGCTCTGTACAATGTGCTAGTACACCAGTTCCTTGGGAGTAAAAACTAAAGCCCCTAATTGGAGCATTTGCCAATTTCCACAGTGTAAATGCACTCACCATGGCCAATTTCAAGCTTCCAATGTGACCTCACTGAATGTGAAGACAGGAAAAGATGCTAACAATAGCTTTCCAGAGCCAGTGCAAGCCAAGCAGGCTCTAGCAACATACAGTCTGTACAGAGTATCAAAAAGGAGTCGGGACTTTCAGTAAGGCAGAGGGCAAACAAATGACAGTTTATCCATACTATAGGCTACTAAGCAGTTGCTAAAAATGCTGATGTGGATCTATATTTATTTATTTATTTATACATTTTCTTTTCTAAAATAAATAGATCTATATTTATTGACATGAAAAAATCTTCAATATATTAAGATTTTCTTTTTTTTTTTTTTCTTTTATTGTAATTATTATTATTATTATTATTATACTTTAGGTTTTATGGTACATGTGCCCAATGTGCAGGTAAGTTACATATGTATACATGTGCCATGCTGGTGCACTGCACCCACCAACTCGTCATCTAGCATTAGGTATATTTCCCAATGTTATCCCTCCCCCCTCCCCTCAACCCACAACAGTCCCTGAAGTGTGATGTTCCCCTTCCTGTGTCCATGTGTTCTCATTGTTCAATTCCCACCTATGAGTGAGAATATGCGGTGTTTGGTTTTTTGTTCTTGCGATAGTTTACTGAGAATGATGATTTCCAATTTCATCCATGTCCCTACAAAGGACATGAACTCATCATTTTTTATGGCTGCATAGTATTCCATGGTGTAGATGTGCCACATTTTCTTAATCCAGTCTATCATTGTTGGACATTTGGGTTGGTTCCAAGTCTTTGCTATTGTGAATAATGCGGCAATAAACATACGTGTGCATGTGTCTTTATAGCAGCATGATTTATAGTCCTTTGGGTATATACCCAGTAATGGGATGGCTGGGTCGAATGGAATTTCTAGTTCTAGATCCCTGAGGAATCGCCACACTGACTTCCACAAGGGTTGAACTAGTTTACAGTCCCACCAACAGTGTAAAAGTGTTCCTATTTCTCCACATCCTCTCCAGCACCTGTTGTTTCCTGACTTTTTAATGATCGCCATTCTAACTGGTGTGAGATGGTATCTCATTGTGGTTTTGGTTTGCATTTCTCTGATGGCCAGTGATGGTGAGCATTTTTTCATGTGTCTTTTGGCTGCATAAATGTCTTCTTTTGAGAAGTGTCTGTTCATGTCCTTCACCCACTTTTTGATGGGGTTGTTTGTTTTTTTCTTGTAAATTTGTTGGAGTTCATTGTAGATTCTGGATATTAGCCCTTTGTCAGATGAGTAGGTTGCGAAAATTTTCTCCCATTTTGTAGGTTGCCTGTTCACTCTGATGGTAGTTTCCTTTGCTGTGCAGAAGCTCTTTAGTTTAATTAGATCCCATTTGTCAATTTTGGCTTTTGTTGCCATTGCTTTTGGTGTTTTAGACATGAAGTCCTTGCCCATGCCTATGTCCTGAATGGTATTGCCTAGGTTTTCTTCTAGGGTTTTTATGGTTTTAGGTCTAACATTTAAGTCTTTAATCCATCTTGAATTGATTTTTGTATAAGGTGTAAGGAAGGGATCCAGTTTCAGCTTTCTACATATGGCTAGCCAGTTTTCCCAGCACCATTTATTAAATAGGGAATCCTTTCCCCATTTCTTGTTTTTCTCAGGTTTGTCAAAGATCAGATGGTTGTAGATATGTGGCATTATTTCTGACGGCTCTGTTCTGTTCCATTGATCTATATCTCTGTTTTAGTACCAGTACCATGCTGTTTTGGTTACTGTAGCCTTGTAGTATAGTTTGAAGTCAGGTAGCGTGATGCCTCCAGCTTTGTTCTTTTGGCTTAGGATTGACTTGGCGATGCGGGCTCTTTTTTGGTTCCATATGAACTTTAAAGTAGTTTTTTCCAATTCTGTGAAGAAAGTCATTGGTAGCTTGATGGGGATGGCATTGAATCTGTAAATTACCTTGGGAAGGATGGCCATTTTCATGATATTGATTCTTCCTACCCATGAGCATGGAATGTTCTTCCATTTGTTTGTATCCTCTTTTATTTCCTTGAGCAGTGGTTTGTAGTTCTCCTTGAAGAGGTCTTTCACATCCCTTGTAAGTTGGATTCCTAGGTATTTTATTCTCTTTGAAGCAATTGTGAATGGGAGTTCACTCATGATTTGGCTCTCTGTTTGTCTGTTATTGATGTATAAGAATGCTTGTGATTTTTGCACATTGATTTTGTATCCTGAGACTTTGCTGAAGTTGCTTATCAGCTTAAGGAGATTTTGGGCTGAGACAATGGGGTTTTCTAGATATACTATCATGTCATCTGCAAACAGGGACAATTTGACTTCCTCTTTTCCTAATTGAATACCCTTATTTCCTTCTCCTGCCTAATTGCCCTGGCCAGAACTTCCAACACTATGTTGAATAGAAGTGGCGAGAGAGGGCATCCCTGTCTTGTGCCAGTTTTCAAAGGGAATGCTTTCAGTTTTTGCCCATTCAGTATGATATTGGCTGTGGGTTTGTCATAAATAGCTCTTATTATTTTGAGATACGTCCCATCAATTCCTAATTTATTGAGAGTTTTTAGCATGAAGGGTTGTTGAATTTTGTCAAAGGCCTTTTCTGCATCTATTGAGATAATCATGTGGTTTTTGTCTTTGGTTCTGTTTATATGCTGGATTACATTTATTGATTTGCGTATATTAAATGGAAGAAAGGGTATCAGCCCTGGAAGATGAAATGAATGAAATGAAGCGAGAAGGGAAGTTTAGAGAAAAAAGAATAAAAAGAAACGAGCAAAGCCTCCAAGAAATGTGGGACTATGTGAAAAGACCAAATCTACGTCTGATTGGTGTACCTGAAAGTGATGGGGAGAATGGAAACAAGTTGGAAAACACTCTGCAGGATATTATCCAGGAGAACTTCCCCAATCTAGCAAGGCAGGCCAACATTCAGATTCAGGAAATACAGAGAACGCCACAAAGATACTCTTCAAGGAGAGCAACTCCAAGACACATAATTGTCAGATTCACCAAAGTTGAAATGAAGGAAAAAATGTTAAGGGCAGCCAGAGAGAAAGGACGGGTTACCATCAAAGGGAAGCCCATCAGACTAACAGCGGATCTCTCGGCAGAAACTCTACAAGCCAGAAGAGAGTGGGGGCCAATATTCAACATTCTTAAAGAAAAGAATTTTCAACCCAGAATTTCATATCCTGCCAAACTAAGCTTCATAAGTGAAGGAGAAATAAAATACTTTACAGACAAGCAAATGCTGAGAGATTTTGTCACCACCAGGCCTGCCCTAAAAGAGCTCTTGAAGGAAGCGCTAAACATGGAAAGGCACAACCGGTACCAGCCACTGCAAAATCATACCGAAATGTAAAGACCATTGAGACTAGGAAGAGACTGCATCAACTAACGAGCAAAACATCGAGCTAACATCATAATGACAGGATCAAATTCACACATAACAATATTAACTTTAAATGTAAATGGACTAAATGGTCCAATTAAAAGACACAGACTGGCAAATTGGATAAAGATTTTCTTAAAGTCACCAATCAATGTTAGTATATCATTGTAATTTTTTTAAATGTGTGTGTATGCTCATAAACAGAAAAAATGATTTAAGCTTATATACCAAGATATTAACAGTTATCTGTAGGTGGCAGAATTATGTGCACATTTTAATTTTCCTTTTTCAATTTTTCTGTCACAATTTGTTTACAATGGGCACATATTACATGTATATGCATTTTTTTAATTTAATAAAACGGGAACTTGAACACCTTATTTCATGAATTCTCTTCCATTCCTTCATCCCCCCCTTCTCCAGGTTGAAGTGGTAGGGGCAGGCTAGGGCGAGACTCAAGCAAACCAGGAGAACAACCCCACCAAGAATCTTACTCCACTTTCCTGAATGCCACTCAGGTAAAGGTGGGGGTTACATGTCCAATATTACAAAGTAAATGAGTGTCAGTATCGTGATCATAGAATTATCAAAGCTGGCTGTTCAGGGCAGGTCTCCCTACAGCAGCTGCCTCATGGACGGAACTGTACCAGCTTATTCCAGTTTAGACCTTTACAAATGAAGAATAACATGGGGCAAATTGAATTTGGGGGATTTGCTACCAGGTTCTGCAATCTAAATCACAGCGCTCACATCGATTCCTTACCACTGTCTTCTGAGAAATATGGGTCTTACTCCTCTATTTCGTTTTTTAGGCTAATTGGCCAACACCGTTGTCCCTCAATTACACCATGATTTAAATAGACTTGTAAGCTAATTCACAGTAGAATTGGAAAGCAATAGTGTTTGCCAGTTAGCCTAAGAAACTAATCATCATAAATAATATTGCTTCTATGGTAAAGCATGCCCCAGGTTTCCAACTGACTTACATACTAACGTCTGGAACATGACATAATTCATTTGTCAATTGGGGGCTGCCAATTGGGGACCAGGTGGTCTGATCTAAACAGATCAGAGCCTTATGCTTCTCATATGGAAATGTCTTTACAGATGTGCTATTGTGATCAATGAATAACTTTAAAGCATTTGGGAAATGTTGATTATTGATCCTTGCTTGCCTGACCAAAGAAGGATCTACAAAATACCACACAAATTCAGTTTGGTTTATGCATTACATTATCAAATAACTGTCTTGTTTGTCTTTTTCTCTGTGTGGCTGTTTTCAAACTGTTTTAGTTACAGTTTCAGATTCATTCAAGGACAGCTCAGATAAAATCAGAGATTAATTGCTATCGCAAGAACACGTATAAGAAAAACGCAATTACAGTTAAAGAGAAACACAGCTTCCTCTTAGGCAACAGAAGGGACTGGGTTATTATAGTTTCCCAGTCATAATCTACATTCTGGAATACCATTTCTTGTACCTAGTTATTACTGTGCCTCCCCTCCTCAGCTCTCTAGTTAATTCTTTCAAAGAACTTCGAAAAACATTTCCAGGGTGTTTCCACAGGAATAATAACAAACCACTAACAGTTTTGGTGGGAAAGAGTTGTTATTTTAACTTATGCTTCAAATGTTTGTCTTTCGGTACGAAAGCTCTATAACCTGAAGATAACATAATTGATTTCTAGACCCTCACTAGCCATGCTTCTGTTCTTGGTAAATGATGGCTATACTCTACTAGAGACCCTATTGTATACAGTTCTAGACCAAAGAGGAGACTGTGAGGACCCAAACTAAGTCTGAAGGCAGGAAGAAACTGCACAGTATGAAACCAAAACTTTTAGCCTATGAATCAGAAGACACAGGGGCTTGTTTTGCCTCTGTGACTAACTAGCTATATTTCCTACAGCAAGTCCCTTCTTTTCTCTGAGACTCAATCAATCTCCTCATCTAGAAAGTTGGCGGGATTTCAAACTGAGTTTAGGAGGAAAGGCAGGAGCCAGCACACCTTGAAGGTAATCTAATGGGAGGGCCATCTGGTTGAGCAAGATTATCCATCAAGAGGTTCATATTCCCACCTGAGGGCAGGCCATCAGGTTCGCTCTTGGAGGAGTAGTCATCAAAAATTCACAACTCCTTTTTGTCCTAGATGGCTGACCAAAGGGGCAGCTGACAAAGTGCAGTCAGTTCTTCCTTTAAGGGAGGGAAGCCCAGAGGGTGCTAACACCCTGAGCTCAGAGGTAAAAAGTGAAAAACAAGGAACAGATCACTGCCCCCATCTTGCAAAAGGCTAAACTTCTGAATTGGGGCAAGGATGGAGGAAAATTGAATATTTTATATTGTTTTTCTTCTTTTTTTTCAGGTTGTGTTGGAAGAGATTTAATCTCTGGATTATTTTCAAGTCTTTTTTTTTTTTTTTTGAGATGAAGTCTTGCTCTGTCACCTAGGCTGGAATGCAGTGGCGCGATCTCAGCTCACTGCAACCTCCGCCTCCCAAGTTCGAGCAATTCTCCGAGTAGCTGGTATCACAGGCACCCGCCACCATGCCCAGCTGATTTTTATATTTTTAGTAGAGACAGGATTTCGCCATGTTGGCCATGCTGGTCTCGAATTCTTGACCTCAGGTGATCCGCCTGCCTCAGCCTCCCAAAGTGCTGGGATTACAGCCGTGAGCCACCATGCCCGGCCTATTTTCAAGTCTTTGAGAGGATAACTTGGTGGTAATTTTGTCTTACCTGTCTCGAATTTTGTTTTACCTTGGCTCCTTGAAAGCAGGAGCCAAGCACAGAGATGCTCTAGAAGGGTTTGCTAAATAGTAGCACAGTTCCGGCAAAATTGCAAAAACATCATCTTAACAATATAAATTAGCACTAAAGTGAATGAATTGCCTTAAATACTTTCTGAAATGAGGCAGAGAATAAAATAATAAAACTAGATTAATTTCTTCCCAACAGTTTCTTGATTTTTAAAGTGCAATGTCCCTAAACTAATATTACGCTTTGAGTGAGTTCTGGAAATCCAAAGCACCTCTTTCTCCCATTATTCCATACCACAGTTATGTAAGTAGCCTGTGAGAGCACGGCCCATGTTTTAAATTGATATATTTCTGTATAAAGTCAGTAATTTATTAAAGGAATCCAGCAGAGTGGTTAAAATTTGTACCCGAGTTAGACCTCAGTTAGATGCCAGAATTAGCCAGAGTCCAACAGGAAGTCAGGAGCTGACCACAGTGCCTGGCCCATATTAGACCTTCAACAAATAGCAACTGCTGCTGCTGCTATGACTGTTCTCATTATTAATTACTCCTTTCAGAAAATAATCCTAAAATCTTCTTTACATAAAGGCAGTTCAAGGAACACTATAAATGTTTTTGATCCTGACTGAAACCGTGGAGTATTCTGAACTAATCACCTTTAAAGGTCTGTAGTCTTTTCTAGTCGCAGCAAAAGAAATCCAAACACGCCTGGTAAGCTCTTGCGATTCTTCCTAATTGCTGCCTGGCTCTCTGCCACAGCTGTAGGACACACTGTTCCAAGATTCCGTCTGCTGCTGTATGATTGATCACAATATGTAATCATCAAACTCAGAGAATGAATAAAACCATTTACCTCTTTATGCAGAATTCTGATATTATTTGTAAAATAGACTAATAGAGATTCTGCTGAAACATACTCCTTTCCAGTCAGTTGCCCGTTAGTAACAGGCTTACTTCAATTGATCTGTGTGTTAAGAACAATTGCTATTTGTTCTGGTGGCTTCATGTCATGGGAAAATAGGAGTTATTTACTAGGCTTGCTGGATCTAGAAAATAGAACTATAGGATGCCCAGTTAAATCTGAATTACAGGTAACGATTTTTGCTTTTAGTGTAAATGGATCCTAAATATTGCAAGGGGAAACTTATACTAAGAAGTTATTTTTTGTTAATCTGAAATTCAATTTAACAGAGCATCCTATATTTTATCTGGCAATCCAATTTTTATACAACTATTCATCTTTATTTGCAACATTCCAAATATATGAATTTGATGACATTTTATTATTTAAAAGGTATCAATTTAGCAGTAAGTACTATTTTCCATCACAAACACCAACTAATTACATCTTTGAATGTTATAGGATTTGACTCCTTAAGAAATTTTAACAAAATTTCTATAAATCCATGTAATATGGCTTTTATTAGCATAAGGCATAATTGCATCACCAAATCACCAGAAACTACCAACAAATCCACGGTTAAGTATAAACTCTGGGTAGGCCACTTTGAAATGAATCTCATGTCGGAAACCAGAGCTCCAAGCCATCCCATTGAGGAAGGCTTCTGTCAGTTCACAAAGGTCATATTTACCTGTAGCTAGTGGCATTTCCTTGTTCCTAGATAAGATACAACAAAGGGAAGTGTTTGGTTCCAGGTGAGTGGGAAAGGGTATAAGAAATAAGAAGATAACAGTGTTTGGTTCAGGTGGGAATGTTTCAACCAAACCACTCTGTTACATGCTCAAGAGGCCACTGACTATAATGCTACTATTATCACCCATTAAAATCTAGTCATTTTCAATTCAGATTTATGTATAGAAAATTCTGACTGCACAAGCACCATAACTTTCCTTTTCCAGAGGGGGAGGGGGCACAGTGAGGTTGGTATTTATATTTAACGTTTACAACAACTAGAGAAGTTCAATAGCATATCCTGGCTGTGTCCTGAGTGCAGTCTCTAGTTAAGAATCTGCAAGGAAGGAGTTAAAATGGGTATGTGCCACTAATGTACTCCTGCTCATTATTAAAAATCAGACAGCTTTGTGGCACCATCCACAAGGCAGAGAATAACTGAGAAAGGCAAACATAAACTTGTAAGAAAAACATTGTAGAGCTACAGACTTATCCCTCTTCATACTATCACAGTGCTCCTAAAGAAAACTGTCAAGTGTTGGTGAATCAAATCGTTTTAAAACCAATAAAATGGAGCCTAGTTTTTAAAAGTGGAAATGTGAAGTTTCTCAAACCTAGATCTGCTGTTTAGATACATCTGAAAAAAAAAAATCTGTATTAAAGAAGATTTTAACCTCCCAATGTCCTTCCCACTTTTTTGGTGGGGGAGGGAGGACAGGAAGATGAGCTAAGTAAGTAAATACTAATGAAGGTCTTCAAACATCTTATGTGAATAGGCTCTATTTTTTTCTGCATGTCACTTCTTAAAAGCCCCAAAGTGTGTGTGTGTGTGTGTGTGTGTGTGTGTGTGTTTTAATGTAATTGTGAGGAATTTGAATGATCATTAACTGTGGTCACTCGTTTACCAAATTAAACTTTGGGCGGTGAGGTATCAACTTCCTTATCCCTACTTTTCACAACTGTCTTTAAACATTTTGTCCAGTTCCCTTGAGACAGGAAGACATGGTATCCTTTGGCTTGGAGATTTGCCAACAACACACACCCACTGGAGAAGTAATGTGTGTATGCTGGGGAAAGAACAGGATTTGGGGCCAAAATCCTAGATTTCAGTTCTGGCTTCATGACTTACTGGCTCTGTAATCATGGACAGGTTATTTATTCTTTGATAGACTAAATAGCCTTATCTGTAAAATGGATTGCTCAATTCCAATGATAAAATGCATGTGGAAGTGATTTGTAAATGGTAAATCAGTATATAAATGTCATTGATCATTCTTATTACAGGACTCAAAATGGAATTTCCACCTTGTGTTAACAGGGTGGGAACAGGGCAAAGGTGGCCTTTGAAGAGGCTCCTGGTGCTTTGCTGAAGGCCATGGTCTGGAATGTTAAGCATCATTCTGGCTTTGAGACTGAAGGACTGACCCCACAACCCTTATTTACATGCATCCCCTCAATGACTTTTCATGAGTCTAAACTAGAAAGTCAGCACCTTTTTGCACAGAACTCCTTCCTGTGCAGTTGAACCTCCCCCTCTTCTGACAAAAGATGCGTCTTTCCCAAAAGAGGACAAGGAAACACAAACAGCCTGTTCAATTTTATGGAGACTGCATCTTCTTAACTGCCACCAGATCCCACTGGCCAAATATTCGAGGCCATCGATGGCCTGTGCCAATTTCAAGAACACGTTGTTGTAACTGCTTACATCTTACTGGTGAAAAAATGGTTTAAATAGATGAAAATCACCATCATACCTAGGGAATGAGATTTTCTCCCAGTTTAAACAAACAACATGATTATAGGCAAAAAAGGAGTATATTGTATGTGGTTTTACTTTTTTTGTGAGATGAGTCTCACTCTGTCACCCAGGCTGGAATGCATTGGCATGATCTCGGCTCACTGCAATCTCCGCCTCCCGGGTTCAAGCGATTCTCCTGCCTCAACCTCCCCAGTAACTGGGACTACAGGTGCCCGCCACCATGCCTGGCTAATTTTTGTATTTTTAGTAGAGATGGGGCTTCACCATGTTAGCCAGGCTGGTCTCAAACTCCTGACCCCAGGTGATCCGCCCGCCTCAGCATCCCAAAGTGCTGGGATTACAGGTGTGAGCCACTGTGCCTGGTGGTGTGCGATATTATTTCTGAAGTATAATAAAAAATAGCGAATGCTAAAAGGTGAAACACACTAATTGCATGAATGCAGTGCATATTTGGGAAATATTACTAGAACAAGTCTGAATATAATTTGGAGCCAGAATTTTGTTATTTTTGAAATCACAATTACCAGTGCTAAGGGATAAATACATGTATCTGTTTGTATGAAACGCATTCATTGTATCCCCCTAGTTGTAGAAAGCAAAGAGCTCATTGCTTCTGCAGTCTCAAGAACTTGGTCATGTAGCAAATCTACACATGTACTTCCTGAATCTAAACTAAAAGTTGAAAATATTTTTTAAAAAAGAAGAACTTGGTTAAGCATAAGGCTTACAAATTTCCTCTCCTATTCACGGACTTGTAAGCACCTGAAATAAAAGAAGGTACAATTGACCATGGGATATATGCAGTGAGAATATTTTAGATTTTGTAATCTAATATTGGATTGCAAAAGTCAATATTGGATTGACGTTAATCCAACATTGACTTCAAATGTTTCTATCTAGACACAAGACAAGGCATTTGAAACTATGACATGTATGTTATATAATAATTGCCATGATTGTACCTGTCAACCACTTGCAGATATTTGAGTAATATTTTATTTGGCTTAATTTTCATCCCAGAATGAAGTATAAGAAACTTGGATGCATGTAATTTAATGTGCTTCTTTAGTATTTGTTACCAGTTCCTTCACTGAATGCCTATTAGTTTGTCTTCATAGCCTCCCCTTTCCCTTCCTTTCCTTGGAATTGCCCCCACTCTTCAATCCTCTGGCAGCCGTGTTTGTACAACACGGCCCCGTTCTTGACCACATCCAACAAGTGGGCAGCTGTCCGTGCATTTGGAATTGAGACTAAGGGAAATTTGATTTCACTCTGGGTAGCTGGGCCTATAATACGAATACAGGCATGAGGTGAAAATTCCATTTTAAGTCCTGTAATAAGAATGATCAACAACATTTTTATACTCATTTACCATTTACAAATCATTTCCACATGCCTTTTATCATTGAACAATCTATTTTACAGATAAGGCTATTTAGTCTATCAGAGAATAAGTAATCTGTATTCATATAGATAATAGAGATAGCCATCTGCCGTCATATAGCCTGGGGAGCAGAGAAAGAAAGAATCAAGCTGACATGCAGAAAGGGGCACAGATGAGATGGAGTGAGACACAGAAAAGTCCTGACCACTAACACAGTGTCTGGTTCCAGGTCAAGCCTAGCTACATTCTTACCCCTGGGTTCCTTGAGAACCCCAGAGTCTTTAGAATAAATTTTTCCTTTTTGCCTAAGCTAGCTAAAGTAGGTCTCTGTTATTCACAAGCAAGAGTCCAGATGACTGCACATTTCAACTTTGACAGTCTTCGTTTTAAAACAGATACACTCACCCTAAAGCAAAAAGAGTTTGCATTCAATAGTCCACTTAGGCAGGAGAGATCCTGGTATACAGCAGTGTCTAGCATATACTTTAGTGGTAGGTGCTCATATAAAGTTTGCTGAATGAATGAGTGAATCAATGAATAAATGAATAGAGGCATGTGTTCCAAATAACCTGGAATGAACTTAAGCTGATATTCAGATAGGTCTCAATGCCCATGAGTGTATGACTATTCAGTTTTTAAATCTTATTGACCATTGACCTATGACTTTCGAAGCTGGTTGAAAGGCAGGGCTACATAGTGGTTACAAATAATGGCACTGGAGTCAAACTGATTGCATCCCAATCGTTGCCTTGCCTTCAGGTCTCTTTAGACCTCAGTTTCCTCATCTGTAAAATGGGGATAATTGCAATATATATCACAGATATTTCGATGATTACAAGAGATAATCCATGAACTGCACATGGTATATAGTAAGTGCTAAAAAGTTAATGACTATTATAATGATCTGGGGGCAACTTTTAAAGACAAAGCAGCAACATGTTCAAATCTCACTTGATGCACTCTTTTTGATGAGCTGCTCTTATCATCATTTATCCAACTTTTCTTTTTGACTTCTTCTCAGCTGTAGGCTTCAGGGCAGCTTAGTGGTAGACTTCTTCCAGAATATTCACCTGGGTGCCAGTACCTTTGCTTCATCTAGTGACAGTCCTCTGAAGACTCCTAAACATTCTGTTCCCTTCTGATCCCTCCAGTCACTTCTTTAGATTTTAAAATTTTTGTAACCCAAAAGTGTGATACCAGGAGAGCTGACACTACTCAGGATGAGATTTCTCTCTCATCACAGAATTTTCTGCCATTCTGCACATCTACTTAAAGTGTTTTTGAAGTGTTAATGTTGTAGGAATATCTATTAAAGTATTTACGAATGGAATGACACATCTTAGGTTTGTTTCAAAATAGTCAAGAAGCGGGGGGTGGGTTGAGAAAGCAATGAAACAGAGAAGGCCGTGAAAACTGAATGATAGGTACCTAATGGCTCATGATATCTACTTTTTTACATGTCAGAAATTTTTCTTAATAAAAAGCTATATCTAGAAATATTCTTGAGCACCCATTAGCCCTTACTTAGCCTGAGCTGTGTATAATTTTATTCATATGGAGTGTAGTTCTGATTTTCTTACATCTCTTGCTTCAGGCAATGCCTTGAAATCATAAATGGCTGCCAAAAGAAGCAGAAGGTCCATATCCTGTGCACACAGAAGATATTTGAGCACAATTTAGATAAAGTTTTAAACTGGTTTCATTTCTGTTTTGATACTAATGAATGAAATAGGTAAGAAGTCCTAGCAGAAACTCTCTCTTTACTGGGGACCTTGGCTGATAATTTTCTGTTTACAACCAAAATGATAAAACATGTGCTGCTCCATGATACAGGTGTAGTGTGTTAGCAAATACCCTTTAAAAGACACATGCAACAGAAGCTAAATCAAAAGCCAGTTGAAAAACTGTCTCCACCTTGGATGACAGAGGGTTTTTGTTAATGCCTTGCCATCAATACACCAAATGTATCATAGCAACAGTAACCGGATGCTACTAACAAGAAACTCCTCCCAACGTTTAACCTTGTTGCAACCTTCACAGAAGGTTCTTGCCATGGCATTGCTGACAACAGCAGGCATCAGTTATGTTGTCCTAAACAACCAAGGACCATGGTAGAGCATCAGGAAGTGGCTGCCATTCTCTGATGGGGCCAGTCACTCAGGAAAAAGGGGATAAATTAGAAAGAAAATAATTATAATCTGTACTGTGATCATTGCCTTTATATGACCATCAGTGCTGATCATCTGTCTTCAAGGCCCAGTGGAATTGGGGATTGGTTTTCATGTGCCGCCTTTTTCATACAAAGACTCAGGCTTTCAGCTGTTGCTGGTAGCGAGGGTCCACGGCCACACTCCTTCCTTCTCACCCCCCTTTAAAACAAACACGTGGTGGAAAGCCAGCTGGTAGGGTTAGGGAAGCAGGGTATGGCCAAAGAAGGGAGCCAAGCTAACTGCTCCCCATGGGGATGCAGCCCTGACCTTGGCCTCATTAGCTTTGGGCTCTGACTGAGCTAAACCAACCCAGATGGCTTTAGGAATAAGGTGAAGACCCACTTCAGAAAAAAACTAGAGAAACAAATTAACAGCTTGCTAGCCTTAAAACGATGGGGAGGTGTGGGAGGAAAGATGTTCTAGTGGATTTTCATAGTGAAAACTTCAAAGAACTTTTCAAGTTGCATATGTTTTACTATTATTAATATTATATTTTCAGCTAAAGGTGATGAAATCTAGTTTATTTTCTCCAAATAGAAGTGAGTTTTAGATTTCTAAAATATCAGAACAACAAAGCTTTTACTTTTTCCTAATAACACTTTTCAAGGGAGAGAAGAGACCTACTATTGCATTTAATTCTCACACCAATGCTACACACCCTGTTAGGTAATATTATCATCACCATCCCTTGAAAATTGTGACCTGGAGATATTAACTAATTTGCCCAAGGTCATATGTCTAGTAAATAGTGGAAGCAGCTTGAATTTAGGTCAGTCCATCCTTGAAGCCCTCCAGCTTTCCACAGCACCCCATTGCTTACTAATTCTGAGTAGCAGCAAGCAAGTACAGGAGTGTTTTCTAAGAATATCTGTGAGGTTTAAAACCAAGTTGACACTGCTTATCAAATCATTAAATCACGTCAGAAAAGATACTCTGGAGCACTTGATTTGCAACAACTGATTGTGTCTTCCGGCAACTCCCAAAGTTAGGTCAGTGACAATCTTCAGCAAAATGGCTCCCAAATTTATTAGGCTGATTTTCTTCAAGGAGATTTAAAACATATTTTTGTTGTTGGGGGAAACAAAACCCATTCTACGCTTATAGTTGGAGCAATATGGTGCACTGTTTTCTGTGATCCTATGCAAGTGCAGTTCAATGACCTAATTAATGGTTAGTGGACAGCTCTGATGCTAGAGGGCAGAGCAGCCTAGTGGCTCCCCGGGTGGGTTTGGCAAAAGACAGATCAACACTAACACATGCGCAGCAGTTTGTAGATTAGAGTAATAGTTTAGTAAATGGCGGCTATTATTATGACTTGTATTATTGCACTTTCCTTTTATTTTCTCTTTGCCCATCCATGGGGAAACTTCTTCCAGTACTTCAGGCCAGGGTTTCTCAACCTCAGCACTATTGACATTCTGGACTGGACAATTCTTAGTTTCAGGGGCTACCTTATGCACTGTAGGACGTTCAGCAATAGCATTACAACTAGGGTGAGGTGAATGAAGCACTTGCCCTGGGCATGAAATTTAAGAGGACACCAAAAAAACTCGTTAATCAAGATAAGTAATATTTTTAAATATTTTGAAAACATCTAAATTAGTGCCCCAAAACTCCATGATGAACAAAATATCAAAATTTTAAATAAAGGTAAAATCAATATTCCTAAATTTTCCTTTTGTTTCAGGCTCCAAAATGACTCAGCATGGCACCGTAACTGATCCTCTGTTTAGCAGCATCTCAGACTTCTACTGTAATTGATCCTCTGTTTAGCAGCATCTAGTAGCATTCCCCACCCCCACCTCCGTCCCGACCCCCACCCCCAGTTATGACCAGCAAAAATGTCTCTAGACATTTTCAAATGTCTGCCGTGTGGCAAAATTGCCCCTAGCTGAGAACCACTACTAAAGGCATAGAGGATTAGGGACACTCTCCCTCATTTAAAAAAAGAAAAAAAAAAAAAACATAAAAGAAGCTAATGGGGCACGACAACAGTATGGCTAAGGACAGGACTCTGTATCACACAGACTTGGGTTCAAATCTCAAGTTTGACATTTGGTAGATGTGTGACCTTATGTGTTACCATCCTGTGCTTCAGTTCACCATCTGTAAAGTAGAGACGATAATAAATTCCATGCCATAGGGTTGCGAACATTAAATAATGATTTGTGTAAATCGTTCAGGACAGTACATGATGCATGGCAAGACCTCAAAAACATTAGTCACTATTATTATTGAGAAGTAATCAGTGGGCTGGGCATGCCTCTCCCATCAGTTTTTGTGCTAGAGTGATAGGACTGCTCATTTTTCTGAGCAAATGGAGACTGGTTCTAGAGGAAAGGACGTAGTATTTCCAATGGCTTAATCTTCAGGTATACCAGTGCTGGTGATTCTTCTCCTTACGGAAGAAAATATTCAGTTTGTTTCATGATTAAACATGTTCAAATGCTAATCTTAGTGTCTCTCATTGCCAGTTTAGAGCTTTGAAAAACTTGATTGCCATTCAGAGAAAATGTTTGTTGTTAAGGCTGAAAAGTTCAACCCACCAACATATCCTTACATCATTACTTTAACCAATAACAGGAAAACTTACAAATCCAAGATACAACTAGAATTCAGCAGCATCACAAATATTATTTTGAACATAACTTAAAAACTAATAAGGGCTGAGTTGTTTTCATCTAAATGCAGACTAAAGGAAAATAACAACAATATCGAGCCGCATTCAAATGCTTCAGCCCTGTAATACCCATTTCAAGGAAAATCATACATGGCTGTCTTGCTTTTAGCTTATTTTAGTTTTTCTTACGGTTTTGAATGTGGTAGATAAAATATTGCTTCTCTAAGTCCAAAGTCATAGTTTTAATTTTTTAACCGCTTCTTTGAAATATAATTCATGTACAATACAATTTGCCTAATTAAAGTATACAACTCAATGGCTTTTAGTATATTTGCAGTTGTGCTTCCATCACCACATCTAATTTTAGGATATTTTCAGAAAAGAAACTCTGCATCACTTAGCCATCACTCATGACAACCACCACCATTTTCTCCTTCCCCTAGCCCTTGGAAAACGCTAATTACTGTCTGTACAGATTCACCTATTCTGAATATTTTGTATATATGCACCCTTTTGTAACTGGCTTCGTTCACTTGGCATAATGTTTTCAAGGGTCACCCATGTTATAGTACATATCAGTACTTCAATCCTGTCTGTGGCTGAATAATATTGCATTGTAAGGATATACCATATTTTGTTTATTCATTTATCTATTGGTGGACATTTGGATTGTTTTCCTCTTTTGGCTATTATGAATAATGCTGCATAAACATGTGTACAAGTTTTTGTGTGGACATAATATTTTCAGTTCTGTTGGGTATATACCTAGGAGTGAAATTGCTGGGTCATATAACACTATGTTTAACACTTTGAAGAACTGCCAGACTGTTTTCCAAAGTGGCTGTACCTTTTTACATTCCTGCTAGCAGTGTAAGAGGGGTCCAATTTCTCCATATCCTGGCCAACACGTGTTATTATCTGACTTTTTGATAATAGTCATCCTAGTAGGTATGCAGTAATCTTTCATTGTGGTTTTGATTTGCCTTTTCCTGATGACTAATGATGTTGAGCGCCTTCTTATATGCTTGTTGACCATTTGTATAGCTTCTTTAGAGAAGTCATGGTTTCACTCTCATACTCTAAGAGGTGTTTGGGAAGTATTATGCCATAAGTAGGACCATCTGGAATAGAAATAGGGATGCTGATAAAATATATATTTCCATCGCCATTCCAACACATGACTGAATTAATTAGCTTGACCGACAGAAAAAAAAAATTCTTCTAATGGCAACAAAAATTAATCTATCTGTGTGGCCTTAGCTGAAGGTGAACAGAAACTAGGTAATGGGGAAAGTTTGTTTAGCATGAAAAACAATTTATATTTATCTAAGCCTCAAAACTGCAGAACATCTTATTGAAGCCTGGATTCTGCCAGTACCTGTCAGGTCATTGGCATGTGCACTTGCGCACCTCAGGGTAACAGCAAAAGTCTAACTTGGGTGCTCTTTATTTCTTCCTCAACTGAGTCAGTTTCACTGTGCTTTCAGTTGATCTCATAGAAATTTTTTCCTCCATGTTTGGAAAAAAAATTCATGTGTTTCTTTCCTCTGAAAATAAATTCACTAGAAGAACAGTATGAATATACAGTCCATGCATACTGGATTATGATATCAGGATCATTTAGGAGGATGTGTAGTATTACAATTAAAGGTCTAGGGCTGAGATGACTACCCATCTCTGGAAGAACTCTGGATAGCCTGATAAATTCAGATATTTGGAAATACTTGTTCAATAGTCTGTGACAAATAGGGAAGGCAAAGGAAAACAGAGCTCCAAGAGTCATTAATTTAAATTAATTAACCCAGTGACGTTGTCATAGAATTTTAGCCCCACTGCAGAACTCAAATGAATACAATGTTTCAGGTAGGTAAGCTTTTTTTTTTTTTTTTTTTTTTTTTTTTGTGGTTGTGGGATGTTTATTTACAATGAACTGCGGAAGAGGGTTAATCTAATGGGATGCAGGACTGCATTGGATGGTGAAATGCTTTGTGACCAGCATCCATTTGAGGTATCAATTAACTTTTAATTCTTGGAGGGAAACAAAAGCAGCCTTGCACAAAGCCTAAATTGGGGGTGGTATAAGGGGCACAGAGCTCATGGAACCTTAGGCCTGCTACCTTTTTGTAGCAAGGAAAGGCCTCCTTATGTAACACAAAGGGATTGAAGAGTAGGGAGGGAGAAGGGTGAATTGGTGTGTGGCCTGTTAACTCAATGATGTTTCTAAAGCCTGAATGGAAGAGTCAAAGCCACCCAAGTCACAACAGTGCTAAGTCAACAGCTTGGCCGAGACAGCATGACCTGAATGGAAATGCAAATGGTTCAGTCCAATAACTTCTTGGGGTGTCACTTGGTCCACCAGCTCTTGCATCCCTGGAACTTTTCAACTGCATACAGGACAGCAAATCACCTGAGTAGACCCCGTATCCAAACTCCAAGGAAAACCCAAAATATACCAATCCAAATTAAGAAAACAAAAAAATTGTGTGGTGGTAATTCCCAACATAAAAAGAATATTTACTGTGCTGAAGCTTTCCCTAAAGGCTCCTTTTCAGCTATCCACCATGTGATTTTCAAAAAGCATCAGCTGTGGTGCTAAAGAAGAGTCTCATGTTCAACAGGGAAGAAAATTCTTTCCATGAAGTGCTGTTGTGGACATGCCCGGCTTCCAACCACCAGCCAACACAGGAGTACATAATTAGTTTGTTTTCCAAAGAGAGTGCTACCTCATGCTTTTCTTCAAATTCAATCAAAACATGTACTTTCTAAATAGAAACATGTTCATTTGGAATCCTTTTGCATGAGCAGCTGTCTGGGCCAGGCCTGGCCGAAGAGCCATTCATCCCTGCACTCCAGCCAGTAAATGCTCAGCTTTGTTCACCCCTACCAGCGGAGGCAGTCAGACTATGTCTATTGGGCAGGGGGCTTTAATGATCTGAGGCAGGTGTCCGCAGAGGCTGCCCAGGTGAGGGGGGTCAGCCTGTGTGCCATGACTCACTCACTTGTCCTCAGTTTACAAAGCCCATCCTCATTAATTACTGCCACTAGTGTGTTCATACACACAAGTGAAAGGAGTCCACTCAAGGCTGCTTGGGGCCTTTGCTACTATTTAAGAGCTCTGAAGACAACCAAACGCCACTGTTTTCAAAGATGGGGTGGGGGGGGCGGCGGTAAAGCACTCTACAGAACTTCTACAAAATGAAATCATAATAATATGAAAGAAATAAGCAGCTGCTAAGGCCTAATAAAGAAGCTGCCCAAAGCACAAAGATGTCCTTTTGGCAAATGCTCAGCAAGGCTAAAAGAATCATATTGTCAAGTTCCCAAAAGGTAAGGAAAAGGTTTTGTTCTTGCCCTTAGTGAGTTTTTAAAAGTCAATGCAGGAGACAAGCCAAATTGACAGGGAAGAAAAATCACCTCTCATTTTGTTTCATGTTTTTGCATTCTTAAAACCCCACCCTATATAATGCCTTATTTTATCCCCCGCAATCCAGTGAGGGAGGCAAGGCACTAATAGCTGTACATGGCAGATGAGGAAAATAAGTTCAGAGAAGTTAAGGGACTTACCCATAGTCACACAACTAATCACTGTGAGAGTCAGGGCCAGAATCCAGGTGTACTTGCAAATGGAGCTGAAGTCTCAGCCACAATTAGAGTCACAGAGGTGGTCTCACAAATCGCAGGGGAATGCAGCTGGATGCAACCTAGGTTAACAGTGCAAGCTTTGTCAGGAAGGAAATTGGCTTTTGATGGCCTGGAAGGAAGAGTGAGCTCTTTTGTCCAAAGAGCTCACCACTGGCATTGGAACCCAATTTGTGATGCTCTGTTTACTTTGGCCAGACGGGAATTTAGTGTTTCTACAAAAACATTGCAGGACCCTGGAGTTTCTCATGAATGCAGAATAACATTTTCTGAATTCTCTCCACTCCTGCACAGAAAAATTCTTCTCCAGGAATAACCAGTTTTCACCTCTCTGCTGACTTCAGGGTCCATTTGGGCATGTGTTATTTTATTATGACCCACCTTATTTCAAAAAGAATTTTAGGAGGCTGAATTAGTGTCCAGGGAAACTGACCTAATGTGAGATCATTTTTCATTGTGATATAGTCTGCCCCACAGGCACAGAAAGAAAAAAGCTGCCTCTGTAGGCTAGTGATCAAGAATCAGACAATCTCTGGGTTCAAATTCCAGCTCGGCCAATTGCCATCTATCTATGTGGCCTGGGACCAATAACAAATCTCTTTCAACATTAGTTGCCCGATCTGGAAATAGGGGGTAATAATAAAGATTAAATTAGATAGTACACAAAACCCACCCATACCAATGCCTGGTGTGTGAGGTAAGTTCATTAAATTTTAGCTGTTAAATTATTAGCTTTCTTGTTTTGACATTTAAGTGAGTTATTAACTATTAAATAGCGAGCACAGTGCCAAACACATGATAACTGCTGTGTTATTATTAGCTGCTATTGTTACTATCATTTTCTCATTCTGCTCTCCTCCTCACATGTCACACTATAGGCCAAACTCATCTCCCACCTCCTAGCCTTTGTACATGCTGTTGCCTCTGATTGGGCTGAATTTCCCTTCTTGATTTTGTCTGATAACTTGGGTTCTCTTTCAAGACTTAGACCAGGGGGCAAGTCCTCTAGGAAGCTTTCTAAAAAGTCCCAAAGAAGAGAATGATTCCCCTCCTCTATGCTCTTATGACACCCAATATGCTTCCCCAACAACAACACTCACCACACTATCTTGTATTCTCAGGTCTTCTATACTATGCTGTGTGTTCTTTCAGGAAAAGACAATCTCTCTTTCAACCCTTTAATTCTAACACCTAGCAGAGAGTAGACATAAATTCACATAGTGAAGAAATGATTTGTGACAGCAATCATGACTATAATTACCAATAACAGAAAAGCCTGCCATTTTGTCTAAACTACCTAAAGACCCCTAAAGGTAAAAGTGATCCCCAGTAGGGCCCTGGAAGTAAACAGGGAGCACAGGTTTGCTTCCTGACTCCTCAGGATGACTTCCACCCATTGTCTCCCCAGGCAGCAGCTGAAGTACAGCATTGGTGAAATCTGACCTGTCACCTTGGACTAAGGGATAGGTGAATGAAATCAAACAGATCCAAATAACAACAGAGTTATGTACCATTAAATATACTGAACCTAAGTAGACCAGTTGACTAGATTTAGGAAGTCATCACTATGAGGCTCAAGAATTAAAAACAATTTAAGCACTATAAGCAGCCAGCTGGAGTAGTGCCTCCAGTGGATCCAGGACTCTTCCACCTGCCCTATGCAAATAATCTCAACAAGCATCTCTTGAGGCTTGATAATCCAAATCTCAGCAACTATCATTTGCCAAGCACCAAACACGCTGGTCAGCTGTCATCCTTGCAACTGAGTTAGAGGAGAGTTATTATTTCCACCCATCTTACATATGAGGTCACTCATATATTTCCACCCATCATACATATCAGGCTCAGGTTAAGTGACTGGCCCAGGGTTATAGAACCAGTCAAAGCCAGGAGGGATTTCCAGTGTGGTATTTTTGAAGCCAACAGTCAAGCCTTATTGACCCTATAGCCCATATTTGTAGCCATGCCACAATACTGCCAGCAAAGTGACCTAAGAGTCAGGCACTGGAAGGCTATGGCTTTTTTTCTCCAGGGGCTCCTATTCTAGAGGGACACACAGGCATATTAACAGATAACCACACTGAAAGACAGACAGTGATCAGGGCCATAATAGAACTATCCATAAAATGAGACAGGACCCTAGAGAAGGGGGTGATTAAGTGTAACTGGCAGGAATTTAGAAATTCTTTTTTTCCACAACTAAATCTCAAAAGC
Source organism: Pongo abelii (assembly GCF_028885655.2). Classification (NCBI taxonomy): domain Eukaryota; kingdom Metazoa; phylum Chordata; class Mammalia; order Primates; family Hominidae; genus Pongo; species Pongo abelii. The sequence goes on along the minus strand of NC_072008.2, from coordinate 146,379,556 downwards.
TGGCCTTCTTCCTTAGACTTTGCAAACCCTATTTATTTTGCTCTCACTCAACCCCCTTCCTCATTTCATTTATTTCCTTTCCTTTAGTGTCTATTCTTTCTGAAGCAGGCGTAACATCCTTAAGCCGCCCATCCCCTCATGGTTCTTACTGGCATTTTCTCTGCCACATTCCACTTATTGTTGGAAAGCAGATTTGAAAAAGGGGTGGAGGTTTGGATTAGATGACTTCTAAGATTCCCTCTAACTCAGAAAGTGGAAGATTCTCGGAATAAAGTGCTCAGATGCACAGACAGCCTCCAGAGCAAATTTCAGAAATTAGCAAAGGCCCACACTCACCACAGCCATGAGCTCATTTAAAAAACTTCAAAATTCCTTCATTGTGTCATACACAGCAAGATCTCAAGCTAGAGTTACCAACAACTTTCTCTTGGCTTTTAAACTTTTTCAATTTTTAACTAACATTTAAAATTTTTTGCAATTTAAAATGTTGGTTAAAAGTTTTTAAATGGAGGCTCTTTATTTTCAAATGGAAATTTGATTCAAATCAAGGTCAAAGGATTAAACAGTGAGTTAGAAATCAGCCCTTGAATTCAAAGCTGATTTTAAGCACAGCAAAATGCCCTTGCTCTTGTCCAACCATCAGGTTTCTACGCTACTCTTGCAATCCCAGGGCATTGAAAATGGAGACCCAGAGGTGACAGTCTTTTTATTCTAGTCCAGGCTTCTATCTATACCATGTTAACAACAGAATTGTTGGCAACTAGATAATGATCATTTAATTCTAAAACATTTTCTAAACCCAGTAATAGGATTAAAGATAATTCACTCTTTCCAGCCTTAGGATACCAGCCACATGTTAACCTCTAGCAGATCCCAATGGCTAGTGGTCATTTCTATGGGCTATTCTTTCATTTAAAACAGCCTCCCCATAAGCAACCAAGGAAAAAGTTAGATAAATTGGACTTTTCCAAAATTGAAAACTTTTGTGCTTCAAATGTCCCCAACAAGAATGTAAAAAGTCAACACACAGAATCACAGAAAATATTTGCAAGCCAAATACAATAGTTTTCCCTTACGCTTGGTTTTACTTTGCACAGTTTCAGTTATGGTCTGAAAATATTAAATGAAAAATTCCAGAAACAAACAATTCATAAGTTTTATATTGCACATCGTTCTGAGTAGTGATGAAATCTCATGTTGTCCTGATCCATCTCACCCAAGACATCAATCATCCTTCTATCCAGAGTATCCATGCTGTATATGCTACCCTCCCACTTACTCACCACCTCAGTGATCAGATTTATATATTAATCTTATATATATATACACACACATATATACATATATATTATATATATACACATATGTATATATACACATATATACACATATGTATATATACACATAGATATACACACACACACACACACACACACACACACACACACAGGGTTTGGTATTATCTGAGATTTCAGGCATTCATGGGGGGTTTCAGAATGTATCCCCTGCAAATAAGGGGGGACTACTGTATCTGATAAAGATCTATCATACAGAATATATGAAGAACTCTTATAACTCAATAATAAAAATATAAATAACCAAATTAGAAGGTGGGCAAAACACCTAATCAGATATTTTTCCAAAGAAGATATATAAATGGTCAGTAAACATATGAAGAAGTTCAACATCATTAGTTATTAGGAAAATGACAGTCAAAACCACAATTAGATACTATTTCCCACCTATTAAGAAAGCTATAATAAAAACACAGATGATGACACATGTTGTGAGGATGTAGAGAAGTGGTGTATTAGTCTGTTCTCATGCTGCTATGAAGAAATACCCGAGACTGGGTTATTTATGAAAAAAAAGAGGTTTAATTGACTCACAGTTCCATATGGCTGGGGAGGCCTCAGGAAATTTACAATCATGGCAGAAGAAACCTCCACACAGGGCAGCAGGAGAGAGAATGAGCACTGAGCAAAGGGGGGAGCCCCTTATAAAACCATCAGATCTCATGAGAACTCACTATCATGAGAACAGCATAGGGGAAACTGCCCCCATGATTTGATTATCTCCATATGGTCCTGTCCTTGACATGTGGGAATTATTACAATTCAAGGTGACATTTGCTTGGGGACACAGAGCCAAACCATATCATTCTGCCCCTGGCCCCTACCAAATCTAATGTCCTCACATTTCAAAACATAATCATGCCCTTCCAACATTCCCCCAAAGTCTTAACTAATTCCAGCATTAACCCAAAAGTCCAAGTCCAAAGTCTTATCTGAGACAAGGCAAGTCCCTTCCACCTATGAGCCTGTAAAATCGAAAGCAAGTTAGTTACTTCCTAAATACAATGGAGATACAGGCATTGGGTAAATATAGCTGTTCCAAATGGGAGAAATTGGCCAAAACAAAGGAGTTGCAGCCCTCATGTGAGCCCAAAATCCGGTAGGGCAGTCATTAAACCTTAAATTTCCAAAATGATCTCCTTTGACTCCATGTCTCACATCCAAGTCACACTGATGCAAGAGGTGAGCCCCCTGGCCTTGGGCAGCTCTGCCCCTCTGGCTTTGCAGGGTACAGTCCCCCTCCCAGATGCTTTCACAGGCTGGTGGTTAGTGCCCGTGGCTTTTCCAGGCACACAGTGCAAGCTGTTGGTTGGCCTACCATTCTGGGATCTGGAGGACAATGGCCCTCTTCTCACAGCTCCACTATGCAGTGCACCAGTGGGGACTCTGTGTGGGGGCTCTAACCCCAGCAGAGGTTATCCATGAGGACTCTGCCCTGCAGCAGACTTCTGCCTAGACGTCCAGGCATTTCCATACATCCTCTGAAATCTAGGTGGAAGTTCCTCAACTTCAATTCTTGACTTCTCTACACCTGCAGAGCCAATACCACATGTAAGCTGCTAAGGCTTGGGGCTTGCACCATCTGAAGCAATGGCCTGAGCTGTACCTTGGCCCCTTTTAGCCATGGCTGGAGCTGAAGTAGCTGGAATGCAGGGCACCATGTCCCGAGGCTACACAGACCAGGGGGGTCCTGGGCCTGGCCTACAAAACCATTTTTCCCTCCTAGGCCTCTAAGCCTGTGATGGGAGGGGCTGCTGTTAAGGTCTCTGACATGCCCTGGTCACATTTTCCCCATTGTCTTGGTGATTAACATTCACCTCCCTGTTACTTATGCAAATTTCTGCAGCCAGCTTGAATTTCTCCCCAGAAAACAGTTTCTTCTCTTCTATCGCACCATCAGGCTGCAAACTTTCCAAGCTTGTATGCTCTGCCTCCTCTTAAACACTTTGCTGTTTAGAAAGTTCTTCTGCCAGATACCCTATATCATCTCTCTCAAGTTCAAAATTTCACAGATCTTTAGGGCAGGGGCAAAATGTTGCCAGTCTCTTTGCTAAAGCATAATAAGAGTCACCTTTGCTCCAGTTCCCAATGAGCTTCTCATCTCCATCTGAGACCACCTCAGCCTGGACTTCATTGTCCACATCACTATCAGCATTTTGCTCAAAGCCATTCAACAAGTCTCTGGGAAGTTCTGAACTTTCCCGCATCTTCCTGTCTTCTTCTAAGCCCTCCAAACTGTTCCAACCTCTGCCTGTTACCAGCTCCAAAGTCACTTCGACATTTTCAGGTATCTTTACAGCAGTGCCCCACTCCTGGTACCAACTTACCATATTAGTTCATTCTCATGCTGCTATAAAGAAATACTCGAGACTGGGTAATTTATAAAGAAAAGAGGCTTAATTGGCTTACAGTTCTGCAGGGCTGGGGAAGCCTCAGGAAACATACAGTCATGGCAGAAGGGGAAGCAAACACATCCTTCTTCACATGGTGGCAGCAAGGAGAAGTGCCAAGTAAAGGGGGAAGAACCCCTTATAAAACCATCAGATCTCATGAGAACAGCACGGGGGAAACCACCACCGTGATACTATTTTCTCCACCTGGTCCTGTCCTTGACACATGGGGATTATTACAATTCAAGGGGAGATTCTGTGGCGACACAGATCCAGGCCGTATCAAATGGGAACCCTCATACATTTCTAGAAGAATTGTAAAATGCTTGTTTTCTGTAGAAAACAGTTTGGCAGTCCCTCAAAAAGTTAAACAAAGAGTTACCACGTGACCCAGCAATTCCAACTGTATGCTCAAGAGAAATAAAAACATATGTCCACACAAAATGAATGTTCATAGCAACATTATTCATGATAGCCAAAATGTGGAAAGAACCCAAGGGTCCATCAATTGGTAAATAAACAAAATGTGATATATCTCCATACAATGGAATCTTATTCAGCAATAAAAATAAAGTATTTATACGTGCTACAACATGGATGGACCTTGAAAGCATTATATTAAGTGAAAGAAGTTGTACACAAAGGCTCCATGTTATATAATTCCATTTATAGGCAATACTCAGAAAAGTGAATCTATAGAGACAGAAAGAAAGCAGATTAGTGGTTAGCCTAGGAGCTTGGAGGACAGCAAGTGAAGTGACTGCTAATGAGTACAGGGTTTCTTTTATGGATTGATAAAAATTTGGGGGTATTAGATTGGGAATTAAATTGTGGTGAAAGTTACACAACTTTGTCAGTAAACTGAAAACCACTGAATTATACACTTTGAATGAATTTTATGGGGTGTGAATTGTATCTCAATCTTTTAAATGTGGAAAAATAGCACTGTATTCAAGTGTCAGAGATCCGAGGGGCAAAACTGCACTAGGGCTGCTGCTAGTCTTTCTGTGTGATAAACAGACTCACATTTATATGTGTTCAGTTGGAATTTATTGAATACATACTAAGACAGACCAATGCATATCATAGAGACCCGAAATACAGTTCATCACTCCCGAGTTCTGATTTACTGGGGGCTGAGTTAGGTCCATCAAGCATCTGGTTGGATCCTTCGAAACTATATAGCTATACATTCGAAGACCTCCAAATTCCCTGGCCTTCAGACACTCTGAACTCTTTTTCTTTTGTGAAAACTCCATTTCCCCCTCCTGTCTTTGTTCATGCTCTGCCCCTTACTCAAATTAACAAGATTCTACTTAATTTTTAGGCATCACCAGGTGCAAATTCTCTCTCTCCTATGAAGTAGTGCATTGGTACCTAAAAAGGGACTTAATAAAGGTTTGTTGGTTGAGTGAACAAATGAATGACTTCAGTTATGCAGCCCTCTAAGTAGATGTGAAGAAATAAAATTGACCATAGTTAGTGGAAGCCCTTGCTTAATTTCTTCAGGAGTCATTGAAGCAGTAGAGCAGGTGAGTGAACAGGCCTGGAAGTGAGGTTATGTTCCTGGATGGGGGTTCCAATTCATATCTGAGTTTTGCATAGAAACAATGGAATAGTATGGTCATTCTCAGGCTTATATCCACCAGGACACACGTGACAGAAGCAGCTCACATACAGGGCTGGTTCCCAGAGGCTTAATCAAGGTTATGCAAGTTTTCACCTTGTTCTCTCAATCGGGCAAGCATTTCAGAATGCAAGTGAATGAAAGCAACATTTTCATAAGAACAAACTTGAACTAGGTCTAATTTACTAAAACAGGCAACCATTTACAAACTTCAGATCCTTACTTATTAGTAGAAACACATCATTTGGAACCCAACTCACAACTGATTGTGACACAACAAAGTGTGACTATACTGCAGATGAGGACCACTGGTGCCCGAGGAAGTCATATTTCTGTAGAAAGGCTGGAATGGCAAACTTGTTAAGGAAATAACCATAAACTACAAATGGTATCTTGGTGCAAGGAAATGCTTTCTAAAGTACATGCATAGCATAGGTTTAACAGATCACACAGAACCCAACACAGTAAAATTGTATTTAATCTGGTGTTGTATATAGCATATCACGCAGCTCTCTCATCCTGCCTTATAATTTCTCTTCATGTTTGCTACAACAAATCCAGAGGAGAAGGAACACTACTGCGGTTATAGATTCAAAAGGACTTCTCTGGAGAAATTTGCTCAGGAACCCAAAAAGATTTTATAGAAAGATGATCATTTGAATTTTTTTTTTTTTTTTTGAGACAGACTCTCGCTCTGTCGCCCGGGCTGGAGTGCAGTGGCGTGATCTCGGCTCACTGCAAGCTCCCCCTCCCGGGTTCATGCCATTCTCCTGCCTCAGCCTCCCGAGTAGCTGGAACTACAGGTGCCCACCACCACACCTGGCTATTTTTTTGTATTTTTAGTAGAGAAGGGGTTTCACCATGTTAGCCAGGATGGTCTCGATCTCCTGACCTCATGATCCGCCCACCTCAGCCTCCCAAAGTGCTGAGATTACAGGCATGAGCCACCGCACCCGGCCTCATTTGATATTTTTTAATGTGATCCAAGGATAATTGTTTTGCTGCCTTTTCCCCCCTGAACTTTACCAGCCTCCCACTAGCAGAAATAGGCATTAACCAAACATGCTATTTACCTTTCTTCCTGCCTTTAAAACAAAGTTCTGCTTTTTTGAGCTATCTCATCAGCACTAGCTTTGGGCACAAGGGAGTACAAGTCAACTCCCTCACTTAAAGTGCATAAACTCACCCTGTTGCACAGAATTTGTCATCCTACAATTCTTTGAGACTTGTTTCACAAGGTTGCAGAGCCCTAAAGCTCTGGCTTGATGATGGCCAAAGTGAAAGGTGCACCAGCCCAAGTTTAACCCCAGATCCACAATATGAAAAGTCTTCTGCATTGACCTTGTAAGGGAGGATGACAACCATCATTAGAGCTGTTTTTTTCCCTTTTATCATCAGTTAAGAATTGAATATAGAATGATTATGAAATAATAGGACTAACCCTTATTTAAAAAAACATAGCAGGACTCACTCCTCCAAATGTTTATATTCTTATATCTTAAATCCTTTGAAAGCCCTTCCAGCCTCATTTCTGATGATTAATCTTTGACCGCTACCACATGCAAGGCACTAATGTATAAGTTAAAAAGCTGTGCATCCTAGTTTAATTCTATTTATGAAATGCATTTTTGTTCATCTTATATACTCATGTAATATATAAAGTTAAATGAATAAGACTTAAAATGTTTTCAGGCTGGGCATGGTGGCTCACACCTGTAAACCCAGTACTTTGGGAGGCCAAGGCGGGAGGATCACTTGAGGTCAGAAGTTCGAGACCAGCCTGACCAACATAGTAAAACTCCATCTCTACTAAAAATACAAAAAGAAAAGAAAAGAAACAGCCAGGCATGGTGGCATGCACCTGTAGTCCCAGCTACTCAGGAGGCTGAGGCAGGAGAATAGCTTGAACCCAGGAGGCAGAGGCTGCAGTGAGCCAAGATTGCACCACTGCACTCCAGCCTGGGTGACAGAGCAAGACTCCATCTCAAAAAAAAAAAAAAAAAAAGACTTAAAATGTTTTCATATTATTTAAAAGTAAATTTTTTCTTTGGAAGTACTATGGCATCTGACTACTTCATCTTCTTTGTCTTACAAGGCTTGGTAATTAGCTACTGAAGCATATCGTATAACAACACTATTACAAGCCAGAAAAAGCCAGAAGAAGGCCTAGATTTCTTACATTTTCCTGCTATCCTCTGTGTTGTTTTCTCTCACTTGAATTTTACTCAATATATTTTCAAAGTCTTTTTTAATTATTTCCCTTCAATTACTCCCCTTTACAAAATATAGCATTTCTGTGACTCTATAAGTTCCTAAGATTAGCTTCTTCTGTTGACTTTATAAAACAGATGTTTGTCAACATTCGCTCATTCCTCTGCTTTTTACTGTAGGCATGTGATTAGTACCTAGTCTAAAGGTTTTCAAATTGTTTGCATATTTCAAGGTATTAACTGTGCTGAAGATGGTTTTTCTGCCTCCTATTCCTTCAAACGATGGAGAAAGGGCCAAAGAAGGATTAGAATGGTTCTATTTGCTCAAGAAATCAGGCAAGCACATCATGCCAGGATGACATAAATCAATGAGGTCTGGATTTGTGAAGCATCTCAAGTTACATTTTAAAGAGAACAACTTTGAAAAAGCACAGAATACATTTTATTAGGAACCTTCCCCCTGGTTTCCTAGACCTTAATATGATTTGGATTTCTCTCTGGCCATTTATTTAACAATCCAGTAAGCAGTAACTGAGGGTTTCCCATGTGTAAATTACATTGTCAGTCTCTGTGTGGGACACAGAGATAATTAAGATGTGGGCCCTGCTCCCAAAGAACTTGGTCTAAAGAGGTTTAGATGAAAATAACTCTAATATGAAGGAAAATTAGCTAAATGCTGTAGTAGAAATGTATTATATATTGCCAACAGAGAATTGGTAAAGAAGAGACTAATTCTGGCTGGCTCTGTCAGGCATTGTGGAGGGTTTAATATTTAAGTGGAGCCTTAAAGTTTGGTTAGGACTTCCTTTGTAATCCATGTTGGAAGGATGAAGGGGTAGGATTCAGTGGTGACAACAAAATTCAACTGAGGGAGTAGAGTGGATCCTGAAATGCTGGAGATCTGTTCCTTCCCATCTGTAACCCACTCACTTAAACAACAGCAGCTTCACTTCGGCTATTGTGGTTATCAAGGCTCCACGTATGTTTTCCTTTGACCTGTAGGCTCTGCTGTTAAAAAGAAGTTTGAAAACCACTGGATAAGATTATCATAAAGGGCCCATCCAGCACTAACCTTCTATGAATCACACAATAGATGAGGCATCACTACAAAAAGAAATATTTTGTTTGACAAAACATAGCAGCAGAAATTGTGAACATAGGTGAGCACTTACTATGGACCTAGGGTACTACAAATATTACCATTTAATTCATGCAGCAACCCTATTTGGGTAAGTAGAATTATTATCCTGATTTTATAGGCAAGAAAACTAAGATTAGAGGAGTTAAATAACTTTCCTAAAGGCACAGAGCTAATAAAGTGGCAGAGCCAGGATTCAAATACAGGAAGCATGATGCCAAAGGGCAAACTCCTATTACCATTCTATGCCTCCCTGAGCATGGTAGAGCTCATATATTATTCAGAGGAGGGCTGGCCCCTTGCAAGATTGTCCTTTTTTTGGTGAGACAAAGTCTCGCTCTGTTACCCAGGCTGGAGTGCAGTGGCACGATCTCAGCTCACTGCAACCTCTGTCTCCTGGGTTCAAGTGATTCTCCTGCCTCAGCCTCCCAAGTAGCTGGGATTATAGGCACCTACCACCACGCCTGGCTAATTTTTGTATTTTTTGGTAGAGACGGGGTTTCACCATGTTGTCCAGGCTGGTCTCGAACTCCTCACCTCAAGTGATCCACCCGCGTCGGCCTCCCAAAGTGCTGGGATTACAGGCGTGAGCCACCGCACCCAGCCAAGATGGTCCCTTTCAAAATGTACACACCTATGCCAGTTATGCTATCATAGCCATTTTGGGGAAGAAACACTTGTTTTAGAATCATCTCTAGAATTGGGAGCACTTTCTTCTGAATGTCCTAAATTTTGGCAAATCCTTCTTGTCAGAAGTTGGTGATTAAAAAAAAAAAAAAGTCAAAAGTGACTGGAGTCAGGTCTTCTAAAAAAGTACAAGACGCAGCTGGGCAATGGCAAGATGGTCAACAGTACAGTGCCAGTAAGAGGGCAGGTGACGGATGTTCCCACACGGTGTGTATGTCAGCTCAGAAGTAGCATTGCAAAGACAATTATAGCTGTGATGTTGGAAGGTACATCTGGGCGCCCAAGGTAACTACTTCAAAGGACAAAACTCTTTTGGCTTTGTAAAATCTAGTGGGCATATTTCAAAAAATAAAGTTTCAGTGGCATGCCATGAAGGAACAGAAAACCATTTTTACTGATCTGCTCTGCCTCTCAGCAACTGAACACACATGGTCAAGTCTTTTAACATCTGTGAGCATCAATTTTCTCCTCTATCTAATAGAGACAATAAAACACAACATGGAATACCACTGTAGGGATTTGACGAGAAAAAAAAAAAAAAATGTGTAAAGCAGCCAGTACCATGCCTGAACCTAAGTAGGTACTCCAAAAAGGAAGGTATTATTGTTTTTGAGCTGTTTATTAAATGTTATCTGCAGATTTGGGAGTTTGAAATGGCTTTTACTTCAAACCAGACATACTTTGGAGTTTTTTCCCTAAGTGCCATAGCTGGGTAGTTTATTCTAATATGATGTGACATGTTTAGGCATGGAGAGTAAGAAATGAGTGTGTTTTGAAAACCAATCAAGCTCCTGGAAAACATTTATTGAAAATGCAATCTGCCACCACGGTATTTAACTCATTCAGGCTGCTAATAAACACTCTTCTAGTATCTCAGAAAGCATGGTTTAAAGAGAAATTTTCTGACCACAATAATTGCATCCCTTTTATAGCAATTGTCTTTCAAAAAAAAAATGACAGTTCTATATTGATAGGAAAGCAGGTGAACTTGGAATGAAATGTAAAGCTTTGTGCATACAGCTTGTTTTCCGTGGCATGGGAGGTCTGCTTTTGAAAGCAAGCAAAGTGTTCATTTATTAAGAAAAAAAAAACAGTTCTTTGGGCTCCTGCTAAGTGTTTTGGGGCTCAGCAATTATCCAAAACTCAGGTTATAGATTCAAACCTCCCTCCCACCCACTCCCCCACCTCCCTGAAAAACAGGAAGTCTTACTGTGCCTGCATGATGTCTTCATCCCTGCAATCTTGCTGTGACTTGGGCTGAATATTATGTGAAGCAAGTCACAAAAGAGAAAAGCTGAAGGCAGGTGCAGGAACAAGACGCTGTGCTCCTTGGGGAGGGCCTTAGGTAAGTAGCTACAAGAGTTGTGCATGCCAATCAAAGACGGGCAAGGGTCAAGCTCCCTTTTGTGCACAAACAAAGACTAATTGCATGTTCATAGCTGTAGAGTCTGCAGGCACTAATTCGAGAGAAGAACTATAAAAACCTTGGACTCCCACCTCCCAACAGTGGCTAAGGCAAAGCGGAGGGCTCAAGGAGCCCAATGACTGTCAACCAGCTGGGCCTCTCCCGGCCTTCTCCACAGCAACACAGGGGCTCCCACGTGGCTACCATTTCAGAAATGAAAATAAGCCATTTTGTGGAAACTGAAAGGATAGCTGTGTGTACATAACGTCAAGCCAATGAGCAGCAATGCAAAAGGCTCTGAGCCACTTAGCTTCCTTTGAAGCACAAGGCCCAATACTGTTGGCCTGGCTTTTTCAATGAATCGACCAAATTACCTGGCTCTTTAGACATCTTACAGACATGACTGGTCAGTGTAAGTTTTTCTTTTCTTATATTTGAAAACAAAGGTCTGTTAGGGTGGTTTGTTCCATTTTGTAAGGAACCATTTTGAATCAAGTTACCATTAAGGCTGAGCGACTGCAGAAGTAGCTTTTGAATTTGTTATTAATCATAGCTTACATTCATAGACCACTTTCTCATTTCCAAAACACTTTCATGTATTCATTCCCTAAGTATTTTTTGGTGCTGCTACTACAGGTAAAGCACTGTAGTGTTAGCCAAATAGCAACCATGCTCATTAAGCAGGATGGGCCTGATTATGTTCATTCTACAACCAAGGAAACTCACAACAGCAGTTAATGACTTGCTGCAGTCACACAGCCTCTTAGTGACAAAGGCAGGAGAGAATACAAGCTCCCCAGACCCCTGCTCAGTATTAAGCCCACTGCACCTCCCCGCCCTTCCACAGGTGTGTGTAAGGAGCCCTCCAGTGGAGGGCAGTGAGTGCGGTAGAGTACAGGAGTCTTCAAGACTGTACTCTTTCTCAATTAAAAACAAAATAAACACATCTTTTGCTGAACTCCCATATATAAACCAGATGAAAGTGGAGTTACTCTGGGTGAGGTGAAAATGGGAACACTGGAAGAGCAAATCCCAGCTCTTCCACTGACAAGCTATGTGACCCTGCAGAATCACTCAATCTCTGGGCCTTACATTCCCCATCAGCAAAAGCAAGGAACTGGACTCACTAAAATATGTGAGTCCCCAAACTTGGCAAATTATCACTGACCCGGGGAATTGTAACAAGATCCCCAGAAGATTCTGCTTCTGAGCCAGGATCAAAAGCCCTGCATAAGATGATACTTAGTGACTAAGCTGGTCCCATGAGAATCCACACACATAAGAAAATACCACATAAAATTCTGGGATAGAATTCAAATGAGAAGGAGCCTGAAGAAGTTACTTATTTGTTTATTCATGCATGCTTTCCACAATCATTCTGAACTGTTCTATCTTTCTTGATTTATATACTGAGCTCTGGAAACACAAATGTGACTAGTGTATAGTCCTTGTCCTTAAGGATCTCAAAGCCCATTTGGAGAGACAAGTGTGTAAGGAGATTAGTATCATGAAAGTGGTAGGCGCTTTAACAGGGAGAGGAAGAGTTCTGTGGGAACACAGAACAAAGAATGTATTAGGACATACAGGCCCAATCACAAAGTAGTGAGGAATGAGAGGTTGTTCACCATGATAAGCCTTGGCTAAAAAGTTAAACTTTATCCTATAGGAAGTGGAAGACCCTTGAAGAGTTATAGGCAAGAGAACAATATGACACAATGATGTATAAAAAAGATTCCTCTTTTGAGTAGATGAAGAACAAGCTGGAAGGAGCCAGAGCAAAGACAGGAAGACCAACAAAGAGAGAGATGCCATTAAATGACATGAGAAACAATTGGGGCCAGAACTAGTGCATTCCCAGTTTGCCACTATATACTCTAGAGCAGTGCAGGGCACCTTGGAAGAGTTTGTTAAATGAAATAGATATGCCAGGCACTGTTCCAAGCATCTTACATATTGCATTGCTTAGTTCTTTTAACAATCCTACAAGGTAGGTAGCATTATTATCGTAATGCTTTTTTTTTTTTTTTTTTTTTTTTTTTACAGTTGAAGAAACCAAGATCCAGAGAAGCCAAGAAACTTGTTCATGTGACAAAGAAACTAGTGCACGTGGGATATCACCCCAGGCATCTGACTCCAAAAGCCACACCCTTAACCACTCTACTCTGCTGACTCCCTAATAGGAAGCAGAATAGGCAGGTTTTGTCAACTGCTGGATGTGGAGGGTAAGAGAGGAAAGAGTCAAGGATGACAGCCAGGTTTCTGGAGTAGAGAGCTGGGTATACAATGAATAAATATGTTTATACATTTTCTTGATGAGGTGGAAGACAAGACTAAATGTTTGGTCAAGGGCACTGCAAATTTGAAAAGTGTGACAGCTGAAGGAATAGAATAAGGCCTTGAAGACAGTGTAAAAGGGGGCTGTCAAGGTCCAGCAAAGTGAGTGCTCAGCAGCTCCTTGGCCTTAGGATTTTGTTCCAGCTGTGCTCAGTCAACAGAAATGGAGTCAGGGCAAGGAGGGAGATGTCAACAATATTAGAACACTTACTCTGGTCTTACACTTCTGAAAATGAGCTCAATTACTATCTGTGGTAGAAGCACACATGGGGCAGGAGCCAGAGAAAAAGTACATTTCTGACCAGTAAGCATAATGTTATATGCTACCTTCTTAAAACTCAACCAACACTTTCCTCTCCCTGACAAAGCACCACCTAGATGTTCTGACACATTCCCTTGTGGTGCTCACCTAAGTGACTAGGGTGCAAGTGAAGGAAGGGGTGGGGTGAGCAGGATATCTATTTTTGAGTCCAAAGCAAATGCTAGTTTGTAACATCTGGCTTGGAAAGTGAGCTTTCCCACCATCACCAATCAGACACTAAGGAACTATGGACACTGATCTGTAAGGGGTTGGGAGTAGGACTTGGAGTTCTGAAAGTTTAGTGAGGATCGGCATTACCTGGAAAGCTTGTTAAAACAGAACGTGCTGGGCCTCATCCCCAGAGTTTCTAATTCAGTAGGTTTAGAGTGGGGCCTGAGGACTGATGTTTCTAACAAGTTCCCAGGCATGATGATGATGGTGGTGGTGGTGGTGATGGTGGTCTGGGGCCACTCTTTGAGAACCACTGGACTGGAGTAGCAGTTATCAAACATGTTGTTCTCAGGGCCCTTTCACACTCTTAGCAATGACTGGAAATTTCAGAGGTTTTGTTTGTGTGGGTTGTATCCATATGAACTATATCAAAATGTTTGAGAACTTTAAAATGTATTTATTAATTTGCTTAAAATAAAAATAAACTTATCACATGTTAGCATACCATATTTTATGAAAATTACATATTTTAAAACAAAAAAGTGAGAAGAATGGCCTTGTTTCACATTTTTGCAAATCTCTTTAATGTCTGGCTTAACAGAAAATAGCTGGATCTTATATTGGCTTCTGATTTCAATCAGTTGCAATATGCGGTTATCATTGATGTATATAAAAAAGAAATCCAGCCTCACACAGATATATGTTTGGAAAAGGAAACATTATTTTGATAGCCTTTTCAGATAATTGTGGCTATTCTTCTTGGACCAAAACTCTGCAAGTGACAGGTTTTGTTGTTGTTTGTTTTGAGACAGAGTTTCGCTCTTGTTGCCCAGGCTGGAGTGCAATGGCACGATCTCGGCTCACCACAACCTCCGCTTCCCGGAGGTTCAAGCGATTCTCCTGTCTCAGCCTCCCGAGTAGCTGGGATTACAGGCATGCACCACCACGCCCGGCTAATTTTGTATTTTTAGTAGAGATGGGGTTTCTCCATGTTGGTCAGGCTGGTCTCGAACTCCCGACCTCAGGTGATCTGCCCATTTCGGCTTCCCAAAGTGCTGGGATTACAGGCGTGAGCCACTGCTCCCAGCTTGCAAGTAACAGTTTTTAAGTTAAGTTGCAATGTGGAATTGGAAACATATCGGTACACTTTAGTCTGTTATACCAAAATCCATTGATCTTATATTCTTATCTTTGATTAATGCATTATATAATAACATCATGCATTGATCATTTCAAAAATATTGATTTCTGAGTTGCAAAAATCTTCCAAATATTTACTTTTAATTATACAAAATCCAAAAAAATCACATTTGTTAATATCATCACCAGACTCGTTGGCAGAGTCTTTAAGTATTGGGAAAGTGTCAAGCTCACAGTGGTGGATACAAGTTTTCCAAAATCCTCATTTTTGCTTGAAAGCTCAAATTCCATCATTGGCAACAAATACTGTCAGCTGTTTTCCTTGAAGTGACAGGCTCGCTTTGCTCATTTTTGACAAAATGTCTTGTCAAATACCCAAGTTTGAATAACCATAGTTTGTCTGTTAGTCATTCTTTTAAATTAAAAAAAGAAAAAAAACTTCCATGGGGAAACAAGTGGCCAGTTCAACGTACAATTCAAACAGTTGCACAAGTGCTTTCTGTTAACTATCATACTTCAGTGCGCAGCAGAAGTGATTTATGCTTATAAGTATTTAAGAGTTGAGATTTAATAAAAATTATATTTTTGCCGGGCACAGTGGCTCACACCTGTAATCCCAGCACTTTGAGAGGCCGAGGCGGGCGGATCATGAGGTCAGGAGATCGAGACCATCCTGGCTAACACGGTGAAACCCCGTCTCTACTAAAAATACAAAAAATTAGCCGGGCGTGGTAGCGGGCGCCTGTAGTCCCAGCTACTCGGGAGGCTGAGGCAGGAGAATGGCGTGAACCTGGGAGGCGGAGCTTGCAGTGAGCCAAGATCACGACACTGCACTCCAGCTTGGGCAACAGAGCGAGACTCCGTCTCAAAAAAAAAAAAAAAAAAAAAAAAATTATATTTTTAACTGCTTCATCAGGAACATTTTTAAGTAGAAGTGGCATTTTAAATTCTTTTCTGTGAGTGCTTAGTGAAGAATAATACAATGACTGCTAGTATAGCTTTGTGCCACTGCCTTAATTCATGCCAACGAGCCAGCAGTGTTATCCACCATTGCTTCTGCACCTTCATTGCAAATGTCAACACAGTGAAAGGGACACATGATGTACTTGCATTATTATTTTTAAAAAGTTTGGCCTCATGGCCTCCCCAGAAGGATCTTGGGGAACCCCCTCCCCACCAGGGTTCGTGGACCATGTTGGCAAAACTGCTGGGCAAAAGTGTCCTGCATCCAAAGTTTTATTTCATTCACTCAAATACATTCAATAAATTCCTGCTATGTGCCAGCTTCCCTCCATCATTACAGTCTGCTACCTAGATCGAGTGGAGGGACTAGAACTTAAACAGAACTCTGCCTCTAAACTTGTAAAGGGGAACCACTTAGGTAACCCGAAAGGTGGTATTTCCCAAGGCGCTTTGCTTTGTCCAGACCCAGTATAATGTCATGGCATTTTGCACTGACTCAAAGATACCATGCTACTCATCCAGGTACACTGTATAGGCATTAGCAAGTCAGCTCACAAGGGCATCCATGCCTGAAGCCACCCACAATATTACAGACTTGATGGCTTTTAGGGAGATGAGTGGAGTAAGCCAGGACAGACATTCCATTCCGCCTTATTTTGTTTGGTAAAATAAGTCTACATACTTTCTATATACTATGTATGTATGTATATATACACACACACACACATACCACATATGGATACTTCTAAATACCTTATATACGCTATATAGACTATGTATGGATAGTCTATATACTTTAAATCATAAAAAATGGAATAGTTTTATAGCAATTACAGGTGTCATTCACTACACAGTATTTACTCATTTTCTTTTAAATCAGCATATAGCCAGGTGTGGTGGTTCACGCCTGTAATCCCAGCACTTTGGGAGGTCGAGGCAGGAGGATCACTTGAGGCCAGAAGTTTAAAACCAGTCTGGTCAACATAATGAGACCCTCTTCTCTGCAAAAGAAAAGAAAAAAATTTTAATTAGTTGGGTGTGTATTAGTGCACACCTGCAGTCCCATCTACTCAGGAGGCTGAAGCTAGAGGACACTTGAGAGTAGAAGGTCAAGGCTGCAGTGAGCCATGATCATGCCACTGCGCTCCAGGCTGGGTGACAGAGAGAGACCCTGTCTCTAAATAAATGAATAAATAAAATAGCACATAGTAAGTACTATATAAGTGTCATAAAATAAAATACATATATTCCAGGGACTAATCTAAGGACCAAACTCAGTTTAGTCTCAGTCTTCTCAGGCAGATTTGACATAAAAGCTGTGTGTCTATTAATGATAATTTGCTACATTTAAGAATATATCAGAAAATAAAAAGCTTGAGCAGGTTTTTCCAATTAGTGTGGTGCAAGGCTTAAAATGTATCCTACTAGAAGTTGCAGCCAGTCTTCATTATAAGAAATACACTCCCAAATTCCAGATTCTTCTAAAGTTTCAATGACTGGCATTCTATGCTTACTTCCATACTAAAACTTTTATTTTATTATATTTCCCCTCCCATCCTCCTTGCCTCCCTCTCCATATGATGCAGCTTGACAAAGCCCATTGAAATAGTTATTATTACATTTATAGTGAATTATATTACTTTCAACAAATGGTTGGGTTTTTCATTTAGTGCAAGTGTGCATCTTGTATATTGTGAGTACTCTCATTATTGGTATCCACTGTTTTATTAAAATAGAAGGGAAACATTTAGGTACAAATTTAGGAAATGCTATTCTCTGAAGCAATCCTCCATGGTCCATTTGTTCTGGAGTGGAATCAATGCGGAAAGTTGCAAGGTATCATCAAAAGTTTATTTACATTCATTGTCTGCTTGTTTCCCACACAAATATATTCTGTGTTTAAGATGTATAAAGCCGAGCCAGGCCTTCTCACGCTGTTTGCAGTAAAATACGGCTTACCACGTCTCTCTGAGGAACCACTGACAAATAGGCTCTTGTTGTCCAACTTTCACTCTGCTGAGGGTAATGATTCAGTGGTTCAGAAGGTTAATTCCTGGAGATAGTGTTGTCTTTGGCTTGAACAGATGTTGGTAGTGCTTTAATGTGGTTATCAAACTAGGCTGCCCTTCATTCTTTGCTCTCTGGAGCCTAGGGCATTGTTCCACAAGGCATTCCAGCCCCCCTCTATGGAGATCCAGCAGAGCTGAACATACCACAGCATTACTCCTGCCAGCACAGGCTCCTCTGGGGTCACTGTGGATACTGACAATATGCAGCACAGAAACTGATAATGACAGACTTGATCTTTAAAAGATCTGTAAATATTTGTAAATGCATAATGATTTGAAATGCCTTTTGACGCTCTGATTCAATAATCTGTAAAACTACTTACTGATTAGATGTTCAAATCCCTGAATAGCTCTATGGACTGGCCTCTCAATGGCTTACTACATATCCTAATATATTTTTGGCCATATCAATCGCCAAAATTGCTTGGAATAATTTCTTATATAGTCAGGGTGTTCATGTCCACCAAATGGAATCAACATTGGGCAATAATCCAAATATTCAGCAAGTTCAGTTTTGCTGATGTTCATATGTAATGATGAAATACACTGCAACCAGCTTAGTGGAAGAAAGAGTTCTCTAGACTAGAAGAGATCATTTCTACCAAAGTACAGTTTCCTATTTTTCTGGCAAATTACTATGAATACAATGCCATTGAAATTGTAGCATCCCAGTAACACAGTGCCATTTCAAAATCAAACTGGTTGTTGACAACTTATTAGGTGTCTAAGCACAGACAGAATAAGAAAAAAATATAAGAACATCCTGCTCTTATGGAACTTAGTCATTTTAGAGAGCCAACAGTTACATGTATGAAATAATCTGAGAGCAATCACCACCAGAAGGAAGATGACTTAGTAATAAAATGTATGAGATTGTCTGGACGGCAAAAGCCATGAATGTCACAAAAGAGAGAAAGTGATTATGATAATGATTGATGCTGATGTTCAATACAGTTTTATTGACATCTTACTCTGAGCCAGTCCTGAGTTAGGCCCCGTGGATACAAACATGAATAAAACAGAATCCTGCCCTCAAGGAGTTCACAGTCAGGTAGGGGAAAAAGAGCTGTGAACAAATCATTTCAATAAGATGGGGTACCACTTTAGTAGTCTTGGATATGATCCAGAAGAATTCTCTGGATTACCAGCCTGGGATTCCTGTCTCTTCCCTTACTTTCTCCCAAACAAATGGAGTCTCTCTCTCTCTGTGTCTCTGTTCTGAACCACCTGGAACTGGGGGTGGGGTAATATAAGCACCCATGTGGCCACCACCAGTGGGACTGCACTGGGTAAGACCTGAAGCCAGCACAACTCTCAGTCTCACCCAAGACCTGCTGTAACCACTATCTGGCTACCGCCTACATTCGCTCAAGGTCCTAGGGCTCTACAATCAGCAGGTGGCAAAGCCAGTCAGGTTTTTTTCCTTCACTTCAGGGTAGTGAGTTCCCTCGGGCCCCAGGAAGTTTCAGAGATGCTATCCAGGAGCCATGGACTGGATTCAAAAACCTTACAAGTCTACCTGGTGTTCTAGTCTACCGTGACTAAGCTGGCCCTCAAACCACCAACACAGTCCTTCCCACTCTTTCCTCCCCTCCCCACAGGCAGAGGAGCCTCACCCAGTGACCATCACCACCACAGGCCCTTGGGGAGTATGGCCAGGCTACTGCTGATATTCACTTAAGGCCCAAGGGCCCTTCAGTAAGCTTGTGGTGAATGCTGCCAGGCCTAGGAGTCCCTTTCAGGGCAGTGGGCTCCCCTCTGACCCAGCACAGCTCTAAAAATGCCATACAAGTGTGAAGACCTGGAACTGGAGGCCCCAAGAGCCCACTTGGTGTTCTGCTCCACTATGGCTGAGCTAGTACCTAAGGTACAAGTCAAAGGTCCCTTTACTTTCCACTCTGATTTTCTCAAGCAGAAGGATTCTTTCACCATAGCCACCACAGTTAGGAATGTTCTGGGTCTCACCTGAAGACAGCATGCCTCAGTCTCACCCAAGGCCCCTGGCATCCTACCTGGGTATCACTGCTGTTTTTTTAGGGTCCAAGGGCTCTTTAGTCAGCAGGTGATAGTTTCTGTTGAGACTGGGTCCTTCCCTTCAAGGCAGCATGTTCCCTTCTGGCCCAGAGTGTGTCTAGAAATGTCTAGGAGCTAGGGTCTAAAATGGGAGCCTCACAACTCTGACTGATGCCCTATCCTGCTGTGACTGAGCTTATATCAAAGATGCAAGACAAAAATCCTCTTTATTCCTCGTTCTTCTCAAGTGGAAGGAAGGGGTCTCTTTTGGAACCGTGAGCTGCACTGTCTGGAGTTAGGGGAGGGGTGGTGCAGGCACTGCCTAAGCACTCCCTTAGCTGCCCTGGCTGGTGTCTCAGCAAGTTGCATGACCCCAAGTCCATCTGCTCTGAGCCCAGCTCAGCACTAGGATTCACCTAGGAGCTGCAGTCCTTGTGGCCTAGACTCTTGTTCAAGTTTATTTAGAGCCCCAGAACACTTCAGCCCACAGTGATGAGGCTTGCCAGAACTCATGTTACAACTGATGGAATAGACGATTCCCCTCTAGTTAGAGCTGGTCTAAATGCTCTGTGTCTTCTGTAATTCTCTCCATCTTTGTTTTATAATTTTTAGTGCATAAGTCTTTCATCTGTTCTCTTATTTCTAAGTATTAAGTCGACTGGTTTCAGCCCAGTTTTGCTTTCTGCTGTTATAGGGTGGCATTGAGTTCAATGCAAAGTCTGACAATTGCTTTGCTCTCCCCTGCCCCAAGCACACAGATTCTGTCTCCACACCACGCAGCCACTTCTGAGGGGTTGAGGAAGTGTGGCACCAGCAATACAAGACTGTCATTCTTACCCTTTTCAATGTCCCTTTCAGCAATATGACACTAAAAACAGGTACTATAATTGCTCACCTGACTTTTGGTTCTTATGAAGGTGATTTTTTACGTAGATAGTTGTTAAATTTTGTGTTCCTGTCAGGGGGACAATTAGTAGAGCCTTCTATCCAGCTATCTTCCTCTTCTCCCCGTTGCTGTTGCAATTTTGCTAGGAATTGCATTCAATCTATAGATCACTTTGGGTAATATGGACATTTCAACAATATTAATTCTTCTACTCCATCAACACAGGATATATTTTCATTTATCTGTGTCTTCTTCAATTTTCAATGTTTCATAATTTTCACTGTGTAAGTCTTTTACCTGTGCTCTTTTTCCTAAGTGTTTTATTCTTTGTGTATGTGTGTGTGTGTGTGTGTGTGTGTGTGTGTGATTGTAAATGGGATCGTTTTCTCAATTTCCTTTTCGATAGTTCAGTATTAGTGGATGGGAGCAGCACTTTTGATTATTACAGAGACTGAATCAGTCACTATTGGCATTTAGTAGTTGAAGACCTGGAATCCAGACATGCCTCACACAACAAAGAATTGACTTATTTCAAACATTATTATTATTATTATTATTAAGATGGAGTCTTACTCTGTCACCCAGGTGGGAGTGCAGTGGCGCCATCTCAGCTCGCTGCAACCTCTGCCTCCTGGGTTCAAGTGATTCTCCCACCTCAGCCTCCCGAGTAGCTGGGACTACAGGCATGTGCCACCAGTCCTGGCTAATTTTTGTATTTTTAGTAGAGATGGGGTTTCAACCATGTTGGCCAGGTTGGTCTCAAACTCCTGACCTCAAGTGATCTACCCACCTTGGCCTCCCAAAGTGCCGGGATTACAGGCATGAGCCACCGTGCCCGGCCTTCAGGCATTATTTTTGAAGGTCCCACCAAACTTCCATGTAGTAAGAAATCATTTTTATAAATATCAGAACCTTTAACCTAGCTCCATCTTACATTTACATTGGTTTTACTGGATACTGCATTTTCCAGAAATGCAAATGGTGCGTATATCCAGGAAAGATCACACTGTGCTTTTGTTTTTAGTTCACTAGTCTATCTAGGGCTGTCCATCATTTCAGAAAATTATCAGCTATGATAATGTTTATGAAATTTTGGTTGCTGACACAAACCCGTAGCATCAGCCTGTATGCAGAGTTGCTGCTTTCACACAGATTCTACATATAGGTGCAAACATCTACTATAGTTAAGTGTGAGTCATTGTGTATGAAGAAAAATGTATTACAATTACTTTCCTTCTATTTCCCCTTCATATTACAGTTAGGGCATTTTGTTTCTTTATGTTTAATTACGGGTGTAAGTGTGTTATAGCAATTAATCTCTAACTTTACTGCTTGTATAGACCACATGTGAATCTTATTGAAATACAAATTCTGATTTAGCAGACCTGAGAGTGGAACTCAAGATTCTGCATATCTAACAAGATCCCAGATGATGGCCAATATGCTGCTGGTCCGTGATGCTATTACACTTTGAGTAGTAATGGGCTATAGTAACTGTGCATTTCTTTTCAGGGTAAAGAGGCCATTGTCAAATAGGTATTCTATCCAAGGGACAGAGGGTCTGATGTGGTTTAGGATGGCTACATTAGGCAGAAACTCAGAGCTCTAAAAATACTTGAGGAAATAATACCTCCACAATAGACAAGCTGAGAGCCAAATCATAAGTGAACTTCCATTCACAATTGCTACAGAGAGAATAAAATACCTAGGAATACAACTTATAAGGGACGTGAAGGAACTCTTCAAGGAGAACTACAAACCACTGCTCAGGGAAATGAGAGAGGACACAAACAAATGGAAAAACATTCCATGGTCATGAATAGGAAGAACTAATATCGTGAAAATGGCCATACTGCCCAAAGTAATTTTTAGATTCAATGCTATTCCCATTAAACTACCATTGACTTTCTTGGCAGAATTAGAAAAAACTACTTTAAAGTTCATATGGAACCAAAAAAGGACCTGTATAGCCAAGACAATCCTAAGCAAAAAGAACAACACTGGAGGCATCACGCTACCTGACTTCAACTATACTACAAGGTTACAGTAACCATAACAGCACAGTACTGGTACCAAACAGATATATAGACCAATGGAACAGAATAGAGACCTCACAAATAACACCACACATCTACAACCATCTGATCTTCGACAAACCTGACAAAAACAAGAAATGGGGAAAGGATTCCCTATTTAATAAATGGTGCTGGGAAAACTGGCTAGCCATATGCAGAAAACAGAAACTGTACCCTTTCCTTACACCTTATACAAAAATTAACTCAAGATGGATTAAAGACTTAAATGTAAAACCCCAAACCATACAAACCATAGAAGAAATGCTAGGCAATACCATTTAGGACATAGGCATGGGCAAAGACTTCATGACTAAAACACCAAAAGCAATGGCAACAAAAGCCAAAATAGACACACGGGATCTAATCAAATTAAAGAGCTTCTGCACAACAAAAGAAACTATCATCAGAGTGAACAGGCAACCTACACAATGGGAGAAAATTTTGGCAATCTACTCATCAGACAAAGGTCTAATATCCAGAGTCTACAAGGAACTTAAACAAATTTACAAGAAAAAAAAAAAAACATCAAAAAGTGGGCAAAGGATATGAACAGACACTTCTCAAAAGAAAACATTTATGCGGCCAATAAACATATGAAAAAAAGCTCATCATCACTGGTCATCAGAGAAATGCAAATCAAAACCACAATGAGTTATCATCTCACACAAGCTAAAATGGTGGTCATTAAAAAGTCTGGAAACAACAGATGCTGGAGAGGATGTGGAGAAATAGGAACGCTTTTACACTGTTGGTGAAAGTGTAAATTAGTTCAACCATTGTGGAAGACAGTGTGGCAATTTCTCAAGGATCTAGAACCAGAAATACCATTTGACCCAGCAATCCCATTACTGGGTATATACCCAAAGGATTATAAATAGTCCTACTATAAAGACACATGCACACGTATGTTTATTGCAGCACTATTTACAATAACAAAGACTTGGAACCAACACAAATGCCCATCAACGATAGACTGGATAAAGAAAATCTGGCACATATATACCGTGGAATACTATGCAGCCATAAAAAAGAATGAGTTCATGTCCTGTGCAGGGACATGGATGAAGCTGGAAGCCATCATTCTCAGCAAACTAACACAGGAACAGAGAACCAAACACCACATATTCTCACTCATAAGTGGGAGTTGAACACATGGACACAGGGAGGGGGACATCACACACTGGGGCCTGTCAGAGGGTGGGGGGAAAGGGGAGGGAGAGCATTACAACAAATACCTAATGTATGCGGGGCTTAAAATCTAGATGGCAGGTTGATAGGTGCAGCAAACCACCATGGCACATGTCCCAGTCCACTGACTCACATGTCAGTCTCCTCTGGAAACACCCTCAGAGACATGCACCCAGAAACAATATTTCATCAGCCATCTAGGCATATCTCAATTAAGTCAAGTTGATACCTAATCATCACATATGGTCTCATGTAATCTTCATAGCAACCCTGTAAGACCAGAATTATTCTTTAGATTCCAGATAAGAAAACTAAGACTCAGAGTGTAAACTGTCACACACTTTACAGGTGAAAGGCAAAGCCTGAAGTCAAGAATGAACTAAGGTCTGTTCAATTCCAGAGCCCTCACAGGGCCCTCAAGAGAAGCTTCTTTGTAACCCTGATCAAGGATTCATGCCCCTGTGCTCTGTCTAATTGCAAACTCCACAAAACACTAAATTGCCCAAACAGTATTTTTCCATTCAGAAAGTTAAGAATTCATGGTCTCAGCCAGGCACAGTGGCTCACACCTGTAATCCCAGTACTTTGGGAGGCTGAGGCAGGTGGATTGCCTGAGGACAGGAGTTCAAGACCAGCATGGCCAACATAGTGAAACCCCGTCTCTACTAAAAATACACAAAATTAGCTGGGCATGGTGGCAGGTGCCTGTAATCCCAGCTACACGGGAGGCTGAGGCAGGAGAATTGCTTGAACCTGGGAGGCAGAGGTTGCAGTGAGCCAAGATCACACCATTGCACTCCAGCCTGGGCAACAAGAGCAAGGCTCCGTCTCAAAAAAAAAATAAAAAATTCATGGTCTCCCTCCTCTGCCCACCTGCTGGGCACTGGGCTGGGTTGGCCAGGCCTGGGGCCAGCCAGTGCAGCCATTCTCCACCTCTGAGCCTGCCACCCACTTTTTGCCTAGGTAGGGCAGGCTGCTCAGTCCACCATGGTTATATGTCTTCTTCTTGTTCCCATGCTTCCTACCCATGATGTAGCAAGATTTTTTCAGAGGAGGAAACTGAAACCTAAAGAACTTATGCCATTTGCCTAGCTCAGAACTGGCTGAGCGGAGACTGAAAGCAGATCAATTTGCTTCCAGAGAAAAGGCTCCCCGGCCACATTACACATACCCATCCTGAAGCTTGAGGCAGAGACAGAAGCTGGGGCCTTGTGTTTAAACAAAAACTTCCTTTTCAAAACCCAAACTTGTCCTAGTTTCTCCTTTGTTAACTTGCCAAAGTAGGTGAGAGAGACTACTGCAGTGTCTACCTGATGTCTAACCCCTTAAAGTGTTTTTTTGTTTTTGTTTTTTAAAAAAAGGCTCTGTGATTTGGAGTGATTCAGTTTTTCTAAGATCAAATACCTGGTGTAACTTTGGTTTCTTTTTTTCATTGCCATAGAACTAGCTGATGGGTTATTGGCACCGTTCAGAGTGACCCATGGCTCTTGTGATTCTGTGCCTATGACTCAAAGGCAAAAAAGACTCAAGGAAAAGAGATTTTGAGGAAAGGTTTTTCAGAGTTCAGTGTAATAAACCATCTCCCAGCCCCTGAGAGTGGTTGAGAAGCAGAATGGTGGAGAGTTGCCCATTGCACAACTCCAGAGTGCACCAGATCCTCTGCATTGTGGCCCAGGGGTGCCAGCCATGTACAACACATGGCAATGGTGACCCCTGGAGTTGTGCTATGCAATAACCTCTGATAAATTTCAATCACCTGGCTTCTGGACAAGGGTAGATCCAATTGAGGGTGGCCCTCTTACAAGGCTATGAAAATGTATGAATTAAAACTAAGGTATGTGCATGTGTTCACCAAAAGATGCATGTCTTAGTCTGTTTGGGCTGCTATAACAAAATACTATAAACCATGTAGCTTATAGACAACAGCAAGTTATTTTTCACAATTCTGGAGGCTGGAGAGTTGTAAGATTAAGGCACCAACAGGTGTGGTATCTGCTGAGAGACCACTTTCTGGGATGGCACCTTCTAGCTGTACCCTCACATTGGTGGAAGGAGCAAGGCGGCTTCCTCTGGCCTTTTATAAGGACGGTAATCTCATTCATGAGAGTCCCACTCATAACTTAATCACCTTCCAATGGCCCCACTTCCTAATGCCATCACACTCGGGATTAGGTTTCACAATATGGCTTTTTTTTTTTTTTTTGAGGTAATATAGACTTTATTTTCTATTTTTAACTTACACATAATTGTACACATTTTTATGAGGTACATAGTGATGTTTCGGTACATACAGTGTATAGTGATCAGATCAGGGGAATTAGCATATCCATGATCTCAAACATTTACCATTTCTTTGTGTTGGGACATTCAATATCCTCTCTTTTAGCTATTTGAAAATATATATACTGTTAACTATAGTTATCCTACAGTGCTATAAAACTCTAGAGTTTGTTCTTCTTATCTAGCTGTAATTTTGTGTCCTTTAACAGATCTCTCCCTACCCCTCCTTCCTCCTATTCTTTCCAGCCTCTTAGTAACCCTTCAACATATGACTTTTGAGGGGATACAAACATTCAGATCATGGCAATGTACTAGAATGTATAGAGTATATATTTCCAACACCCCAAACTGACATATACTCAAGCAGATAAAGTGTAGTAGATTCACATATTAGAATACTATACAGCAACAAAAAAGAATAAGCTACTGATACATGCATCAATGAGGGAAGCTCATGGACATATCTTTCAGTAAAAGAAGCCAGACGCAAAAGAGGACAAGCTGTATGATTTCATTTGCAAATATGGAGAAACCAAATCTATGCTGTTGGAAACCAGGTTAGTAATTAACTTTGGTGTACAGCCACTGGAAGGGAGCAAATGGGAGATTTTCAGGATGCCAGTCATTTAAAATTTTTTGATCTGAATGCTAGTTACCCAGATGTATCAATTTGTGGAAATGCTTTGAATTGTATGCTCATGACATGTGCTTCTCTTCAATTTTTTCAATTTTTAAAAAATAGGTAGAGGGCCTTGGAAGGTGCCTATATTCTAATCCTCCACATCCCTGGGACAATGAGTAAGAGAATGACAGCTGTCCCTTCAGTGTCCACCTCCTACGACAGTCCCAGGAACAGACTCCACTGGGATCCTACAAGCGGGCCTTTGGAAGAAGGCTTTGAAAACCCAGCTCTGTCTTAGGCTCCCTGTAATCTAAGACTTCCAGCTGATGCATCTCATAGGCCTGCCTTCCCAGAAAGTCCCCTCCATTCCAAGTTTTCTGAGCCCTGTCTTCATCCCTTCTCCCAGCCCTTTAAGTCCAAAGTTCATCTGTTCTATGGCCCATTCCCTCGGGCCTCTGCTTTCTGCTCCTAAGATCTCTGAAGACAAGGCCATAAGTAACAGTTGGAGTTAATGGTAGGAATTCAGGACTCTCAGCTGGCTGATAAGGGAGTTAATTCAAACACCATCAACAGCAATAGCTAACACTAAGAGCTTACTATATGTCACATGCTGTTCTAAGTGTTTTATGAGTATTCACTCAATTAATACTCACAATAATTCTAAGGCAGTTGCTATTACTATCATCTTTTTTCCAAATGAGAAAACTGGGATTCAGAGAGATGAAATAATTTTTCCAAGATAACACAGCCAATAAGTGAGAGAGGTGGGATTTGAACTAGGTTCTAATGGACTCCCAAATCTGCACTGAGAGCCACTAAGCTATGCTACTACAAGCACTTAAAGGCCCTGCTTCTGAGCCAAAACTACTCCTTCATTCCCATTTCCTCCTGGATTTCAAGAGGCTCAGCAGTCTGCTCTCATTGCAGCCCCAGTTGCCCCCAGCCCCCATTGAGGCAGGAGCCCAGTGGCTGCTATGCACTGGAAAAGCCCCCATCCCATCAGCCTGGTAAACATAAGCAGAACGCAAATCTAAATCTAAAATAATTTCAAAATATAACAAAAGAAACAACAGGTGCTGGAGAGGATGTGGAGAAATAGGAACACTTTTACACTGTTGGTGGGACTGTCAACTAGTTCAACCATTGTAGAAGACAGTGTGGCAATTCCTCAGGGATCTAGAACTAGAAATACCATTTGACCCAGCCATCCCATTACTGGGTATATACCCAAAGGATTATAAATCATGCTGCTATAAAGACACATGCACACGTATGTTTATTGCGGCACTATTCACAATAGCAAAACTTGGAACCAACCCAAATGTCCAACAATGACAGACTGGATTAAGAAAATGTGGCACATATACACCATGGAATACTATGCAGCCATAAAAAATGATGAGTTCATGTCCTTTGTAGGGACATGGATGAAGCTGGAAACCATCATTCTCAGCAAACTATTGCAAGGACAAAAAACCAAACACTGCATGTTCTCACTCATAGGTGGGAATTGAACAATGAGAACACTTGGACACAGGAAGGGGAACATCACACACCGGGGCCTGTTGTGGGGTGGGGGGAGCGGGGAGGGATAGCATTAGGAGATATACCTAATGTAAATGATGAGTTAATGGGTGCAGCACACCAACATGGCACATGTATACCTATGTAACAAACCTGCACGTTGTGCACATGTACCCTAGAACTTAAAGTATAATAAAAAATATATATTTTTTTTAAAAAGCATTCTCAAGTGCTGTGGTGCTATCATGGCCTGTGTGTGCTCTCAGATGTGTGCATGAACATGTGTGCATGCATATCTGTGGTCAAATATGTGTATGCTTGGCCACAAATCTTTTGGTACCTTAATCTGTGTGCGTGTGCATTTTCTATTTCTGTGATGTGTGGATGTAAGTGTGGTATGTGTGTCTAGGTGTTTGGGTATATGTGTACTTATGTGAACATTCTGATTATACATGTGTAGCTATATGTATGTGCATTGGTGTGTATGCGTCCATGAGCATACACATGTGATGAACACACATGTGGATGTTAGTGTGCTATTAAGTGTGTTAGCACATTCTCTGCATATCTCTCCATATAAGGCTGTCTGTATATATCACTGTATCTCTATGTACTTGTCTGTATATTTGCCTAAATGCTTGCATATAATTATGTTTGTGGATTTCTATGTATGCCTGTCTGTGCATATGTGTCTAGCATATGTAGGCAAAGATGCTGCATTTGTGACTTGTCTGTGCATTTGTGACTTGAGTTCAGAGGTACCTCTATATACCTGTGTGTGTATGTGGTTTTAGGTGTTGAACTGTATTTTTGCATGCTTATATGAATTTTGCATGCTTGGTGTGTCTGTGTGGATCTGTACTATGTCTGTGTGTGCACATATCTGTATGTTTGTATGCATAAAGTGCATGTAGGGTTTTACATATGTCTGTATGTACATATATAAATACCCAGCTACATAAAAATCTCTATCTTAGAATCTCATTTCATCAGACCATACTGCCCCAAATCACACCCACTTATTTCTTGAAGACGTTCACTCCTGGTACACTATTGCTCCCCCCAACATTATGCCTGCTTCAATCCCCCGCAATTGTAATATAAATATAGATTATCTACCCAACACCCTGGCTTCTCAGTTCTTTGAACTCCAACAATTGCATTTTTGACCCCGCCACAGTCACTAATTCCCACAGTCACATTTTAAAGTGTTATCTCTTGCTGTACAACATAGCACCGCAACACTGTGGCTTCAAACAACAAACAAGTGTATTATTTCTCACAATTCTGTGAATTGGATAAGCGGTTCTTTGTGCTGGTCTCACCTGGGCTCACTCATGCCTTTGGTGGTGAGCTGGCTGGGGACTGGACTCAGCTGGACTTCTCTCTCCAAGTAGTATTTCATCCTCAAAGAGGTGTTTTGTTTTTTAATGTAGTGGTGGCAGCTTAGCAAAGCAGAAGCTGCCAGGCCTCTTGAGGCAGAAGCTCAGAAGTCATACATCACTTTTTCCTCTTTCTCTTGGTCAAATCACAAGGCCAGCGCAGGTTCAAGAGGCAGAGAAACAGACTTCACTGTGGATAGAAGGCACTGCAAAGAACTTGGGGTCATTTCTCATCAACAACACTTAGGCCTGTGTCAGTTCCAGGGTCAGGTTCCAGCCCATGCTGAGATCCAGAGGGAGTGGGTGGATGAGTAGCAGATAGCTGAAAGAACACTTATGGGGATGCAGGTAGGTGAAAGATGATTTTATTCAGCAGCAGTTTTCAGCAGCAGCTCTCTTACACTGCCTGCTCTGTCTCAGCTGCTTGAGCGGGCAGCCCCCATGACAGCTGCGCGGCCGGCTCTCCCTTGCCTTCAGGGTCAGCAGCTTAACTATTTATCTGGGCACAAGCAAGCCAAGCTATGTCCTGGTTCCCTCCTGTCTGTCCGCAAGACTGACAGCTTTGACTCTCTCTCTCTGGGTGCAAGCATGCTTGTACAGTGTCAGCAGGGCAATCATACATTTTACAGACAATAGTAGCATAGAACCAAGCGATGGCCTTCCCATGTTATGGCTACATGGCTGTGATAACAAGTTATACGCCTGCACTCTAAACTCGCTGAGTCACTCTGGATGTTTACCTCGGCCTATCCTTGACCAAAGCACAGCCATGTTCCTTACACCTTGCCATGACCAATAACTGCAAATCTCCCATAATCTCAATTTCATAATCACCCTCTGTGACCACTACCTCCTATCTTTTCAGTTCACTCCTTCTTATATTGCAAATCTAGTAGTCCTTCACCCTGCTGGGACACCCATTTTACTGATACTACCACCTTTGCACTGTCTACCTACCTGGTATCCTTTCTGTCTTCTTTCCTTGCCCAGCTTAAATTATGTCAGTCACTCACTAGAATCTCTCGTGGCACTTACCTAAGCAACACTCCTGGTTAAATCAACTCTCCACCTCCTCTGTACTTCCACCTGCGTACCTGAATGAAACTGGGTGGGGGGCGGGAGGATACAGGATTCCAGCTGGTTTCACTTTCAACTCATGAACCAACCCCAAATCAGGTGGGACACTAAATTTACCCCAGGATCATATTATAGTCTCCTAGTCTATTGTGACACTCCTTGAAGAACATATTATGTTTTCTTCTCTGTCTTCAAACTTGTAAGTTAACCCCATGCTCAGCTATGAATTTGCTTCCTGTTTCTCTAAAAATATGTCAGCATCTTTGCCTACATATGCTAGTTTCCTTTTACTGGGGATAAAAAGTTGAAGCTCCTAGCTAAGCTCAACCTCTTCACCTGTGCATGGAGTCTCATTCCTTCCACCTGCTCAAGCACATCCTCTAGCAATTCTTCTCTCTTTTTTCTGCACCACAAATCTTTCTCTATGGGATCCAGCAATTCTGGATCATTCCTATCATCATGTGAGCACACCAGAATTTTTTTCTCTCAATTAAAAAAAAAAAAAAATCTCAAGTGACCCTTGAGCTCACTTTCCCTCCAGCTCTTGCTCTGTTTCTTTACTCCCCTTTATTGCAAAACTTCGGAGTTACCAATATTTGCTGTTTCCAATTCCTTCCCTCTCATTCCTTTTTTAACCTATTTCAATCAGGCTTTCTGTCCCACGGCTTCACTCTAAACTGCTGTCCTCAAGGTTGCCAATGAGCTCCACGTTTTCAGATACAGTAGTCAATTCTCACACCTCATGTTGACTCATCAGCAACATTTGGCAGTTGATGAACAGTTGATGATGATCATAAACACTTGATCATCCTACAAACTCTTCACTTGGCTTCCAGGACACCCACACTCAACCACCTCTGCTTTCCTAGTTTACTGACCATTCTTCCTCATCTCCTTTGCTGAACTTCTCACCTTTTGACTTATTAACTTAACAATGCACCAGGGCTCAGTTCTTGAAGCTCTTTTTCTTTACTTACACTTACTCCCTTGGCAATCTTATCCAGTTTCATGCTTTTATCTATTCTCCAACAATTCACAGATTTTTATCTTGAGATCAGATCTCTTCTCTGAACTCCAGACTTTCACATTCAGCTACATACTTGTATCTCCATTTGAATGTCTAATTGGCATCTCAAACTTAACATGTTCAAAAACCAATTCTTGATCTTCGCATACCAATCTGCACTTTCTATGGTATTGGCCATCTGTTAATGGCAATTCCACAATTCTGGTTGCTTACGCGAAATGTCTTGACATCATCTTGACTTCTCTCTTTTTCTCACAACTCTAACCCAATCCACCTGTAAATTATGTTGGCTGTATTCTCAAAATATATCCAAATATCTCTCGCCATCTCCCTTCATATCAGTTTAACCCAATCCACCATAATGTCTTGCTTGGACTTATGCAGTAGCCTCCTAACTAGTATTTGAGATTTTATCCTTAATTTGCTTCTGCTTGTTTTCAAAGAGAATCCAGAGTGATCTTGTTAAAACATAAATTAGATATACAATTATTATGTGCCAATTTTAAAAACATAAATTAGATCATGCCATTCATCTGCTCAAAATCTTGCCACATTTCTACATCATGGAGGAAAATCCAAAGCCCTTATACTGATTGCAAAGACCTACATGATCTGGCCCATCCCCACTTATCTACTACTGTCCCTTTCTTTCAGCCCACTTCAGACACACTGGCCTCCTCACTAATACTTGAACATGCCAGGAATTCTCCAATCTCAGGGCACTTGACCCTGATATTTCCTCAGCCTGGAAATCTCTTGTTCCAGGCAGCTGCATGCTTGCTCTCTGCTCTCCTTTAGATCTTTACTCAAAAAATATCTTCCTTATTGTACCTTCTGTAGCCACCCTTAAGTAAAACATCAACCCCCTACCCAGCATTTCATATCTCTCTTCTGTTTATATTTTATCCTGAGCACTTTTCACTATCCAGTTATACAGTATTTTAAAATCTTGTTTATCTTCTTTCTCATCCACTAGAATGTTGGATCCACAAGACCAGGAAATTTTGCCTGTTTTCTTCAATGCTGCATCTCCAGTGGAGAAGCCTAGAAGAGCTTCAGTCAAATAATGTAATGTTTACTCAATAAATGTCATTGAATTCACTGATGAATAAATACATCTGTGTGTATCTACGTATGCATCTGTGTATTTGAATGCGTGTGCACACATCTACATGTTAACCACTGTATGTGCCCACAGATGTGTATATATCTGTGTAGACCCAGTTAGTAAGTGGCAAAGTTGAAATTTGAGTAATAACAGTTGGTTTTTTTCTGTTTATGGTGTGCATAGCACTGTGCTAAGCACTTTGCAGGAAGTATTGCATTTAATCCTATCCGTGAGGCAGGTGCAGTGTCCTGTTTAAGATGAATATCCAGAGCCAGGCTGCCTGTTTGAATCCCAGCTCTTCCACTTCCTAAACGTGTGAGCATGGACTAACCACTTATCCTTCCCAAGACTCATTTTTTAATCTGTAAAATGAGGATAACAATAGTACCTTTATAAGGTCGTTGTGAAGATTAAATGAGAAAATACATAGGTAGCATTTAGAACAGTGCCAGCCACCTAGTAAACACCATATGAATATTTGCTATTGCTCTCAACTTACAGAAAATTAAACTGAAGCTCTGAAAGGTTGAATTTGGCTTAATAACAAAAATAATAGAAGGATAATAGCTTCCATTTACCAAGTGCTTACTATATACTAAATGGACCCTTTTCATACATTATAATATAGATATTTATATATGTAGGCATATATACACATTATTCATGTGTTTATGTATATATTTTTTAAATGACAAAATTAAAAAGTTAAGCAATCTGTCCAGGGTTGCACAGATCTATATAGGAGATGCACAGCTGGTCTGTGTGAGGCCAGAGTTTGTACCCTCAACCACCTTGCACTAACGTAGCTGTGTTATGTAAGTATATGCTTGTGCATGTCTTTGTGTGCGTGTTGTATGCAAAGGCATGTGAGTATATGTGGCTGTTTCTGTAATTGTAGGTGTCTCTATGCCCCTGTGAGCACGTGCATGTTTTTAAGAGATCGTTCCAATTTACTCGCCTGTTCTTCTCCAATACAGCCAGCAGAGGGGGCTCAGGAGTTTTTTCTCCTCTTGAGAAGAGTGCACATTAAATTTTTTTCTCATCTTGAGAAGAGAGTGCACATTAAACAGACAAAATTTAATTTAATAAAATTAATAAAACAGAGTGCATTTTCCTTTGAAAATGCTAGTTCTTGAAGGGGATAGCTGTGGTCTATAAATGGCTTTTCATACCCTGAAGACAGAAAGCAGGCAACCACTCAGACTTGGAATCTCTCCACCATCAAGACCGTTTCTGAGAGCAGGCATCCAGCTCCCGAAGAAGGCTAAACCCCTGAGCTGCCCAGCATCACTTCTGTCTCTTCTGTGACATCACACATGGCTCACTCACAGCCTTCTGACTTTCCAAAAAGCCCCTCTGCAGCTACCCTACAACCAACCAAGTACCCCACTTTCCTGTTTTCCTTTGGGTAGCTGTTCAGATGCAATTCAACTGACACTGATAGAACACCCATGAGGCCAGGATTTGTCTCATTTAAACCTCCCAACAAATCTAGGAGACAAGAATCACTATTTTACTCTTCTCATTTAGCAAAAGAAGAATCAAGGCTTAGAGAGGAGGGTGACTTGCCCAAGGTCACACAGTCAATAGGAGGCAGAGGCAGAAATGAAACCCAGATTCCTCTGAATCTAGAACCTACTCTCTCTTCTACGACACCATGGGCTATGGAAACTGGTGGGGCTATAATTGGAACCCAGGTGGTGACTGACTCCTTATCTTGACTAACCCATATGTCAAAAATTCTCAAACTTGAATATGCACCAAAATCACCTGTGGGTATTGTTTGAGAAAAATGAAAATGCAAATAAAAATACAAGGGAGTCTCAGTTTGCAGCAAGCCCAGGAATTTGCCTTGGTAATAAAGACTACATGTGACTCTGATGCAGATGGTCCCCTGGCCACACTGGGGAGAACATCGGGCATCTTACAAGGCCCACTCAGCTTCACTCAAGCACCACAAATTCTTGGCCAGCCAACTCAAAAAGCCTCAGAACACTTCCAAATACCCACAGTGACCATTGATGGAGCACCTGCCACATGCTGGGAAGTTTACATTTAGTTCTGTGATCTATTATGATCTATTTCAAGTTCATCTTGAGGAAAGATATAAGGTCTGCGTCTAGATTATTTTTTATATGAATGTCCAATTGTTTCAGCATCATTTGTTGAAAAGACTATCTTTGCTCCATTGAATTGACTGTGCTTCCTTATCAAAAAATAGTTGACTATATTTGTGTGGGTCTATTTTCTGAGGTCTCTATTTTGTTCTATTGATTTACTTGTCTATTCATTCACCAATGCAACAGCATCTGATTCCTGTCACTTTTTAGTAAGTCTTCAATTCATAGTAGTAGTCTGAGTCCTCCAACTTTGTTCTTCTTCAGTATTTTGTTGGCTATTTTAGGCCTTTTGCCTTTCCATATAAATTTTAGAATCAGTTCGTGGATTTCTACAAAGAGCTTGAAAGGATTTTGATTGGGATTGCATTGAAGCTATAGGTCAGTTGGGAATAATCGACATCTTAACAACACTTAGGTTTTCAGTCTGTTAATGTGAGATAACTCTCCATTTATTTAGGTCTTCTTTGATTTCTTTCATCAGAACATTGTAGCTTTCCACATATAAATCCTGCAAGTATTTGTTACATTTGTACCTAAGTATTTAAATTTTGGTGCTATTTTAAATGGTATTCATTTTTAACTCTTAATTTATTTCCAATTGTTCATTGCTGTTATATAGCAAAGAAATTAACTTCTGTATATTAACCTTGTATCCTATGACTAACCACTTATTTGTTCCAGGAGAATGTTTTGTCAGTCCTTTGGCATATTCTACATAGATATTAACGTCATCTGCAAAGACCCAGGCAATTTAGATACATCATACTGTTTAATTCTCAAGCCAAGTCTGCAAGTCAGGTCCTATTTGTATCACCATTTTCCAGAGAAGAAAACTGAGGCTAAGCTACCTTAATTCAATTCTCCAAGATAAAAAGCTTGGAAATGGAGGAGCTGAGATTTAACCAAGGTCTACCTTTATCTACCACTTGTGATTCCTATACTCCACCACAGTGAGCTGCTTCAAAAAGTATGCTGCAGCAAAATATAGCAAAAGCCCCATGGGGACAGGGGAATCAATCTCTGTAACACATCCAGTCTGTATCATTGAGCAAGTCATTACATATCTGTGGAACACTGGTCCAGTCCTAGGACCCCATGAAATATGGATAAGAAAGTAAGGCTCAGAGATGCTACTTGAAATTTGTAATTTAAGAGAACTGTCTAGATTAATAACAAATTAGAAGAGCACATGGAAAAGGTACTTGAAAAAGCAAGGGAGCTTAAATTCTGGACAAAATGTACCTTCTCAGCACCCCCTGACACACACACATGCTGAAATGAGGGTTAAGCCACCATATCCAGAGGCCCAGGCCCAGCCAAGCCCAATCACAAAACAGTCTCAAATCCCTAAGTGAAACCCATACCAGACACAATCTAAGTGGTGATCAGAAGCAAGGTGACAAGGAGGAAGGGACCTCACAAGATGGAAACAGCAGGTAAACACCATGAAGTTCACAAGTGACATTGGTCTCCACAGCAACACTGAGTGTTTTCTAAAACAGGGGACCCCACCTCATTCATCCTTAAAGTGCAGCCCAGAACTGGATGTATAGCAGGTACTCAACAAACATGAACAATTCTCCTTGATGCCTCTACAAGAAGATGAATCTTTTAGCACAAGCTCAGATCACACCCATTACCCTGGTTGACAGGTTTGCTACCTTATTTCAGGAGACATACCCTAAGGACTACTAGTACTGCCCCAGGATGAGATTTATCCAGTGGCCTTTCATTCAGCCATTGTACATTTACTGAGACCTTCGCTAGGCCCTGTGCAGGACTCCAAACTTGATCATGGGCTCTGGGGTCAGCCAAGCCTGGGTGCAAATTACTGCTCTCCACTGATCAGCTTTGTGCACTCGGGCAACTTCACCTCTGTAACCCTTGATCTCCTTATCACAAAAAAGGGATGGAAATCCTACCAATTTCACAGGACACTGGTGGGGATGAAGTCAGAGGATAAGGGTGGCACTCTGAGCACAGGGTCTGGCACCCAGGCAATGCTCCATGTAGGTCGGCTATTGTTACCCAAGATCCCTGCCCTGGAGCCCTGCTGTCTGACCACAGGATGTGGTGGCTGTGGAGAGTCCAGGATCCCTGCACGGTCCCACTTGGCCACTTCCTAATTAGCCAGCAATCCTGGGGCGCAGGAGGCAGGAGGTGAGTGAGGTGTGGCTGATGAGAGTAACTCTCAAGGACCTCTCAGCTGCTCTACGAAGAAGTCAGTATCAGCCAATGACCCAGTGGCAGAATGAACACCTAATACACCAGGGTTGGAACATGTGGGAACAGGAAAGCCTGGTTTTCAAAAGTAAGCAATAGGACTGTGGCAAGGATTAAGTAAATTGATGCATGCAAAGTACTTAGTAAATTGATTCATGTAGAGCACAGGGCCTAGGTTCAGTGAATATCAGCTTCTGGTACATTAGCCGTGGTCTCAGCCCCTTAGGGATCCGGCTAGTGTAGAACCCAATGTAATCATGGAACCCACCTGGACTTGTAGGGAGTGGCCTACAGTGGTGGAATTTGTGGAGCCCTAAACAGGCCCTGCTGCCTCAAAACCCCCTCTACCCCAGATGTCACAGTGCCACACTGTCATTATGAGACAGGCCCTCCACATAGAATGGGTGGCGAATATGCAGCACTAGTTCTGAGGACACTTCCGCCTTCATGAGGGCAGACATCACTGAAGAGGTTCTCTGTCCCATCAAGTCCAGATAGGACCTTGGATCAGGCTTCATGACACAGTGCTCTGCGTAGAAATTGCTCTGGGAGTTGTACCTCTTGCTTCTCTGAGACAGGTTCTCTGTCATTGCTTTATTTTATTTCTGATTTAGTTTTACAATTAGTGGCACTTTATCTGTCACTGTCTATGTGTTTATTGAAATCTTAGTTGAGGTAATAGTAGATGTAAGAGATAATACAGAGAGATCCCATATACCCTAGATCCAGTCTCCCCAAAGGGCAACATCTTAGAAAACTATACTACAAGATCACAGCCAAGACAATGACATTTGTACAATCCACCAATGTTATTCACATTTCCCTGGTTTTGCTTGTACCCATGTGCGTGTGTGTGTATTTTGTTCCATGGAATTTTATCACATATGTAGGTTCACATATCTAACAGCACAGTCAACATACTGAACAATTTTATTACCACAAGGATCGTTCATTTATCCTTTTATAATCACATGTACCTCCCTCTCAGACCCCAGCACCCATCCCTAATCCCTGGTAATCACTAATCTGTTTGCCAGTTCTATAATTTTGTCATTATAAGAATATTAGAATATTATATAGGGTAATAGGCTTAGTGCCTGGGTGACGAAATAATCTGTGCAACACACCCCTGTGACAGGACTTTGCCTATATAACAAACTGGCACATGTACCCCTGAACCTAAAATAAAAGTTTAAAATACATAAATAAATAATTAATTAAAAATGAATATTATATAAATGGAATCCTACTGTCCGTAACCTTATGGATTGGCTCTTTTTATTCAGCATAATTCCCTGGAGAGCCATCCAGACTGTTGTGTGTACTAAGAGTTCACTAATTTTCATGGCTGAGTAATATTCCATGGTGGATATACCACAGTATTTTTCTCTAACCATTCACCTACTATAAGACATCTGTACCGTTTCCAAGTTTCGTTTTGTTTTGTTTTGTCTTTCTAATACAAATAAGTGTGCTATGAATATTCATGTACCAATTTTTGCATGAGCACAAGTCTTCATTTTCAGGGACAAATGCTCAGTAGTGCAATTGCCAGTCACATAGCGTTGCATGCTCACTTTTAAAGAAATGATTTTCCAGAGTGACTTTACCATTTCACATTCCCACAGCAATGTATGAGTGATTCTGTTTCTGCATACCCTCAGCAGCATTTGTTATTATCACTGCTTTTCATTTCAAGCATTCTCATTGACAGCTGTGTAGTGACATTCCATTGTGGTTTTAATTTGCATTTTCCTTATGTTGAGGTATTGATGTGGAACACCATTTAAAAATTTTTTTTCACCTTTTAAAAAAATATACAGATTTTCACTGTGTTGTCCAGGCTGGTCTCAAACTCCTGAGCTCAAGTAATGCTCTTGTCTCAGCTTACCAAAATGCTGGGATTATAGGTGTAAGCCACCATGCCCAGCCTGGAACATCTCTTTATGTACTTATTTGCCACCAGTATATCCTCTTCAGTAAAATGATTATTCATGTCTTATGTTCTATTTCTAATTAAATTATTTGTTATGACTGTTGAGTTTTGTGAGTTCCTTTTATATCCTAGATCCTAGTCCTTCACCAGATATATGGTTTTCAAATATTTTCTCCTGATCTTTTCAGACAGTAGACTGTTTTTTCAACCTCTTTGCACGTCCTAATTTTGATGAGGTATAGTTTATAGTTTTCCTTTTATGGATGGTGTTTTTGTGCTATTCATAGGATTTCAGATAAGGCATAGTGGACCTGTCCTCTTTGTTCTGGAGGTCAGTTATCTTGGAGCTTTGTGGATTGGGGTCAGACCTTAATCACTATGTGCCAAGCATGCTCCAAACATTACTTCATTTAATCCTATGAGATAGATGCCATTATCAGCGGCATTTTATATATGAAGAAACTGAAGCAAGAAAGACTTGGGGTCTG
Organism: Pongo abelii; assembly: GCF_028885655.2. NCBI lineage: Eukaryota > Metazoa > Chordata > Mammalia > Primates > Hominidae > Pongo > Pongo abelii. The sequence goes on along the minus strand of NC_072008.2, from coordinate 146,339,817 downwards.
GCCCAAGGTCCCAGAGGTAAGAACTAGGAGGCGGAAAAGCTGGGACACAAATCTTCTTTCTGTTGGTGACTCTCTGCAAAGTCCTGAAGTGGCATAGTGCATCCATCACATGGTAAGGGGAATAGGCATGCTAAATCAGGTCTCTTTTCCTCTTCTTATAAAGCCACCAGTCCCACTCCCATGATAACCCAATAATCCATTAGTCCATGAATGGATTAATCTATTTCATAAGAGCTCTGCCTACTGTGACCCAATCATTTTTTAAAGGTTTCATGTCTCAATACTGCCACATTGGGGTTAAATTTCAACATGAGTTTTGAAGGGGACAAATATTCAAGCCATAGCACTTATATTCATAGCAGCATTATTCACGTTGTCCAAGAGGCAGAAGCAATCCAAATGTCCATTGATGGACGAATAGACAAACAAAATATGGAATATAAGTATAGTGGAATACTATGCAGCCCTAAAAAGGAAGGAAATTCTGTCACACACTACAACATGGATGAACCACGAGGATACTATGCTAAATGAAGTAAATCAGTCACAAAAGGACAACTACAGCAAGATGCTACTTTATATGAGTGCTATAGTTTGAATGTATCCCCCAAAGCTCTTGTGTTGACAATTTGATCCCCAATGTGACAATATTAAGAGGTGAGACCTTTAAGATATGATTAGACCATGAGGGCTCTGGCCTCATGAGTGGATTGATGCCATTATCACTCAGTGTGTTTATTATAAAAGGATGAATTTCCCTGCCCCCACCATCCTCTCATTTTCAAGCATAAACTGGCACAGCAAGGAGGCCCTCATCAGATGTTGGCCCCTCAATCTTGGACTTCCCAGCCTCCAGAACTGTGAGAAATAATGTTTTTTCTTTATACGTTACTCATTATCTAGTATTATGTTATAGCAGCAAGAAACGGACTCAAACACTGGTATATACAAAATATTCAAATTCATAGGTATAGAAAATAGAATGGTGGTTACCAGGAGCTGAGGAGAGAGGATAAAAGGGAGTTGTTATTTAACAGGTACAGAGATTGAGTCAGTAATCAAAAACTTTCGGTAAAGAAAAGCCCAGACCAGATAGATTCACTGGTAAAGTCTCAAATGATTAAAGAAAAATTAATGTGAATATGTCTTAAACTGTTTCAAAAAATAGAAAAGCCCGGGAGGGTAGCATGCAACTGTAATCCCAACTATTTGGGAGGCTAAGGTGGGACGATTCCTCGAGGCCAAGAATTCAAGGTTGCAGTGTGCTATGATTGTACCTATGAAGTGTCACTGCACTCCATTCAAGGCAACACAGCAAGATCCTGTCTTTAAAAAAAAAAAATAGTAAAAGAAAATAGAAGAGCAGAGAACACTTACTAATATGAAGCCAGTATTACCCTAATGCTAATGCCAAAGAGATTATAAGAAAATAAAACTACAGACCAGAATCCTTATGAATAGACACAAAATCCTCAACAAAATACTAGCAAACCAAATCCAACAACATATAAAAAAGATTACACACCATAAATAAGTGGGATTTATCATATTGGGTCACCATATTAAAACCAATCAATGTAATATATCCTATTAATAAAGGAAAAAACACAATAATCTCAATAGATGTACAACAAAACATTTGGTAAAAATCTAAGACCCTTTATTGGTAAAAACTCTCTATAAATTAGGAATAGAAGAGAACCTCAATCCAGTAAAGGCCATCTATGAAAAACCCTATTAACAGCTAAAATTATATTCAAGGTTAAAGCACTAAATGCTTTTCTCCTAAGATAAGAAACAAGACAAGGATGTCTGATTTGTCACTTTGACATTGTACTGAAAGTTCTTTCCAGAACAATTAGATAAGAAAAAGGGAGAAAATAAATCCACATAAGAAAGGAAAAAGTGAAACTATTTATATTCACAGATGACATAACTTTATATTGAGAAAAACCTCAAGAATCCACACCAAAATTAAAAAAAAAAAACTATTAGAGCTAATAAATGAATTTAGGAAAGTTGCAAGATATAAGATCAACATACAAAAATCATTTGTATTTCTATTCACTAGCAATGAACAATCTGAAAATGAATTTTAGAAAATAATTCCATTTACAGTAGCATCAAAAAGAAAAAAAAACTTAGGACTAAATTTAACAGAACAAGTGTAAGACTTGTACACTGAAAACTACAAAACATTATTGAAAAAAATTAAAGGAGACCTAAATAAATGGAAGCATATCCCACGTCCACAGATTAAAAGATTTTTTATTGTTAGGATGGTAATACTCCCCCATATTATCTACAGAGTCCACCAATCTCTGCCAAAATATCCTAGGTGCCTTTTTTGAATAAATGAATACATTAGTCATAAGATTCTTTTTTTTTTTCTTTCAGAGACAGGGTTTTGTTCTGTCACCCAGTCTGGAGTGCAGTGGTGTGATCATGGCTCACTGCAACCTTGAATTTCCAGGCTCAAGCAATCCTCCTGCCTTAGCTTCATGAGTAGCTAGGACTACAGGCATGCACCACCATGCCTGGCTGTTTTTATTTTTTGTAGAGACAGGGTCTCACTATGTTGCCCAAGCTGGTCTCAAACTACTGGCCTCAAGTGATCTTCTGGCCTCAGCCTCACAAACCACTGGGGTTACAGGCATGAGCCACTGCACTTGGCCCGTAACATTCTTAACATTCCATAACATTCTTATGGAAATGCAAGGGGCCTCTAAGAGCCAAAAAAATCTTGAAAAAGGAGAACAAATTCCAAGGACTCACTCACACTTCCCAATTTCAAAACTTATTACAAAGATACAGTAAAGAGTATTGTGGAGTATTGGCATAATAATTAACACATAGATCAGTGGAATAGAATTGACAGTCCAGAAATACACCCATACATCTATGGTCAATTAATTTTCAACAATTGTATGAAATTCACTCAATGGGGAAAAATAATCTTTTCAACAAAAAGTACTGAGTTAACAAGATATCTACATGTAAAAGAATGAATTTGGATCCCTATTCACACCATATATAAAAATTAACCCAAAATAGACCAGAAACCTAAATTTAAGAACTAAATATATTAAAACTTTAGAAGGAAACATAGGGATAAATCTTTATGACCTTAGATTAATCAATGGTTTTTAAAATATGCCATTCAAAACATGCAACAAATGAAAAATTAGATAAAGTGGACTTCATCATAACTAAAAACTTTTGTGCAACAAAGAACATTATCAAGAGAGTGTAAAGACAACCCAAAGAATGGAAGAAAATATTTGCATATCACATATATAATCTTAAAAACTTGTATATAGGCTGTATAAGCAACATTTACACCTCAAAATAAAATGACCAAAAAAAATAAAAATGGGCAAAGGATTTGAATAGACATTTCTCCATTTGTATACAAATAGTTAATAAGTACATGAAAATATTCTCAACATCATTAGTCATTAGAGAAATGCCAATCAAAGTCACAATGAAATACTACTCTACATTCATTAGGATGGCTGTAATTTTTTTTTATTATTATTATACTTTAAGTTCTAGGGTACATGTGCACAATGTGCAGGCTTGTTACATAGGTATACATGTGCCATGTTGGTATGCTGCACCCATCAACTCGTCATTTACATTAGGTATTTCTCCTAATGCTATCTCTCCCCCAGCCCCCAACCCCCCAACAGGCCCCAGTGTGTGATGTTCCCCACCCTGTGTCCAAGTGTTCTTATTGTTCAATTCCCACCTATGAGTGAGAATATGTGGTGTTTGGTTTTCCATCCTTGTGATAGTTTGCTGAGACTGATGGTTTCCAGCTTCATCCATGTTCCTGCAAAGGACATAAATTCATCCTTTTTTATGGCTGTATAGTATTCCATGGTGTATATGTGTCACATTTTCTTAATCCAGTCTATCATTGATGGACATTTTGGTTGGTTCCTTTTTTGAAAACATCAACAAAATTGATAGACCGCTAGCAAGACTAATAAAGAAGAAAAGAGAGAATAATCTAATAGCTGCAATAAAAAATGATAAAGGGGATATCACCACTGATCCCACAGAAACACAAACTACCATCAGAGAATATTATAAACACCTCTATGCAAATAAACTAGAAAATCTAGAAGAAATGGATAAATTCCTGGACACATACACCCTCCCAAGACTAAACCAGGAAGAAGTTGAATCTCTGAATAAACCAATAACAGGCTCTGAAATTGAGGCAATAATTACCAGCCTACCAACCAAAAAAGGTCCAGGACCAGACGGATTCACAGTCGAATTCTACCAGAGGTACAAAGAAGAGCTGTAATTTTTTTAAAAAAGAAGAAGAAAAGAGAAAATAACAAGTATTGGTTAATGTGGGGAGAAACTGGTACCTTCGTACATTGCTAGTGGAATGTAGGATGATATGGCTGCTCTGGGAAAGTTTGACAATTCCTCAAAAAGTTAATTTTAAAGTTAGCATATGAGCCAGTAATTCCATTCCTAGGTATATACCCAAGAAAACTGAAAACATGTGTTCACAGAAAAACTTTTATGCAAAGAGCGATAGCAGCATTATTTGTAGTAACCAAAAGTGGAAGCAATCCAAATAATCCGTCAACTGGTGACTGGATAAACAAAATGTGGTCTATAAAATGGAATTCTATTCAGCCATAAAAAGAATGAAGTACTGATACAGGCTACAAGATGCGTGAACCTTGAAAATATCTTCCTAGGCCGGATGCAGTGGCTCACATCTGTAATTCCAGCACTTTGGGGGTCCTAGGTCGGTGGATCATCTGAGGTCAGGAGTTCCAGACTAGCCTGGCCAACATGGCAAAAACCCGTCTCTACTAACAATACAAAAATTAGCTAGGCGTGATGGTGCATGCCTATAATCCCAGCTACTTGGGAGGCTGAGGCAGGAGAATTGCTTGAACCCTGGAGGTGGAGGTTGCAGCAAGCCAAGATCGTCTCAAAAAAAAAAAAAAAAGGAAGTATCATACTAAATGAAAGAAGCCAAATACATAAGGCCACATATTCTATGATTCCATTTATATGAAATGTCCAGAATAGCAAATCAATAGGAACAGAAAGTAGACTAATGGTTGCCAGGAATTGGGGAAAGAGGAAAATGGGGAGTGTATGCCAATGGGTATAGGGTTTCTTTTGGGGGTAATGAGAATATTATAAATTAGAGAGTGGTGATAATTGCATAACACTGTGAATATACTAAACATCACTTAATTATACACTTAAAATTATTAAAATGGTAAATTTTAAGTTTTGTGAATTTTTACCTCAAAACAATAAAATAAAATACAATATTCATCTCAATGGGGATAACATTGTTTCTTTAATATTGTCCTTTCAATAATGCAGTGCTAGGCTGGGTACAGTGGCTCACATCTGTAATCCCAGCACCTTGGGAGGCTGAGGCAGGTGTATTGCTTGAGCCCAGGAGTTCAAGACCAGCCTGGGCAACAAAGTGAGACCCCTTCTCTACAAAAAAAAAGAAAAAAGAAGAAAAAGAATGCACTGCTAGATGATAACGAACATTGTATCTCTCTATTGTCTAAAAACGGAATATGAGCAGTGATTCACACCCCTACTTCACCCTGTGGAACTGGGTGACATTTCACTGAAGTAATACATTCACAACACTGCCCTAGAGCTAAAAATGACAATGGTAACCCCCAAAACAACAACAACTGATAACCTTCAATAAGGTCTTACAGAGGCCAGTTTCTAGAGTTTGCAATTTACATACCCTTTCATTTTAATTCTCAAACAAAACTATATAATAAATGTTAGGTTGAATCATAAAGAAATTGCTAACTTTATAACTCAAAAAAGACTGAATATGACCTATTTCATATAGTTGAACCTATTATTATTATTTTGTTTGTTTGTTTGTTTTTGTTTTAGAGAAAATCTCACTTTTGTCTCCCAGGCTGGAGTGTGACGACGCGATCTCAGCTCACTGCAACGTCCACCTCCCGGGTTCAAGCGATTCTCCTGCCTCAGCCTCACAAGCAGCTAAGATTACAGGCGCCTGCCACCATGCCTGGCTAATTTTTGTATTTTTAGTAGAGACGGGGTTTCACCATGTTGGCCAGGCTGGTCTCAAACTCCTGACCTCAGGTGATCTGCCCGCCTCGACCTTCCAAAGTGCTGGGATTACAGGCATTAGCCACCGTGCCTGGCCAAACCTATTATTGTTATCATCACCCCCAATTCACTGATGAGAAAGAGAGGAACAGGGAAGTAAAATAACTTACACGTCCAAGGTCACAGGGCTACTAAAGTGTCAGAGTCGGGATTTGAAATCACACCTGTCTGATTCAGTGGCTCCTAACAACTATGTCTTTATATATTCATCATTCACTCTAAAAACGTTGATTACGCACCTAATGCATGCTAAATATGAGGGAGAGAATCACAGGACAAAACAAATCTTGCAATCCAGGATCTCACAATATAGCATGGAAGACACATGTGAACAAAAAATAATGGCCAATCAAGACAATGAAATAACGGCTATTATAGAAGGCAACTGTAGAGGTAACTTAGAGAATGGAGGGTTGTCTTAGTTCAGGTCTTCTGAAAAGACTATGCCAAGACAGGATTAAAGGAGCATGTATTTTGTTAGAGGAAATTCCTTTATGACAGAAAATAGGAAGGGAGCCAAAAAAAAAAAAAAAAAGTCTGGGAGAGTCATTAGACCATGATGTAAGTCTAACATGAATGAAGGAGAGAAGGAGAAAAGGTTGAGTGGTACCACCCTAGACAGCCATGCAGCCCAAAAGTGGTTTGACAAAGCCATTGTTGGGGACACTTCAAGCCAAAGTTAGCAACAGGTAAGAGCAATGTCTCCCAGGAATAAGTCTGCTTTAGCAACTCGGATATCTTCAATCATTGACTGCGAGCACCCTGTAAGATGTGTTACCTTGAAGCAAACATGGAGATGAATTTCGGAGCACAGTAGCTGGGACCCTTAGTCAATTATGTCCCCTGTAAAGTCCTTAAGGTATAGTCCTCATGGTCACAACAAGTATTAAGTGTCAGGGAAGGCTTTCTGGTGCCGGTGACTTTTGACCTGGGTTTGAGATTATAATGTCCTACTGAATAGAGACAGTATAAAAAAGAAAACCGAGCTCTGTGTAGAAAAGGGAAAATGGATGAGCAATTGTGGTACTTGCCAAGCCTTATAATAGCTATGAGACCTAGTCTTTGGAGCTTTCCACAGAGTTTTTCATGTCCTAGCTGTGTTCCCAGTGTTTTACTCTTATAATCTAGCACATATTGAAAAATATTACAAAATAAAATAGAATTAGGTTATCACTGAATGTCGCATTGCTCGCTGTAATTCAGCTCTTCACTTAACACATGGAAAACTTTGTACATTAATATTCAGCCATTCCAGGCAGAGTATTTCTAAAAGATTTGTGAGTTCATTTACATGTTTATCTGCTCTTTTCTCCTTGGGAGTTGGACTGTTCTTCCGCCTGATGATTAGAATGAATTGGATATTTTGAACTCATCCATCAGATTTGGAAATGATCTCTTAATTGATGAGGGTGTTTAACAGTTAATTGAACATTTCTACTCTGAACTTCCATTTTTCTTTAAGTACAGAAATAGCACAGCAGGGCCACGGACAAGTAAAGTCTAACACACAAACATCTTTCTGTGCCTATCTTGAACTCTGCAATAATCCCACTTCCTCTCAAACTGTAGCACGCAGTAGGCTACTCAATAAATATTTTACTTTACTTTTCTATGAATTATTTAAAATTAAAACTTACAGAAGCAACTGTATCTTTTTTATGTGTGGCTACTGAGAAGTTTAATCTGATCTTATAATACGCTTTGAAAATCCAAATGTTACCAATTCATCTACATAGAGAATTTGGTGTTTGGTTCCCATCCAAATGCCACATCAGACATTTATATTACATCTTCCTTCCCTCCTTCCTCTTCTTCCTTCCAGACCACCATCGTACAGTTGCCCAAAAGTTATAATACTATATAGAATACAGCTTTAAACTCTAAAACATATGTACCTTCTCTAGCCCAGAATAGAGAAAATTATCTTTTATTGTGAAACTCTTTCAACCATGAAAAATGATTCTCTACGTTAAAAAGTCATGAAGGTAGAGCAAGATGGCCAAATAGAAGCCTCCAGTGATCATCTTGCCCCCAACAGGAATACCAAATATTAAGAACTAACTACACATTAAAAAGCACCATCATAAGAACCAAAATTCAGGTGAGCAATCAAAGTACCTGGTTTTATCTTCATATTGCTGAAAGAGACACTGAAGTGGATAGGAAAAAAAATTTTTTTTTTGACAGAGTCTTGCTCCATCACCCAGGCTGGAGTGCAATGGCACGATCTCGGCTCACTGCAACCTCCGCCTCCTGTGTTCAAGCGATTCTCCTGACTCAGCCTCCTGAGTAGCTAGGATTACAGGCGCGCACCACCATGCCCGGCTAAGTTTTGTATTTTTAGTAGAGACAGGGTTTCACTATGTTGGCCCGGCTGGTCTCGAACTCCTAGCCTCAAGTGATCTGCCTGCCTCAGCCCCCCAAAGTGCTAGGATTACAGGCATGAGCCACCGCTCCCGGCCTAGGGAAGACATTCTTGAATTGCTGATGCTACCCCTTTTCAATCCCGTGGCAGTAGCCACAGGGCATGGAGAGAGAATCTGTGCACTTGGGGGAGGGAGAGTGTAGTGACTAGGGGACTTGGCATTGAACTCAGTGCTGCACTGTCACAGCAGAGAGCAAAGCTGTGCTGGGTTCAATTGGTGCCTGCCCATGGAGGGAACTTTTGGACCAGCCACAGTCAGAGAGGAATTGTCCATCCCAGGGATCAGAACTTGAGTTTCACAGAAAGCCTTACCACTGTCAGCTAAAGTGCTCTGCAGTCCTAGGTAAACTTGAAAGGTAGCCTAAGATACAATTACTGCACTTCCTAGGCAACTCATGGTACTGGGCTGGGCTTAGAGCCAGTGGACTAGGGTGGCACATGACCTAGGGAGACAACAGCTGGGGCAGCTAAGAGAGTGCTTGAACCACCCATTCCCCTATCTCAGGCAGCATAGCTGGCAGCAAAGAAAGTGACTCCTTCCTTCTGCTTGAAGAGAGAAGAGTGAAGAGTAAAGAGGACTTTGTCTTGCATCTTGAATAAGAACTCAGCCACAATCAGATAGGGCACTTGGCAGGGTCATGAGGTCCCCATTCTGGGCCCTAGCACCTGGATGTCATGTCTAGACAAACCCTAGGCCAGAAGGGAAACTGTTGCCTTGAAGAGAAGGATGCAGTCTTGACTGAGTCCCATCAGCTGCTTACCAAAGAGCCCTTGGATCCTAAATAATCAGCAGTGATACCCAGGTAGGACGCCATAGGCCTTGGTTGAGACTCTGAGACGTGCTGGCTTCAGGCGAGACCCAACACATTCCCAGCTATGGTGGCTATGGTGAAAGACTCCTGCTTAAGAAAATCAGAGTGAAAAGTAAAGGGCACTTTGTCTTGCACCTTAGGTACCAGCTCAGCCACAGTGAGGTAGAGCACCAAGAGGACTTGGGCCTCCCAAATCCAAGCCTTTGATCTTTGACAGCATTTCTGGAGCTGCACTGGGCCAGAAGGGAGCCCATTGCCCTGAAAGGTGAGTCCCAGGCCTGGAAGTACTCACCACAAGCTGACTAAAGAGCCCTTGGGCTTTAAGTGAACATCGGCGGTGGCCTGGCAGAATTCCCCGTGGGCCAGTGATAGTGGTGGCCACTGGGAGAGGTCCTCTACTTGTGGAAAAGGAAGAGAAGGGCAGGAAAAACTTTGTCTTGTGGTTTGAGGGCCAGATTAGCTATGGTAGAATAGAACACAAGGCAGCCTTCTGAGGATTTTTACTCCAACCCCTGACTCTGGGACAGCATCACTGGACCCACTCAGAGCCTGGGAAAACTCAGTGCCATGAAGGGAAGGACATAAACTCGCTAGGCTCCCATACTTGCTGACTGGAGAGCCCAAGGGCCTTGAGTAAACATAGGCAGTAGCCAGGTAGTGGTTACAGCAGGTGCTGGAAGAGACTCAGTGCTGTGCTGGCTTCAGGTCTGACCCAGTATAGGCCCAGTGGTGGTGGCCACAGGAGTTCCTGCATTACCCCACACCCAGCTCCAGGAGGCTCAGCACAAAAAGAGACACTCCAGCCAGGCACAGTGGCTCACACCTGTAATTCCAGCACTTTGGGAGGCCAAAGAGGGCGGATCACCTGAGGTCAGGAGTTCAAGACCAGCCTGACCAACATGGTGAAACGCCATCTCTACTAAAACTACAAAATTAGCTGGGCATGGTGGCACATGCCTGTAATCCCAGCTACTCGGGAGGCTGACACAGGAGAATCGCTTGAACCCGGGAGGTGGAGGTTGCAGTAAGCCGAGATCGCGCCATTGCACTCCAGCCTGGGCAACGAGAGCAAAAGTCCATCTAAAAAAAAAAAGAGACACTCCATTTGTTTGGGAGAAAGTAAGGGACGAGAACAAGAGTCTCTGCCTGGTAATCCAGAGAATTGTTCCACATCTTATCCAAGACCACAAAGAAAATACCTTTGGAAATCTGCAAGAACCACAGTGTTACTGGGCTTGGGGCCCAAGTCCCTTCAAATACCTGGAAAGCCCTCCCAAGAAAGATGGGCATGAACAAGCCCAGACTGTGAAGAATACAATTAATACCTAACTCTTTAGTACCCAGACACTGACCTGACAAATATCCATAAGCATCAAGACCACAAGAAATACACAATATCACAAAAGAAACTAAATAAGGCACCAGGGACCAATCCTAGAGAAAAAGAGATATGTGACCTTTCAGACAGACAATTCAAAATAGATAATTCAAGGAAACTCAAAGAAATTCAATATAACACAAGAAGGAATTCAGAATCCCATCAGATGAATTTAACAAAGAGATTTGAATAATTTAAGGAATCAACCAGAAATTCTGCAGTTGAAAAATGCAACTGACCTACTGAAGAATGCATCAGTCTTTTATTAGCAGAACTGATCAAACAGAAGAAAGAATTAGTGAGCTTGAAGACAAGCTATTTGAAAATATACAGAGGAGACAAAAGAAAAAAAAAGCATGCCTAAAAGATATAGAATATAGCCTCAAAAAGGCAAATCTAAGAGTTATTGGCCTAAAATAGGAGGTAAAAAAAGAGATAGGGGTAGAAAGTTTATTCAAAGGGATAATAACAGAGAACTTTCCAAACCTAGAGAAAGATATCAACATTCAAATACAAGAAGGTTATAGAACACCAAGCAGATTTAACCCAAAGAAGACTACCTCAATGCATTTAATAGTCAAATTCCCAAAGGTTAAAGATAAAGAAAGGATCCTAAAAGGACCACCTGAAAAGAAGCAAATAACATACAATGGAGCTCTGATGTGTCTGGCAGCAGACTTTTCAGAGGAAACCTTACAGGCCAGGAGAGAGCGGCATGGCATATTTAGTGTGCTATATGAAAAAAATAAAGTTTTACTCTGGAATAGCGTATCTGCCAAAAATGTCCTCAAGCAAGAGGAGAAATAAAGACTTTCCCTGACGAACAAAAGCTGAGGGATTTTATCAACACCAGACCTGTCCTATGAGAAATGCTTAAGGGAGTTCTTCAGTCTGAAGGAAAGGGATGTTAATGAGCAATAAGAAATCATCAGAAGGTAAAAAACGCACTTGTACTAGTAAGCACAAAGAAAAACACAGAGAGGCAAAAGGAAAATGGTGGATAGGAGACAGGGCTGATATGCAGCTCCCACTTGGATGGACAGAACAGTGTGTAGAGACTCACACCATTGACTTTCGCTCCAGGAACCACCACAGGAGCATACCAGGAAAACTGAAAAAAATCACAGATCCTTTGAAAGAAATAGCAGGACACTGCAAATTCCATGAGACAGGCAAAAAACTCTGGTGCTCTCTTGAAAGCGCCACCTCCTGGCTGGAGGCAAACCAACTCAGGACATTGCAGCAACTCATAACAGAACAAACCTGTTCCAAGGAAGGAGAAAACAACAGCTAATTCCACTGCCTGCAACATCCTGGCTAACCAGTGGTCCTGAGTCTGTCCACGTGACAACTTCACTGCTAGCATAACCAACACTTGAGAAAGTCAGCACACTAAACATATTTAAAACCAAGAATTCTCACAGAGTCTACTTTGCTTCCCTGCCACCTCCACCATAGCAGGTGCTGGTATCCATGGATGGGAGACATGAAGACAGATTGCATCACAGGATTCTTTTCAGACAATCCCCAGCACCAGCCCAGACCCTGGTAGCCCCCTGGGTGGCCAGACCCAGAAGACCAATAACAATCATTGCAGTCTGACTCTTAGGAAGCCCCATGCCTAGGGAAAATGGAAGTGCACGACATTAAGGGATAACTCTGCAGGACAAAAGAATCTGAACAGCAGCTCTTCAGTTCCAGAATTTACCACTGAAATAATCTACCCAAATGAGAAGGAAACAGAAAAGTAATTCTGGTAATATGACAAAACAAGGTTCTATAACATGCCCAAAAGACCACACTTGTTCTCCAGCAATGGATCCAAACCAAGAAGAAACCTCTGAATTGCCAGATAAAGAATTGAGAAAGCCAATTATTAAGTTACTCAAGGAGACACCAGAGAAGGGTGAAAACCAACTTAAAATTAAAAAAAAAAAAAATACAGGATATGGATGGAAAATGCTCCAGAGCAATAGATATCATAAAGAAAAAGCAACCACAACTTCTGGAAATGAAAGACAGACTTAGAGAAATACAAAATGCAGGAAAAGTTTCAACAATAGAATCAAACAAGTAGAAGAAACAACTTCAGAGCTCAAAGACAAGGTCTTTTAATTAACCCAATCAGACAAAGACAAAGAAAAAAGAATCCAAAAAAATTAACAAAGCCTCCAAGAAATTTAGCATTATGTTAAATGGCCAGACATAAGAATAATTGGTGTTCCTGAGGAAAAAGAGAAATCTAAAAGTTTGGAAAACATATTTGAGGTAATAATTGAGGAAAATGTCCCTGGCCTTGCTAGAGATCTGGACATCCAAATACAAGAAGCTCAAAGAACACTTGAGAAACTTATAACAAAAAGATCATCACCGAGGCACATAGTGATCAGGTTATCTAAAGTCAAAATGTAGAAAAGGATCTTAAGAGCTGTGAGTCAAAATCATCAGGTAACCTATAAAGGAAAACTGATCAAATTAACAGCAGATTTCTCAGCAGAAACCCTACAAGCCCGAAGGGATTAGGGTCCTGTCTTTAGCCTCCTCAAACAAAATGATTGCCAGCCAAGAATTTTGTATCCTTGTTTCCAGATGGTATGATCTTACATTTGGAAAAAATGAAAGAGTCCACCAAAAATCCGTTAGAACTCATAAACAAATTCAGTAAAGTTGCAGGACACAAAATCAACATACAAAAATCAGTAGCATTTCTATATGCCAACAGTGAACAATCTGAAATAGAAATGAAAAAGTAATCCCATTTACAATAGCCACAAATAAAATGAAACACCTAGGAATTAACAAAAAAAGTGAAAGATATCTACAATGAATACTATAAAATACTGATGCAAGAAATGGAGGAAACAAATATTATAGTAAAATGAAAAAAAAAGAAGAGATATTCCATGTTCATGGATTGGAAGACTCAATATTCTTAAATTTTCCACACTACCCAAAACAGTCTATAGATTCCATGCAATCCCTGTCAATATACCAGTGACATTCTTCATAGAAATAGCAAAAAAAAATCCTAAAATATATATGGAACAACAAAAGACCCAGAATAGCCAAAGCTATCCTGACAAAAAGAACAAAATAGAGACTTCATTACCTGACTACAATACCTGACTTCAAATTATACTACAGAGCTATAGTAACCAAAACAGCATGGTACTGGCATAAAAACAGACACATAGACCAATGGAACAGAATAGAGAACCCAGAACCAAATTTACACACCTGCAGTGACTTATTTTTGACAAAGGTACCAAGAGCATACACTGGGAAAAACACAGCCTCTTCAATCAATGGTGCTGGGAATACTGGCTGTCCATAAGCTAGACCCCATCTCTTGCCATATGCAAAAATCAAATCAAAAGGGATTGAAGACTTAAATCTAAGACCTCAAACTACAAAACTCCTACAAGAAAACTTTGGGGAAATGCTCCAGGACCTTGATCTGGACAAAAATTGCTTGAGTAATACCCCACAAGCACAGGAACCCAAAGCAAAAAAATGGACAAATGAGATCACATCAAGTTGTAAAGTTCCTGGACAGCAAAGTAAACAATCAACAATGTGAAGAGACATCCCACATAATGGGATAGAATATATGCAAATTACCAATCTGACAAGGGGTTCATAACCAGAATATACAAGGAGCTCCAAGAACTCTACAGGAAAAAAACTCTAATAATTAGACTTTAAAATAGGCTACAGATCTGAATAGATATTTCTCAAAAAAAGACAAATCAAACAAACATGTGAAAAGGTACTCAACATCACTGATCATCAGAGAAATGCAAATTGAAATGGCAATGAGATATCTCAGCCCAATTAAAATGGCTTTTATCCAAAAGTCAGGCAACAACAAATGCTGGTGAGGATATGGAGAAAAGGGAACACTCATACACTGTTGGTGGGAATGTAAAGTAGTACAACCACTATGGAGAACAGTTTGGAGGTTCCTCAAAAAACTAAAAAAAGAGCTACCATACAATTCAGCAATCCCACTACTGGGTATATACATAAAAGAAAGGAAATCAGTATACTGAGATATTTGCACTCCCATGTTTGTTGCAGCACTGTTCACAATGGCTAAGATTTGGAAGCAAACTAAGTGTCCATCAATATATGAATAGATAAAGAAAATATAGTACACATACACAATGGAGTATTATTCAGCCATAAAAAAGAATGATATCCTGTGACTTTCAACAACGTGGACAAAACTGGAGGTCATTATGTTAAGTGAAATAAGCCAGGCACAGAAAGACAAACTACACGTGTTCTCACTCATTTGTGGGAGCTAAAAATTAAAACAATTCAGGTCATGAATATAGAGAGTAGAAGGATGGTTACCAGAGGCTGGGGAGGGTATTGAGTAGTGTTGGGAGGAAGTGGAGATGATTAATGGGCACAAATAGTATTTGGAAAGAATGAATGAGACCTAGTACTTCATAGCACACCAGGGTGACTATAGTCAATAATTTCATTGTACATTTTAAAATAACTAAAAGAGCACAATTACATTATTTGTAACATTAAGGAGAAATGCTTGAAGGATGGATATGTCATTTACCCGGATGTGATTATTACATACTGCATGTCTGTTTCAAAGTATTTCATACACTCCATAAACTAATACACATTCTACGTACCCAAAAAATCAAAAATAAAAAATTTAGTAAAAAGAAAGTCATGACCTTCATTCATTTTAATATTTCCAGAATTTGTGCCAACCAGAAGGCATTGCAATTTTTTTCCAATTTTCAAATAATATTTTAGTGAAACTACCTGTTAGGAGTTGCTAATATGCATATTAATTTAATATCTCTAACCAAATTATTATTGCAGCATCCCCTGAAAAATTGATATTTGAAGCACACAATAACCTTGCTATTTGACAGTTCCATTCTAGCAGTCTATCATTCTCCTTGTATTATCTATTTATTTGGTTGGTTGTTTCATATTATTTCCAGAATTTAATTTGGCAGGTGTCAATGCATTAGGGAATTGTTACCTATTAATCTGCGTCCCCCAGGAAGGAGAGGATACCAAGATTGATTTATTGGAGAAAACACCTATGAGAGAAAATGGAGGTAAAGAGAGCCGTTAAGAGGCTCGGAGAGCTGTCAGACAGTAATATAGGTCTGACCTTTGCGGAGGAAAGGGGGAAGGAAAGAAGATTGGTTAAGAAAACTCTTAGACTACAGTATAATTCTAAGAAAATTTCAGCAAGACAAACAGAATCCTTGAGCGAAAATCGCCCTTTGGAGGAGCTCTTCATCTCCTAGGAGTCGAAGCTTTAGTATCCTTGCTGTGCTATCATTGGCTAAGAGCAGCCCATGGGAAACTTGGCCTCACGCAAAGGCCGTAGAGGATTTCAGGGCTCAGCAACTGAGGTCATCATTCAGTCAGGCTCCCTGAATTCAGAGATCTGAGAGGTGGCTTTTTTTTTTAATGGGGCCTTGCTCTGTCGCCCACACTCGAGTGCAGTGGCACAATTGTGGCCCACTGAAGTCTTGACCTCTTGGGCCCAAATGATCCTCCCACCTCAGCCTCCCAAGTAGTTGAGACTACAGGCACGCACCACCACGCCCAGCTAATGTTTGTATTTTTTGTAGAGATGGGTTTTCACCATGTTGCCCATGCTGGTCTGGAACTTCTGGGCTCAAGCGATCCACCTTCCTCAGTCTCCCAAAGTGCTGGGATTACAGGCGTAAGCCACCATGCTCAGTCTGAGGGGTGACTTTCAAAGCCACCACAGTACTATTAAAAGAAAATAGAAGCTTGTATCTCGAATTTCACACTCTTTATAAAAGCATACAAAGAGGAAGTAAAGTCTAATTAAGGGCACAGGTAACTTGCCCTAGTCCGAAAACTCACTGATTCATTCATAAAATACTTTAAGAATGCAATTAAGCACATGCTTTGGTTTACATAGAGATGGGTTCAAATTCCACCTCCCCACTCCCTCTGAATTATTCTTGAAAAAAAAATTTTAACTAGAACCAGACCAAGCCTTCAGATCTAATATCTGTATTTTATGAAATACGGGGAACAAAGGAACTATCCTTTGTTCCCCGTATTTCATATACAGGGGGTTAACTATCATGAGGAAACCATGAGAAAAACCCAGAGGGTGGGGCATTCCACAGAACAACTGCCCTGATATCTGAAACAAGTCAATGTCATAGGAAAAAAAAGTTGGAGGGAACAGCAGGACCATTCTAGATTAGGAGAAACTTAAGAATTATAGCCATTAAACAATTCTTGATTAAAATATAGTTTGAATAAGCCAATTGTAAAAGACATTTTTTGGTACAATCAGGAAAATTTAAAAGTAGACAGGGCATTAAAGGATATTAGGGAATTATTGCCAATTTTGTTAGATGTGATAATGGTACTGTGGTTATATGGAAAAAAAAGTCCTTTTTGTTAGTGATGCATATAGAAATTATTTAGGAGTAAAATATATCTATAATTTACTTTAGCATATTTCAAAATCAGAAGAAGCAAATATAGTAAATTCTTATAATTGTTCAATGTCGATGTTGATATATGAGTGTTTATTCTGTTATTTATTCTATTTCTCTGTATCTTTGAAATTTTTCAAAATAAAAATATTTTAAAATATTTTCTCAGACACACAATAGCAAAAGGAATTCACTACCAACAGAACTACAATACAGGAAATATTAAATGAAGTCTTTCAGGTGAAAGAAAATGTTACCAGATAGAAATGTGAATATGCACAAAGGAATGAAGAACACCTGAAATGGTAGCTATATAAGCAAATATAGACTTTTTAATTTGTTTGTAAAATCTCTTTAAAAATAATTGAGTCTTTTCCATTTAAACCTGGACTAGATATTAAACACAGCCTTTGGCAAACTGAAAAATTAAATTTGTCCATAATTATAAATGAACAGTTATCAATAGAAATATAGATTCTCACTTCTCTTGGAAATGTAGAAACTTTATTAAGTCTCTTCCTTACATTTGCTCATGACAACAATTATCTTGAATTGAGTGATGGCTGGCCTTGATCTCTTTTTATAAGGTGGAAAATTGCAGGAAAAAAAATGAGACTGGTATGTGCCTTCTTGAATGAGAGAATGAAAACTGTACAGTTAAGGAAAAAATGAGATCAAGGAAGATAGGCTTCAGAAGTTCAAGAAAAGAGAGACCAGAGGGAAATGCTAGAAACCACTTCACTTGCAAGTTCATGGCTAATCTGCTGAGACACTAGTCTTGAGAACCAACATGGCTTTCAATGCCACAAGCCCTCCAAGGAAAACCAAAGTTTCTTGACCTTTTCTGGGAACTATTTGCTTGCACTGAATATTTAGTATGATTTATTGGGGTTTGCAAGAGGCACAGGTTTAAAGTTGTTTTTTTTTTTCTTTTAATAAACAACTCATGAATTAGGATAAGTGGTATACCTTCACTGGCTAAAGATTTACTGTTTTTGTGAAGACGTGTCAGCACTTTCAGAAAAGGAGGTCATTTTTAAAAAGCCACCTTGGAAGCCTTTACACAGGTGAAAAAGTTATGTAGTACAATTATTTTTTCCTCCTCTTTCTCCAATTTGGAAATTTGTTCATCAATGTCATGGTCATAAAAATTGAGGAAACATTTATTGGCCAGGTTAGGGAAAATAATGACGCTTTTATGACATTAGAGAGTGAATGCTCAGGTAACCTGGTTCTAGCACCATTCTCTACACAGGTGAGTGATATGGAGGGAAAACTATGGCAGGGAGGTTTATCATCTCCAGAGTCTTATACTTTGCCCCCTCACTCTACTGCTTGCAATGTTATCATGACTAAGTATAGAGTCACATAGTTGAAAGTGTTTCCCAAACCCCATGGTCTATACTTGCATATGTAAAGTGGAGAAAAGGATAATTTTCCACATTTAATCAAGATAAAATAAAAAATGAAGAAAAATATCCACAGCTAATATCATACTTAATGGTGAATGTCTGAATTCTTTCCCGCTATGATCAAATACAAGACAAGGTAGTCTGCTCTCACCAGTTCTATTCAACATCATACTGGAATTCCAGCCAGGGAAATTATGTAAGGAATACACATAAAAGGCATCCAGATTTGAAAGGAAGAGATTAAACTATCTCTAATGACAGATTGTATAATCTTATATAGGAAAGGCCATAAAGGATTCATCAAAACCTACTAAAGCTAACAAGAGAATTTAGAAATATTGCAAGATATACATTGGTATATAAATATCAACTGAATTTCTATATACTTGCTAATACACAACAATCAAGTAGGCTTTATGCCTGGGATACAAGGTTGGTTCAACACACACAAATCAATAAATGTGATTCATCACATAAACAGAACTAAACACAAAATACACATGATTATATCAATAGATGCAGAAAAGGCTTTTGATAAAATCCAACATCACTTCATGTTAAAAACTCTCAAAAAACTAGGTATGAAAGAAACATACCTCAAAATAATAAGAGCCAGCTATGACAAACGCACAGCCAACATCATACTAAATGAGCAAAAGCTGGAAGCATTCCCCTTGAAAACTGGCACAAGACAAGGATGCCCTCCCTCACCAGTCTTATGCAACATAGTATTGGAAGTCCTGGCCAGAGCAATCAGGCAAGAGAAAAAAATAAAAGACATCCAAACAGGAAGAGAGGAAGTCAAATGATCCCTGTTTGCAGATGACATAATCCTATATCTAGAAAACCTCATAGTTTCAGCCCAAAAGTTCCTTCAACTGATAAAAAATTTCAACAAAGTTTAATGATACAAAATCAATGTACAAAAATCACTAGCATTTCAATATACCAACAACAGCCAACCCAAGAACCAAATCAAGAATGAAATCCCATTCAAAAATTCCACAAAAAGAATAAAATATCTAGGAATACACCTAACCAGGAAGGTGAAAGATCTCTACAAGAAGAATTACAAAACACTGCTGAAAGAAATCAGAGATGACACAAATAGAAAAACATTTCATGATCATGGATAGGAAGAATCAATATCATTAAAATTGCCACACTGTCCAAAGCAATTTACAAATTCAATGTTATACCTATCAAACTACCAAGGACATTTTTCACAAAACTGTTCTAAAATTCATATGGAACCAAAAAATTGCCCAAATAGCCAAGGCAATCTTAAGCAAAAAGAACAAAGCTGGAGGCATCATGTTACCCAACTTCAAATGATACTACAGGGTTACAGTAACCAAAATGAGATGGTACACTGGTACAAAAACAGGCACCTAGACCAATGGAACAGAATAGAGAGCCCAGAAGTTAGGTCACACACATACAACCATCTGATCTTCGACAAAGCTGACCAAAACCAGCAATGGGAAAAGGACTCCCTATTCAATAAATGGTGCTGGGTAACTGGCTAGCCATGTGCAGAAGATTGAAACTGGACCCCTTTCTTACACCACATACAAAAATTAACTCAAGATGGATTAAAGACTTACATGCAAAACCCAAAACTATAAAAATCCTAGAAGAAAACCTTGGCAATACCATCCAGAACATAAGCACAAGCAAAGATTTCATGATGAAGATGCCAAAAGCAATTTCAACAAAAGCAAAAATTGATAAATGGGATATAATTAAACTAAAAGCTTCTGCACAACAAAATAAACTATCAACAGAGTAAACAGACAACTCAGAGTTTGGGAGAAAATTTTTGCAAACTATGCATCTAACAAAGGTCTAATATCCAGCATCTATAAGGAATTTAACAAATTTACAAGAAAAAAACAAACGACCCCATTAAAAAGTAGGCAAAGGACATGAACAGACACTTTTCAAAAGAAGACATACATGCGGCCAACAATCACATGAAAAAAAATCTCAATATCACTATCATTAAAGAAATGTAAATCAAAACCACAATGAAATACCATCTCACACCAATCAGAATAGCTGTTATTAAAAAGTCAAAAAAATAACAGATGCTGGCGAGGTTGTGGAGAAAAAGGAATGCTTATACACTCTTGGTGGGAGTGTAAATTAGTTCAATCATTATGGAAGACAGTGTGGCAATTCCTCAAAGATCTAAAGACAGAAATATCATTTGGCCAGCCGTGGTGGCTCATGCCTGTAATCCCAGCACTTTGGGAGGCCCAGGCAGGTGGATCACTTGAGGTCAGGAGCTCAAAACCAGCCTGGCAAATATGGTGAAACCCTGTCATTACCAAAAAACACAAAAATTAGCCGGGTATAGTGGCACGTGCCTGTAGTCCCAGCTACTCAGGAGGCTGAGGTGGGAGAATTGTTTGAATTTGGGAGGCGGAGGTTGCAGTGAGCCAAGATCACACCAGTACACTCCAGCCTTGGCAATAGAGTGAGACCCTGTCTCAAACAAAAAAAGTCATTCAACCCATCAATCCCATTACTGAGTACATATCTAAAGGAATATAAATTGTTCTATTATAAAGACACACACTCATGTATGTTCATTGCAACATTATTCACAATAGCAAAGACATGGTATCAACCTAAATGCCCATCAATGACAGATTGGATAAAGAAAATGTGGTACATATACACCACGGAATACTATGCAGCCATAAAAAAGAATGAGATCATGTCCTATGCAGGGACATGGATGGAGCTGGAGGCCATTATCCTTAGCAAACTAATGCAGGAACAGGAAAACAAATACCACATGTTCTCACTTATAAGTGCAAGCTAAATGATGAGAACACATGGACACATAGAGGAGAATGACACACACTGGGGCCTAGTAGAGGGTGGAGGGTGGGAGGAGGGAGAAGGGTTAGGAAAAGTAACTAACGGGTACTAGGCTAAATACCTGGGTGATAAAATAATCTGTACAACAAACCCCCATGACACAAGTTTACCTATGTTACAAAACTGCATGTGTACCCTTGAACTTAAAAATTTAAAAAAAGAAAATATGATATATATACACAATGGAATATTATTCAGCCATAAAAAAAGAATGAACTTATGTCATTTGTGGCAATAGGAATGAAACTGAAGGACATTATGTTAAGTGAAATAAGCCAAGCACAGAAAAACAAATACTGCATGATCTCACTCATTTGCAGGATTGAAAAATGCTGATATCATAGAAATACAGCAGAGAATAGTGGTTGTCAGAGGCTGAGGAAGGGAGGAAAAAGAGGATAAGGAGATATTGGTAAATGAATATAAAATTGCAGATAGG
Source organism: Pongo abelii (assembly GCF_028885655.2). Classification (NCBI taxonomy): domain Eukaryota; kingdom Metazoa; phylum Chordata; class Mammalia; order Primates; family Hominidae; genus Pongo; species Pongo abelii. The sequence continues at coordinate 146,317,821 of NC_072008.2, read as the reverse complement.
TAGGAGAAATAAGCTGTGTTGTATTGCACTGTAGGATGACTGTAGTTAACAGTATTGTATTGTGTATTTCAAAATAACTAGAAGATAGGATTTTGAATGTTCTCACCAGAAAGAAATAATAATAGTTTAAGGTGATGGATAGGCTAATTACCCTGATTTGATCATTACACAGTGTATACAGGTTTTAAAACATCACACTATATACCATAACTAGGTATAGTTATTATGTGTATTAAAATTTAACTTAATAATAAAAGGAAAACCTACAGAATGTAAAAAACATATTTGCAAATCATATATCTGACAAACAACCTATAAAAGAACAATTACAACTCAATAATAAAAAGACAACCCAATTTTTAAAATGAACAAAATCTCTGTATAAACATTTCTCCAGAAAAGATACACAAATAAAAGACAGACACATAAAAAGATGCTCAACACCATTAGCCACCAGGGAAATGCAAATTCAAATCACAACAAGATACCACTTCATACCCACTAGAATGACTCTAATCAAAAAGACAACAATTACAAGTATTATAGAGGATGAAGAGAAATTGGAACACTTATACACTGCTGGTAGAAATGTAAAATGGTGTCGTTGCTTAGGAAAACAGCCTGGCAATTTTCAAAGACCTAAACATAGAATTACCAGATAACCCAGCAATTCCATTCCTAGATATATACCCAAGAGAACTGAAAATATATCTTCATTCAGCAGCTAATATACAAATGCTCATAGCAACATTATTCTCAATAACTAAAATTTAATGGTACTGTGGTTACATAGAAAAAAAATCCCTTTTGTTAGTGAGGCATATACAAATTATATACAGTGAAATATCATTATGTCTGTAATATATTTTTAAATATTTCCAAAACCAATTAAGGAAATGCAGCAAAATTCTCCAGATACCTAACGACAAGGTAAAAAAAAAAAAAAAAACTACACACTAATATATTCTGGCTAAATGGATATTAAATGTAGGTATATATTATATATATAAATATTATGTATAAGACATGTATATATATTAAACAAGGAAGAAAATATGAATAATACAAACTAAAAGTACTAGTGTTTATATTTGTATACGGGGACTGTGAATGGCTATCTCTGGGTGTGGAGTTGCAAAGGCCTCTCCTTTTTATTTAATATGGTCCATTTCCATATTGTTTCACAGAAAGTGAAGGAAAACCATGCCAGTTAGTCCTGTGTAAATCGCTGGGAAGTTCACTGGCTTGAGAATCAGAAAAACTATGTTCTGATGCTGACAGTTCCTATGTTCTGGTGTTCCTCTCTTCTCTGCGCTGCCAGTGTACTTATCTGTAAGATTGGTTAACTTTACCCAATTTCTAAACTCTCTCAGCTCTACAGACCTATCACTTTATGCTTCTATCTAATTCAAATTTCATTCCTTAGAAAATAACATTACCAGCACTTGCAAAATGCCTAGAAATGATAACACCTTATGGGGAAAAAAATGAAAACCTTGAAGAGTTCACTATTGCTATCCTGTTCCTGTTGCACACCTATTTGGATTGCTTCACCAGATAATAGTCTATATTCTGATCGTTGGAAACAAACAGCCAGCAAATAGAAACTGGGGTAATGCACAATAGAAATGACCTCTGGTGGTTTTGTGACCTAAAAATAGCACGGGTCAAATTAGAAAAGTTGTTTTTTGTTATTTTGCTTGTTTGTTTTGTACTTTTGTAAATATATATAAATTAGATATTCAATTATCTGTTTTATACCAGTCCACAATCACCCACCCCAATCACCACCCCCAGCTCCCTGCCCTGTAGGTTCCTTGTTAGCAGCATTCGCTTTCAGGGAGATTGTAATGTTGCTGAAAGAACACCAAAATACAATTCTGCTCACCATTAATCCTTGTCTTCTGCAGCCCTCCATACTACAATCGCCTATTTCATTCATTGTCCCCATCTACAACCTGCACATATTTGCAGTCAATCGGAGAAGTAATTACTTTTGTACGGAGAACACCACAAACCAACTCTTATTTCCACTACACACAAATATCAATTAAGCATAATATTCAATTTGGGGTTAAAGTGCTACAGAACCTCTCACCACAAAAAAAAAAAAAAAAAAAAAAAAAAAAAACGGCAGGGGGGAGGGGAGATTCCGTTCTTTTCTTTAACGGGTTTTCAGATCTCATTTTTTTTTAAAAGGTTGGAGAAAGCAGGAATCTTTTCAGTTTAAATTATCTCTTTTTTTATTTTTTTGGAGCAGTTTTCTTGGTACAAAACTTAGGTTAAAACCTCTAAAAAATATATCTAAGAAATACAGAAAATGATATTAAAATGACCTTTAATAGGCCAAAAAATGTTTGTTAAAAAAAATCAGATCAAAGACACTCACTTGTATAATAATGGTAGAAGCATATTCAAGGTAAATGAAGGTTGGGAAGGATTAAATGTGCAAAAATAAGAAACTTAGTTTTGTGATTGATTTCACTAGGCACACAATCATTTGAAATGCATATGCTGATAGAAATCAAATATTGCAAAAAAAAGAACATCAGATTTCTTACATAAATAATAACCAAATAAATTCTTCTATATTATAATTGTTTTTTCAAATAGTTAAAATTTAACAAAATCTATTCTGGCAAATACAAGAGAATCCTCTTAAAATTAACTAATATTGCAGGAGGATATTTTTTCTTGGGGAATGGTCCTCCCTTTATTGTTGAAAGTTGTGTTATTCTCTTAATGGCTTGCTTTTTATTTGAAGTTCTGTATGTGTGTGTGTGTGCATACATGTATACAATACATCCACACAGAGACAAATGCCCACATACCTGATACAAACAAGGGGGCTGAGGCTTGACTGGCCTGTCTTCCTTCTCTTATTAATACAACTACTAATCACACACCAGAGCCTATAATCTTGAACTTTTGAAAAACAAAATACATTCATCAATGTTTGAAAAGTAACCCCCAAGAAATGCATTCCTAAATCCTTTAAAATAAACAAATTAAGAGTCCAAGAATAGGAATTCAAGGAGATTTAAATTTGAATTAGCTTAACCACTTTTGACAAGTTTACACATGAAAGACAGCAAGATTGTATGTACTACTTGCTGCTTTAAGAAGTTTCATTCTGTCTGTCTATATAAAAAGTTTCAGCCAAAGTTAAATCAATCTCCTCTACTGATTTTCAACATTAGACAAATACCCAGCCCCCCCCCCCTCCTTTTTTTTGAACCCTGCTTTCAGCCTGACTTTTTCCCCAATTGAAATTCAGACCCTCAATGGTTGGTTTTTCTTGGTTCTAAATGTTGATAAAAAAGGGTTTTCTCCACTCCCTCAATTTGATGTGACAGGCTTCTGACATGAATAATGGAAGCATTTCTTTCACAGGCAAATCAACTTAATTTAGCAAGCCTTTATACTCTCGGTGGGCAAGCCACAATCCCCGAGATTCCATGAGAGTCTTTAAGTTAGACAAAATCTTTAGAATTTGCAGAAAATGTATAAAGTAAACAACACTTATTTTGTCACAATACTTGAATAACTTTTATGCAGGAGTTACAGATGAATATATTACTTCCTAATCAGATCTTGATTTACAAGCAATTTGTGATGAACCCTCCAAGCTCAAGGGAAACTAGCCCCTAGTAAGAAAAATAAGGGAGTCTCTATACAAATAAATTTTAAAGCCTGCAGATTGAAAACGAAACAAAACAAAAAACAGGAAAATAAACACCCCACTGCTCCCAAAAAAGGCAAATAAAAATCAAGGTACATGTACTTTGTAGAGCCAAGTGGAGTTTATAATAGCACTAGAAAGATCTATTTTAAATAATCCCTTTAAGCAGAATCTTGGAGAGTTGAAACGGCAGCATTTCCTAGCCATGAGATTAAAAGGAATGGATCCTACAGTCATTTCCATTTCCAAATTCAGGACACAGCTATTCCTCTGAGAACTTTGCAGAACAGAAAGAAGACACGTTAATAATACATTAGTGAAAGAAAGATGGGACTCATAAGAATAAAACTAAGACATATGCCTTCTGAGCTGGCCATTGAGGGATGGTTTTATTTATTTATTTACTTATTTATTTATTTTTGAGATGGAGTGTCACTCTGTCGCCTGGGCTGGGGTGCAGTGGCTCAATCTCCGCCTCCCGGGTTCAAGCGATTCTCCTGCCTCAGCCTCCCGAGTAGCTGGGATTACAGGCGCCCACCACTATGACCAGCTAATTTTTCTGTATTTTTAGTAGAGATGGGGTTTCACCATGTTGGCCAGGCTGGTCTCGAACTCTTGACCTTGTGATTCGCCCACCTCGGCCTCCCACAGTGCTGGGATTACAGGGGTGAGCCACTGCGCCCAGCCTGAGGAATGGTTTTAAAATGAACATAACCAGACTTGGAGTGCAGCAAATTTTACATTAACATGATCTCTAACAGAATATAGTGGCTGATATGTGCCCTCTGGTCTTTGGTATCATATAAGAAGAAGTCTGGAAGAAAGAAAAGAAGACAGGACTGGGAATCTGAAGACCTGCTCCAAGCCTAGCCAGGAAATTTTCCATATGACCTTAAACAAGTCCCTTCCCCTATGTGGGCCTCTGATTTCTTTCTGTTCAATGAGAAGGTAGAAGCAGGTGATCTCTAAGATTAGTTCCAACTCTAAAATGCTATAATTCCATAGCTTGGTGACAAAAATTCTAGATGACCGGTGATAAAAGTACAAAAGTATTGCATATAATTCATAAATTGTAAAGAAAGTCTATGACTCTGGGGTTGAGGCTGGAGTTGGTATAGCAAATCAATCTTGAGCCCCTCTGGCAGTTTTCCATAATTTTCTGTTTCCAAATATATTTTTTAAAAACCATGTGCTTAGGCCAGGTGCAGTGGCTTACACCTGTAATCCCAGCACTTTGGGAGGCCGAAGCGGGTAGATCACCTGAGATCAGGAGTTCGAGGCCAGCCTGACCAACATGGAGAAACCCCGTCTCTACTAAAAATACAAAAAAATAAAAAATTAGCCGGGCGTGATGGCGCATGCCTGTAATCCCAGCTACTCGGGAGGCTGAGGCAGGAGACTTGCTTGAACCCGGCAGGTGGAGGTTGCGGTGAGCCGAGATGGCACCACGGCACTCCAGCCTGGGCAGCAAGAGCAAAACTCTGTCTCAAAACAAAAACAAAACAAAACAAAACAAAAATATGCTTGCATCTGGAAAGGAAAACTCCAGAAACTGAGAGTTCCTTGGAGCAAAAATAGTTTTTTTAATTCTATATTTTTTTATCATCAACTTCTGAGAATACTTATAAACTGGTAAATG